>NC_136605.1:20843158-21010658 GCF_910589615.1 Taurulus bubalis
ACTCCTCCCCTTAACCCAGAGGAGACACCTGTACACAGACTCCTCCTCTTAACCCTGAGGAGACACCTGTACACAGACTCCTCCCCTTAACCCAGAGGAGACACCTGTACACAGACTCCTCCCCTTAACCCAGAGGAGACACCTGTACACAGACTCCTCCCCTTAACCCTGAGGAGACACCTGTACACAGACTCCTCCCCTTAACCCAGAGGAGACACCTGTACACAGACTCCTCCCCTTAACCCAGAGGAGACACCTGTACACAGACTCCTCCTCTTAACCCAGGGTGGGTGACTCCTCTTCCTCTTCAGCTGACGGTGCGTTCGGTGCCCAGCTCCAAGCGTTGGCAGGAGATCTCGGCTCGTAGGATGGAGCTCATCCAGACGCTGATAGAGGAGCAGCTCCCGAACAACAACGACTACATCTTCTGTCTGGACGTGGACTCTAAGTTCCACGGCCGCTGGGGGTCCGAGTCACTGGGAGCACTGGTCGCTGTGACACATCCAGGTCAGTACTGGTTGCTATGATGCATCCGGGTCAGTGGGCACATCGACGTGTTTGCTGCCACTAAGGAGCCGGATGTTTGGTCCTTGTGTCTGCAGGTTACTACAGAGACACCCGCAGCGGGTTTCCCTACGAGCGAAGGCCGGCGTCCAGGGCCTACGTGGCTCCTGGGGAGGGGGACTTCTACTACTGTGGCGGGGCCTTCGGGGGCCTCCTGCAGGAGGTGCACCAGCTCGCCAAAACCTGCCGTTCCAACTTTGAGGCTGACTCTCAGGAGGGCATCGAGGCGGCCTGGCAGGAGGAGAGTCACCTGAACAGGTAGGCAGGAGGAGAGTCACCTGGAAAGGTAGGCAGGAGGAGTCACCTGGACAGGTAGGCAGGAGAAGAGTCTACTGGACAGGTAGGCAGGAGGAGAGTCTACTGGACAGTTAGGCAGGAGGAGAGTCACCTGGACAGGTAGGCAGGAGGAGACACCTGGACAGGTAGGCAGGAGGGGAGTCACCTGGACAGGTAGGCAGGAGGAGAGTCACCTGGACAGGTAGGCAGGAGGAGAGACACCTGAACAGGTAGGCAGGAGGAGAGACACCTGAACAGGTAGGCAGGAGGAGAGTCTACTGGACAGATAGGCAGGAGGAGAGACACCTGAACAGGTAGGGAGGAGGAGAGACACCTGAACAGGTAGGGAGGAGGAGAGACACCTGAACAGGTAGGCAGGAGGAGAGTCACCTGGACAGGTAGGCAGGAGGAGAGCCACCTGGACAGGTAGGCAGGAGGAGAGCCACCTGAATAGGTAGGCATGAGGGAGTCACCTGAACAGGTAGGCAGGAGGGAGTCACCTCAACATATAGGGAGGAGAGTGTCACCTCGACAGGTAGGCAGGAGAGTGTCACCTGGACAGGTAGGCAGGAGGAGAGTTACCTGGACAGGTAGGCAGGAGGAGAGTCACCTGGACAGGTAGGCAGGAGGAGAGTCAACTGGACAGGTAGGCAGGATGAGAGCCACCTGAATAGGTAGGCATGAGGGAGTCACCTGAACAGGTAGGCAGGAGGGAGTCACCTCAACATATAGGGAGGAGAGTGTCACCTCGACAGGTAGGCAGGAGAGTGTCACCTGGACAGGTAGGCAGGAGGAGAGTTACCTGGACAGGTAGGCAGGAGGAGAGTCACCTGGACAGGTAGGCAGGAGGAGAGTCAACTGGACAGGTAGGCAGGATGAGAGACACCTGAACAGGTAGGCAGGAGGAGAGACACCTGGACAGGTAGGCAGGAGGGAGTCACCTCAACAGGTAGGCAGGAGGAGTGTCACCTGGACAGGTAGGCAGGAGGAGTGTCACCTGGACAGGTAGGCAGGAGGAGAGTCACCTGGACAGGTAGGCAGGAGGAGAGTCACCTGGACAGGTAGGCAGGAGGAGAGTCACCTGGACAGGTAGGCAGGAGGGAGTCACCTGAACATATAGGGAGGAGAGTGTCACCTGAACATCTAGGGAGGAGAGTGTCACCTCAACAGGTAGGCAGGAGGAGAGTCACCTGGACAGGTAGGCAGGAGGAGAGTCACCTGGACAGGTAGGCAGGAGGAGTCACCTGGACAGGCAGGAGTTGTGTTGTACCGCACCTGGTTATATACTCTAATGACCTTCCTTTCCTGTCCAGGTACATGTGGATCAACAAGCCCACTAAGGTGCTCTCACCTGAATACCTTTGGCAGGACTTCAAACCCCAAAATCCCGAAGTTCACATCATCAGGTTCTCCGGAGTCGTCAAGAACTACGCTGAGATCCGACCAAACGCCTGAGAGTCTGGACTCCGGACCCACAACCCACCTCTTCACCTGACGGAGTCCCAATCTTAACGACCAGAATTCCAGACTAAAGAAGTACTTCCTGTTACACAGGCCCCGCCCCCTTTACAGACTCAAGACCTTGAGCTGAACTTGCATCACTTCTAATGAGTAACTAGCGTTAGCGTCACTCACTAAAACTACTAAATTACACATTTTTGTATCCTTTTCTCTTTCGTCTACTCTCTCACTGAGCCCTGTGCCTAAATGCATTGTGGGTGACTGAACCTTTCCCTCCACACCTGCAGGCGAGCTGAGTGACGATAGCGTTAGCAGGATATATATATATATAACCACTATTTTATATAAGTAGCACAGTCCACACAAGTTACACAAACAGCACAGATACAATACAGTATGACAAATGTAATATATATATATATATATATATATATATATATATATATATATATATATATATATATATATATATATATAATTTATTGTGTGTATATATATATATATATATATATATATATATATATATATATATATATATATATATATATATATATATATATATATATATATATGTATAATATAATTTATATATTTTATATATATTTTATAATATATATAATTATTATATATATATTTTATAATATATCTATCTATCTATCTATGTATACCTCCAGGCGGTTTACCCGCTTGGCCACTACGTGGCGACAGACCG
The DNA here is from genome assembly GCF_910589615.1 of Taurulus bubalis. Classification (NCBI taxonomy): domain Eukaryota; kingdom Metazoa; phylum Chordata; class Actinopteri; order Perciformes; family Cottidae; genus Taurulus; species Taurulus bubalis. The sequence goes on from NC_136605.1 coordinate 20,846,172, forward strand.
CTCCGCTCGGCCTGGTTCAGAGCATCTTGATTATAATGGCCATATTGTGGCGAGGATAAAGATCATATTGTATTTCTTTATTTACTCTGCAGTGGAAATTTAAACTGTTTCATTTCAATTACTTTATTAGATTTCTTAGGCACATAAACCTCGTGGTTGAGTCATTTTAAGCTTTGTTTACTGAAGGATGATTTTACTTGATTGTGGTTATTTATGAATGTGTATTTTGATTTAATTCACACTATAACATGTATTTGCTTAAATTGCATTAATCTGTTTAATTTATTCTTTCAGTTTCTATTTAATTCTTTAAGAATCAAGAAGAGTTTTCAGGTCGACTGTCAGTGGATCCTCATCCATATTAATGACATCCTGCGGGTCAATAAAATCTCTGCTATTTTCTCTTGTGTGAGGTTTCTGAAGTTTCTCTTCAAAGTCAGCAGCTGTTGGCAGAGTTGTGCGGCTCTGATGCTCAGGCCTTTTGTTTCTCTTTTCAATGGCCAGAACATACTTAACTAATACTTAACTAACGAGTAGTAACTACCTGAATTAATCATGAATTGCAGTATTAAAACACGTTTATAAAGCACATGGTAACCATTAGTGCATCATCTATAAGTCCTTAATAATTGGTTTGCAATATATATTTCTTTATTTACAAATGGGGAATCCATCATTTATAAAGTATGAAAACCCAATCATGAAGCGCATAATAGTCAAGCTTATTAATCAGGAATGAAACATATAACTGTTTATGAATTGCATACTAATGAGTTACTAATGAATGTTCATGTTGGAACAATGCTTTATAAATGATGAATTAAGTGTTTACTCATGCTTTATTAATGCTAAATAGTGTGTTATTATAAAGTGCTACCCATATGTATGATACATATATGTACACATACATATAATACATATATACATACATGTGTATATATATATATATATACATACACACGTATATATGTATATATATATACGTACATATGTATGTATACATATATGTATATTGTACTTCTGTTCATCTGAACGACCAACATCTCTTTAATCCAGATTGTTGTTCCTGCTAAACTAACTAGCTACTACTTGTTTTGTGTACTAGTATTCATGTTTTATTTATGGTGACATAAAGAATATAATCGGTACAAGTAGACGAACGTTTTGAAGACTCAAGGTAATTTGACCGTCGTTATCTTAGAAGCCAATTGAAGAAAATCTTGCCACACAGGTTAGAGGACCTGGTTTATATATTTATTATGTAATGTAATGGTTTAGTCCAGTGGTTCTCAAACTTGTTCTGTCACGCCCACTTTGGAGGAAGAATGTCCGGGCCCCACCGCCCCAACAAAATTGTAACAAAATGGTCAAACTTTTTGTGACTCCTCCATCCGTGCTTTTTCAAATAATAAAATAAAGAAAATTGAAATCCCTTTCAAGTAAACCAGATACAAACAGGGTTGTAGATTTGATACGGCCGCTTTCAATTCATGCTCAATGTTGAGCTTAGATCTATTTTCTGTTTTGAGAGACGCAACCGCAGAAAAGCCGACCTCACGGAGATCTCACGGAGGCTTTTAGCAAAACGCCAAGAATTTGACGCCATTTTTTTTAGAATCTGCATCTCCCGCCCCTCCACCTGAAGTACCTCAGTGGCCGCCATGATAAGAGCCGGTCGAATTCTCTAAACGCAAAGATAAGGAGCTTACATGCTTCCTAACTTAGCTCCTTTAGCAAAGGAAACACTGGACCTGCCTTTACAAAAGGAAAGGAGATAATGCCGACCCACAATTCCTAGCGGCGTTTAAAGTGACTTATCATTCGTCCGTTCACAAGAACAAACGATCATGAAGACAAACGCAGATCATGTAAATAACCGTTGTTATAACTTGGAAATACTTTCAATAATCTGTTAAACCGGCTGGAAAACTATGAACGTTACATTGCTGAAAACTGCTGAAAAGTGATGAAACTGCTGTAAAGTGATGAAACTGCTGTAAAGTGATCAAACTGCTGTATTGATATTCTCTCTGGTGTTGAACTGCAGCTTCAGCCCTCATTCTTCTATTTGACTTCAGTTACAGAAACTTTGATGAAAGAGTCATGTTTCTGATTATCATCTTCTGAATCAACTATTTTTTCATATTAATAAAACATATCAAGTCAACTGTTGTCTGCATATTCTTATGATCAGATCATAATCTGCATATAAACCATAACAACATAAAGGGATTTGAGACATTGTTAGTGTGATAACGTATTTAATTCAGCATGTTTGAAATTGAACAAAGAGACAGTTTAGTTGCTTTGTACTCTGTGAAAAATACCTTTGTTTCACTTTCATATTCCTTCTTTCATTTATATTCCAACCTCGTTAATAAAGTAATACTATGAGGTTGTTTAAATCATCTGCATGAAGCAACACTGTAAGAAGACGGACGAAGCATTAAGATGATCTTTATTGTGGTCAGAACTTTGTAGTTTCACCGCTTTTTTTGGGGGGGTGTTAAACAGCATTTACACAGAAAGACCCAGATAGAGACAGAAGACGTGACCAGGACCAAGACCTAATTGGCTATTGCTGCCTCTGATTGGACAACTTCATGGTGCTGTTGTCTTCAGTGATCAATAATATGAATTTAACTTCCAGCATCGTGCAAATATCAGCACAGATACAGCAGTGTGTGTGTGTGTGTGTGTGTGTGTGTGTGTGTGTGTGTGTGTGTGTGTGTGTGTGTGTGTGCGTGCATGCGTGCGTGTGTACGTACGTACGCGAGCAGTCAGGTCACATGATGTGAGTCAAGCATTCACATTTAAACAGCCCAAACATCCAAAATCCATTTATGGCGTGTGTGCGTGTGTGTGTGTGTGTGTGTGTGTGTGTGTGTGTGTGTGTGTGTGTGTGTGTGGCAGAGAGAGAGAGAGAGAGAGAGAGAGAGTGAGACAGTGTGGGCGGAGAGAGAGACATGATTTCATTTGAGGGCGAGCGAGCATGACTGAGGAATGAGAATGAGAGAGCGAGCGGAGAGTCAGCAGACGGAGGAACGAGGCTTCTGACGAGGAAGACGAGGTTTGACTTTCTTCTTCTTCTCTTCTTCTTCTTCTCTTTCTTCCTTTTCTCTTTCCTCCTTTTCTCTTTCTTCTTCTCTTCTTCAGACTGCACTTTGTTTCTGAAAATATTTCGTAATGTTGTTATTGTCAACAAAAATAAATGTTAATGTTCCGTACGCGCATGTTGTAAATGTTAACGTTCTAAACATTAACGTTCCCTATGTGCACGTTCTAATCTTTAAAGTTCTGATCGTTAACGTTCTAATCGTTAACGTTCCGCACCTGCGTGTTCTAATCGTTAACGTTCCTACGTGCAGGTTCTAATCGTTAACATTCCAATCGCTAACGTTCCGTACCTGCAGGTTCTAATCGTTAACATTCCGTATGTGAACGTTCTAATCGTTAACGTTCCGTACCTGCAGGTTCTAATCGTTAACATTCCGTATGTGAACGTTCTAATCGTTAACGTTCCGTACCTGCAGGTTCTAATCGTTAACATTCCAATCGCTAACGTTCCGTACCTGCAGGTTCTAATCGTTAACATTCCAATCGCTAACGTTCCGTACCTGCAGGTTCTAATCGTTAACATTCCGTATGTGAACGTTCTAATCGTTAACGTTCCGCACCTGCGTGTTCTAATCGTTAACGTTCCTACGTGCAGGTTCTAATCGTTAACATTCCGCACCTGCGTGTTCTAATCGCTAACGTTCCGTACCTGCAGGTTCTAGTCGTTAACATTCCATATGTGAACGTTCCAATCGTTAACGTTCCGTACCTGCAGGTTCTAATCGCTAACGTTCCGTACCTGCAGGTTCTAATCGTCAACGTTCCGTATGTGAACGTTCCAATCGTTAACGTTCCGTACCTGCAGGTTCTAATCGTTAACATTCCGTATGTGAACGTTCTAATCGTTAACGTTCCGTACCTGCAGGTTCTAATCGTTAACATTCCGTATGTGAACGTTCTAATCGCTAACGTTTCGTACCTGCAGGTTCTAATCGTTAACATTCCGTATGTGAACGTTCTAATCGTTAACGTTTCGTACCTGCAGGTTCTAATCGTTAACGTTCCGTACCTGCAGGTTCTAATCGTCAACGTTCCGTATGTGAACGTTCTAATCGTTAACGTTCCTACCTGCAGGTTCTAATCGTTAACGTGCACGACTAGATCCGTCCTTTGTCTCCTGGTTGGAGGAACGTCCAGTAGAGGTCTCCGTCTGTTCTTATAGAACCAGGTTATTGTAAATACACCTTGTTTAGTTCCACCTGCCTGAAACTGACCGTTAATGTTGTTGTCGTCCTCCTCTCAGGTGTGTCTCCATGGCGACAGGCGTGGTCGTGCTGCTGAGCGCGTGGCTCGGCGTGTGCGTGACCTTTAACCTCGACACGGCGTTCTCGTTGCTAAAGACGGGACGAGGCGGGAGTCTGTTTGGACTGTCTGTCTCTCTGCACCAGGACCTGCAGACAGACAGTTACCTGTGAGTACTGAGGCCCAACCCGTCTACATGCGCTGTGTGGGTAATAATAATAACATAATTTATATATATATATATATATATATATATATATATATATATATATATATATGGAGCACGAGGAGCTGCTTAACGCTGGTGCACAGGAGGAATCCTGGTCAGGTGGTGATCATGGGGTTCCTTAAAGGTTCCGGAAGGTTTTCCATATAAAGATGCAGCGTTTGAAATCTCAGCTGCAATAACTGACTTCCTGTCGCCTCGCCATCTGAACCTCCAGGTCCAGAATGTGGAGGTCGCCCAGAGGTCACCCAGCTGCCTGTCTCTACGGTCACCATGACATCCGTCTCTTTATGGCCTCTAATGGGATTGGCTGCTAATGGACCACACACACACACACACACACACACACACACACACACACACACACACAGACACACACACACACACACACACACACACACACACACACACACACACACACACACAGACACACACACACACACACACACACACACACACACACACACACACACACACACACACACACACACACAGAGAGATTCCTCTGGGGGGTCAAGTTGTCCTCTGATTGGTTGAACAGAAACATCCAGACCAGGGGTGCGATGGAATAGTCCAAAAGTCACTTCCTAACGTCCTTTCCTCCCCACCTTTCCTTGACCTCTGTGGTAAACGTCACAGGGTCAAGGAAAGGTGAAGAGGAGAGGTCATAAGGAGTTAGGACACTACAAAGTCCACAAGATGGACCACAAAGAAGCTCCTCTTAGAGAGTCAGAACCTTCCAGAGCAGAAAACATGTCGGGGTCAAAGGTCAGCGGACGCTTCCTGGTTTCTGAGGCAGAATCAGCTGATCGTGTCACATGACTGAGATGAAACACAGAGTCCTCCGTCTGTCATTGTCTGGTTCCTCCGTCTGGACGTCCTTCAGACTGAGACGTCATTATTACAGCAGGACCAAGGACAAAGGCCCCCCTCTTCCTCCTCCTCCTCTACCTCCTCCTCCTCCTTTTCTTCCTCTTCCACTTCCTCCTCCTCCTCCTCCTCCTCTTCCTCCTCTTCCTCCTCCTCCTCCTTCTCTTCCTCTTCCACTTCCTCCTCCTTCTCTTACTCTTCCTCCTCCTTCTTTTCTTCCTCTTTCTCCTTTACCTCCCCTTCTTCTTAATCCTCTTCCTCCTCCTCTTCTTCACCCCCCGTTGTCCCCCCTCCTAGCTCCTCCTCCCCTGTCTCACCTGTCTTGTCCTGTCTCACCTGTCTTGTTCTGTCAGGCTATTGGTCGGAGCACCCAGGGAGAAGGCAGAGACTAATGTTCCAGCCAATCGAACAGGAGGAGTGTACAGCTGCCCAATTACCACCGACCAATCAGAGTGCAGCAGGATGAAGCTCATAGACCCAGGTGAGACTCACCTGTATTCAACCAGGAAGTCACATGAAGTCTTTCATAAGAGACACCTTTCTTTCCAGAAATCCTTTCTGAGGACGACTGGGATTAATATAACAACGAGATTCATTGTTGTTGTTTCGATCGTTACAATCTGTACACATAACAGGGCCGCCATAGCAGGAGGCAGGAGGTAGGAGGCAGGAGGTAGGAGGTAGGAGGCAGGAGGCAGGAGACAGGAGGGAGGAAACAGGGGGCAAAAGGTAGGAGACAGGAGATAGGAGGTAGAAGACAGGAGACAGGATACAGCAGGTAGGAGGCAGGAGGTAGGAGGCAGGAGGCAGGAGGTAGGAGGCAGGAGACAGGAGGTAGGAGACAGGAGGTAGGAGGCAGGAGGCAAAAGGTAGGAGGCAGGAGACAGGAGGTAGGAGGCAGGAGGCATGAGGTAGGAGACAGGAGGCAGGAAGCAGGGGGCATGAGGCAGGAGGCAGGAGGCAGGAGGCAGGAGGTAGGAGACAGGAGGCAGGAAGCAGAGGGCATGAGGCAGGAGGCAGGAGATAGGAGACAGGAGGTAGGAGACAGGAGGTAGGAGGCAGGAGACAGGATACAGGAGGCAGGAGACAGGACCTCCTGCCCCCTACCTCCTGTCTCCTACCCCCAGCCCCCTGCCATGGACCATGTGTCGTACTCTTCATGACCAGAAGGAAGTCTCCGGTCGGAGCTTTTAGGTGACTAATGTCAGCATCTGTTTCTAGCCCTGAGATGTTATCTCTCTCTCCTGGTGCATTATGGGTACTCCATCCCTCAGTGAGAAGTGACAGCTGCTGTCTGTTTTTGTTATCTGTGATCTGAAGTAACCACAGCAACAGCCAATCAGAGAAGTTTAGTTTTCGATGTCATAAATGCAGATAAATGACATTCACAATGTTCTGTCCTTCAGACCTGAATCTGTCTGAAGACCTGGTCGAGGACATGTGGCTGGGCGTCTCAGTAGCCAGTCAGGGCAGACCTGGGGGGCGGGTGCTGGTGAGTCTCTGTTCCTATTGGCTGATCAAGGCATCACTGTTCTTAAACTAATCTCCATTCACCTCTTTTCATGTTTCAATATGTTTGTTGGCATTAGGTGAGTTATTATTAGGCTGTGTTATTATTCACAACGATTATATTCTGATTCTCATTTTGTTGCATTTAGTTTGACTAATCAGAGAACCAGAGAGGACCAGCTCCTCCTTCTCCTCCTCCTCCTCCTCCTCCTCCTCCTCCTCCTGCTCCTCCTCCACTCGTCACCTGATTCATAATCTGTCAGACTAACTAATCACATGACTGAAATGATCATAACTAGCTGAGTGACTCATTAACTAGTTACTGTCTGTCTCGTCTGACTTTAACTAGCTAACTAGCTAACCCGTCTCCTCACTTCCTCCAGGCGTGTGGTCATCGCTTCGTTAAACTCTACGGAGCGTTCAAACTCAGACACATGATTGGCCGATGTTATCTCCGTGGAAACGACCTGCAGTACGACGACACGGACATTCACTGGCAGAACCCCGACCAGCCCTGCAGGTAGGTCACATGACAGGTAGGTCACATGACAGAAGGTCGCATGATAGGTAGGTCGCATGATAGGTAGGTCACATGACAGAACGTCGCATGATAGGTAGGTCACATGACAAGTAGGTCACATGGCAGGTAGGTCACATGACAGGTAGTTCACATGACGGAAGGTCGCATGATAGGTAGGTCGCATGATAGGTAGGTCACATGACAGGTAGTTCACATGACAGTAGGTCACATGTCAGGTAGGTTAGGTCACGTGACAGGTAGGTCACATGACAGTTGGTCACATGACAGTAGGTCACATGACAGGTAGGTCACATGACAGGTAGGTCACATGACGGGTAGGTCACATGGCTCTGCACGAGACGTCTCCTGTCAGTAAACCTCTGCTTGTGTGTGCAGCTACCTGGGTGATGTCAGCAGTGAGGTCATGTGCAACATGGGGATTTCTGCCTCCATCACGCAGACTGACGTCATCGTTGGCTCACCTGGAAGCTACGAGTGGCAAGGTGACCTCTTTGTGACCTCTAGGTGACCTCTGTGTGACCTCTAGGTGACCTCTGCTCTGTGGGGCTAACGTCTGCTCTGGTCAGTTATGGATGTTTATCTCCTGTGTGTGTGTGTGTGTGTGTGTGTGTGTGTGTGTGTGTGTGTGTGTGTGTGTGTGTGTGTGTGTGTGTGTGTGTGTGTGGTAGGTAACGTCCACGTCTCCTGGATGAACCCAGACGTTGTCTTTGACTCCAAGAGGAGCGCCTTCCCCAACCTGCAGCGCAGAAACATTTATATAGGTGACCTGTCCCTTTAAATGCTCCTCCTTCTCATACTCCTCCTCTTCTTCCTCATGTTCCTCTTCATCCTCGTCCTCTTCTTCTTCCTCCGCCTCCTCCTTTTAATGTGTGTGTGTGTGTGTGTGTGTGTGTGTAGGATATTCGGTGACTCAGGCTCGGCGCCTTCTCTCTCAGGAGGATGAAACCATAGTAACGGGTGAGTTCTGAATACATCAATAGCTGATTGACGTATTGATCCCTGTATGATCCCTGTATTGGCCCTATATTGACCCTGTATTGATCCCTGCATTGATCCCTGCATTGGGGAACAGGAGCTCCTAAGGACAGTAGAGAGGACGCTCGTGGTTCTGTCCTGCTGGCTGAGAAGCAGTCGCACTACCTGACGACTCAGCAGACTCTACGCGGCGAACAGACAGGCTCGTACTTCGGGAACGCCGTGGCAACCGCCGACCTCGACAACGACGGGTAACGGAGGATTCAACCATTCATAATGAAGTCACTTCCTGTTTGTGGTCTTCTCTCTGTGTCCCAACATGAAGAAACAAGTAGTGACTTCTGTGTATCAAACTCTTCAAAAAGGTTCAAGCTGTGACTTTACTTTCTGTAATAAACCAAAGAAAAGTCTGATGATAACTCATGTAAGACGGTAGTTTTTTTTATCCTCCAGCTGCCAAAAGTCTAAAGACTTTAGTTTTTCACAGAAAACTAAAGTTTAAAATGTGGAAGTCTAGAGAGCTCAGGTTTAAGTTACTGGTCCTCGTTCCTCCTGCAGGTGGAACGATCTGCTGGTGGGCGCTCCTTTTTACTTCCAGCGTCAGCAGGAGGCGGGCGGGGCGGTTTATGTGTACATGAATGCAGGTGGACGGTTTGATTCCCGGCCCAGCGCGGTGCTGACGGGACCGAGCGGGTCGGGGTTCGGCATGGCTGTAGCTGCTGCTGGAGACCTGGACCAGGATGGCTTCCAGGGTGCGGTGATGAACTGAGACCATCGTGATGATCTGAGCGTTGAGACAGAAACGGAGACGCTGACCTGTTTGTGGTGTTGTAGACTTTGCAGTCGGAGCTCCTTTCCATGAAACAGGAAGTGTGATGATCTGGACCGGGAGCAGCGAGGGGGTCTCTACAGAGCCGAGCCAGGTCTGAAGTGAACTCCTCTGATTGATGACAGTCAATGTGTAGATCACACCTGTAACCCCCTGTCCTCCCTGTCCATCCCTGCAGGTGATCCGGGGCAGCAGGGTCTCTCCGGTGTTCAGGACCTTCGGCTACTCTCTGTCTGGAGGTCTGGATGTTGATGGGAACCAGTATCCAGACCTGCTGGTGGGCTCTCTGGATGACGCCGTCGCTCTGCTCAGGTACCTCAACCCAGCCTGGAACTACCTTTGCACTTTCATTTATTTCACAACTACCAATAACTACCAACAACTACCTGTAACTATTCATAAACACTGGTAACTAACCAGAGTGTCAGTATAAAGTCTCCTGATGTACTACGTATAACTACTACAACACTACATGATTATAACTATAACTAGCTCTATGATAACATAGCTAAACAGTACAGTTCATTTCTGTTATGCAGCATCTTTAAATGACTGTTTTATGTATTTTCAAATGTTGTTTGCATTATATTGTACTCATATGTTGATTGATTGATTGATTAATTGATTGATTGATGTCTCCAGAACTCGTCCAGTCGTTCACCTCAATAAATCCCTCAGAGTTTCTCCGGACGTCGTCGAGCCGAAGACTTGTGATTTCTGGTGAGATTCAAACCCACAAACTGCTAGCAGCTAAAAGCTAACTACTAGCATCTAGCAGCTAAAAGCTAAGTGCTAGCAGCTAGCGACTCATGTGTGTGTGTGTCTGTGTCAGCATTCAGGTGGAGGTGTGTTTCTCCTACATCTTCAGCACTGGAGAAAGGAGCGACAGAGACAACATCAGTAAGTAAACACGTCATATTTATTGTATGATTGTATAAATATTGTATGATATTGTAGCCGTATCATCGAATCTTAATGAAAAGCTTTTTGATATATCATTGTGTTTAGAAGATAACGACCAATGAACCTCTTGCCAGCGCCCCCGACAGGCGCAAAAGAGCGAGGACCTGTTCATCGCTGCTCGCAGCTTTAATTATAATAATTATTATAACAAGAGCAGATGTGTATATATACATATATATATATACACATATATGTTTATATACATATATAGTCATTATCAGTTTATATAACTATGTATATCAGTGGCGGGCCGTGGACTTTCTACCTGCGCATTCAGTCTGAGTCACAGTTTCGATCAGCTGTTCAACAAAAACTAAAACTTTTTTATAAAATAGCTATATTTTTGTGATTCTGTTTAGGCCAGCAGAGAAGGCTTAGCAGGCCCTGACGGCCCGCCACTGATATATATAGATATAGATGCTGTAATATAAATGGAGGTAGAGGACACGGCGGGTCTCTCTGACCTGCTAGCTTAGTTAATGTCGCTAACCTGACAGATGGACTGTTTATGAGGCTGTTAATGTTCATCAGCTTCCTGTGTGTGTGTGTGTGTGTGTGTGTGTGTGTGTGTGTGTGTGTGTGTGTGTGTGTGTGTGTGTGCTCTCAGCTAATTTGCTGACCTGATTGATTGACAGGACAAAGCTGTCAATTTACGCCTGCTGTTAATCAACAAAGTGACACACACACACACACACACACACACACACACACACACACACACACACACACACACACACAAACCAGATGACATCATGCTGTGTCCTTGTGTGTCCTCGTCTTCTGTGTGTTTCTGTGAATGATAAATCACATTACAGATTACTGCTAATATTACATCTGAGACACACTCATACACACACACTCAGTATTCCTCGGGGAGCTTTCTGTGTCTTGCTTCTGTTTCATTAATTTGACCAATCATAGACAAGGTCACACTGTTGCTATGACACCAAACATCTACACACACACACACACACACACACGTGTTCAGAATAAACAATGAATGTATTATTAGTAATAATGATTACAGACACAGAAGATATTAAAATTAATTCCGCTATGATGCATAGAAATATGACTAAAATAAATAAATTGGAACACATGGAACATATAGAATACGTAGAACACATAGAACACATGGAACAAATCTAACACATGGAACAAATCAAACACATAGAATACGTAGAATACATGGAACACATGGAACACGTAGAACACATGGAAAAAATTGAACACATGGAACACAGAACACGTGGAACACGTAGAAGACATGGAACACATGGAACACGTAGAACAGGGCTCAGTTCCTCGTACGTGGTTCAACTAAGTCGATCAAATGTCCTATTAGTCGTAATATTAGTATTAGCCTATTAGCCGTCAGTCATCAGGATAATTGCACGTCCCGTCTGCTTCAAAAGGGGAAATAGTCGATCACTGAATCCATGATTATCTAACAGTACGATGGCAAATAAACTCAAAGGAAGAGCCTTTTTTTTCTCCGCTGACAAGCAGGAGATGATCATGAATGCATTTGAGGAATTCAAGAACATAATCGTGGCAAAATCTATAGCTGCGTTCACATCAAAAGTGTTGCGAAGATTCGCAACGCTTTTCCTGTGACTGCAGCATAACACCACCACCGCTGCCACCAAAAGCATGGCAAAATATCAAACAAGTTAAATGTGTAAGTGTTGGGAGAATGTATCGGCTAATTTTAAGTGTGTCATCACCCAAATCAATCGGATTATATTTATTTAAATGTGCCTGCTGGCAGTAGTATATTAATTAATATATACTTATGAGGATATATGTACTGTATGCGCATATCTATCATGTACAATACATTTGAGTCCACCTTAATCATGTTCTACAATAATGATATGTATGGTGTACTAATAACATTGTCATAGAATTATGAGTGCTTTCAACACATCCATAAGTTTCTTAAGCGCTAAATAAACTATACGAACAGCACGGCATGCAGCGGCTTTCCCGATGTTCTCTGCATCGCCGACACTGTACAAACATGTACCACTCACAAAAATGCACAAGGCTGTGATACACAGAACACACAGAACACGTAGAACACATAGAACACACAGACCACATAGAACACACATAGAAGACTGGCTCGAGTTCCGTTTTCATAAGCACATCGGAGACTTAGACGCTTTTAAACAACGTTGGTGTTTTAAAAATGTTTGTCCTGTTGTTGAAGAGGAATTGGTGTTTGCACAAGTTTTTATCGGATAAATTATGTGTATTATTATAAATTATAAATAATACACATAAATGATGGACATATATAAATTATGTATTTTTTTTTAAAACCAAAACAACCTGTGATTTTTAACGCATTAGCACTTTATTTGTAGAAAGTATGTAAATAAAGTTCTTTTGAAAAATAAAAATAAAAACTCTCTCTCTCTCAGCCGTCCACTTCACCGTTACTGCTGACGTCACCAGCATCAAGTCCCGCCTCCGTTTCCGTGACAACGGGCAGAGCGTATACGCTGGTTTCCTGTCGATGCCGAAAAAACACTGTGAAAGTCTGAGCGTCCAGCTGCTGGTGAGACACTCTGTTAGTGCCCTGTTAGCACCCTATTAGCACCCTGTTTGCACACTGTTAGCACCTTGTTAGCACCATGTTAGCACTCTGTTAGCACACTGTTAGCACCTTGTTTGCACCATGTTAGCGCCTGCAAGTTTGACTGCTGAGGTTGGCGCTAGAAGACAGATCATGGAAGCATTAAAGCCTGATGGGATCAACCTCTGGAGAGCAGGTGTGAGATATGTACTGGTGTGTGTCTGTCACTCGTTCCCAAGTTCTCAACACTAAAAATAAATGCTCAGCTGTTACGATCAATGAGAAGAAGACGTTTGTGAATGTGGTGTTTGATCTCTGAAGGAACATGTTGACTTCCTGAAAGAAGTTGTGAGAGAACACGGTTTCTCTCACGGAGTTCTGCAACAAACGGACTGTTCCTTTAAGAGCAGTGGTGCATGCTGGGCTTTCACTTGGTCTTCGTTCAGTTTGAGTTCTCCGTGTTGAGACTCGTCATGTTCTACTTATCTTATCTGACCTTAGACCCTCAGTTTGATTCCAAGAACTACAATAATAATATATAACTATAAAATATAATAATCTTGTTGATGCCACATTTCTGATGGATGGATGGATGTATAGATGGATAGACAGACAGACTGTTAGTGCATGTTAGTTCATGTTAGTACATGTTAGTGCATGTTAGTGCATGTTAGTGCATGTTAGTGCATGTTAGTACATGATAGTACATGTTAGTGCATGTTTGTGCATGATAGTACATGTTAGTTCATGTTAGTGCATGTTAGTACATGTTAGTACATGATAGTACATGTTAGTTCATGTTAGTGCATGTTAGTGCATGTTAGTGCAGGGTAACACTTCAAAGGGATCTTACCATCAAGAGACTGAACATAGTCACTGTTGGTGCGTTCAAGGACCCTCTGGAATCCTTTGACGAACTGTCGAGCATGTTGCTGAGGTTCTTCTGTTCTTCTGTTCTTCTGCAGAGTCCGATCCGAGACCAAGTCGAACCTCTGGTGTTTTCCCTGAATGTCTCTCTGCATGAGAAGCTTCCCAAGAAAAAAAGAAACGCCGTACAGGACCTGAAGCGCCTCCCTGTACTGAGCCAGTCACCCCGACCCATCAGAACCCAGGTAAGAAACCAAACATCCTTCATAGCCTCCATCAGAACCCATCAGAACCCAGGTCAGAACCCAAATGTCCTTCATAGCCTCGATCAGAACCCATCAGAAAAGGTTGTTGGCAGAATCCAGATAAAAATCAGATTTAAGGTCAGAAGTAAATAGAACCCAGCAGACCTCAAGAACCCATTTCCACACTCATCAGAGTTTAGGCCAGAATACACGGAACACGAAACAAACCCTGAACCGGCATTAGAACCCACCACAGAACGCATCACAACCTCGGTCAAAACCCAGGTCATAACCAATTCAAACTAAAGTCTGAAATAAACAGAACCCACGGAAGTCAATTGAGAACAAAGAACCCAGATCAGAAGTCAGTCTGAATTACAGCAACACTGACTGTGTGAATGTTTTTTTCTTCATCCATCAGATCCACATCCAGAAGGCCTGTGGTTCTGACAACCGTTGCCATAGTAATCTGCAGATGACAGCCCAGTTCACAGATGAGAACCAGAACCCCTTCGCTGTGTGAGTGAAGTCCTCCATACTGACTGTGGGTTCACTGAATGAAAACACAGGATCAAGGGTGCCTTTCTTTCTGCTTTAACACTTTAGTTGTGTGGGGTCTAACTCGTCCTATACGACTCGGTACTTAACTCACACATATCCTGAAGGACTCGAACAAGAAAGATGAGATGGACTTCCCTTGCCTTGAGGATCTCGGCATTGACTTTGACTTTATGTTCTTAGAACTTGGATAAAGATGAATATTCTTCTTCATGACTTGTACTTGATGAGTCCCTGTATTGAATCTTTCCGTTCTGGGACTTGACTTGAAACCTGACTTGAGATTCACCTTCGAAATAAACCAGGACCTAATACTTCACTTGAGACTTGGACTTAACTCTTCCCTGAAACCTAGAAGTTTGAAGTAGACTCTGGATTGGATTCATAAGGAAAGTGAGACGTTACTTGAGGTTTGAGACTTTGAATCCTCCTAAAGTTCTTGGGTCTGGAGATTTGGACCAATAACCGGTGGAATTTAGCCGCTGCCTCGCGTCATTAACGTTGCATCCCCTGACCAGGTTACTACATCAGCTCTTAACTAATGGGCTGCAAAGGACTTCACACTGCTGCTTTCATGTCGTCGTTTGTGTGTTTCCAGGCAGAAGGAACGTCAGGTGTTGTACTACAACGTCAGCTTTAACAGACTGTTTCTGGAGGTCAATGTCAGCAACACACCGTCTCCGGGCCGACAAGCAGAGGACGCTCACAATGCCGTTCTGAACATTAGCATCCCACCATCACTCGTTTACTCCGGAGTCCGAACAAAGGTTGTGCCTTTATCCTGAAGGACTTGAGACTCACCTGAAGGACTTGACTGACTGACTATGATTGACCCTGAAGGACTTGACTGTCTGACCCTCACGGACCCCTGAAGGACTTGACTGATTGACCCTGAAGAACCCTGAAGGACTTGACTGATTTACCCTGATGAACCCTGAAGGACTTGACTGATTTACCCTGATGAACCCTGAAGGACTTGTCTGTCTGACCCTCACGGACCCCTGAAGGACTTGACTGATTGACCCTGAAGAACCCTGAAGGACTTGACTGATTGACCCTGATTGACCCTGAAGGACTGGACTGACTGACCCTGAAGGACTTGACTGATTTACCCTGATGAACCCTGAAGGACTGGACTGACTGACCCTGATTGACCCTGACGGAACCTGAAGGACTTGGGTCTTGAGATTCCTACAGCCACTAATGTTTGTCTGTGTTTCAGGGTGACATCCGGACGGTGATGGAGTGTTCTGTTGAGGACGCTGTTCTTCTGTGTGAGCTGGGGAACCCGTTCAAAAGCAACCGGCAGGTACACAATGTCCTGACAGTCTTTTACTGGATCCACGACAGTCCCGCTGGATCCGCTACAGCTCCGGCTGAGACTCTAATGGATCTGATTCTTTGTCTCTCTGTATTTCAGGTTCAGGTGTTGATAATATTTCAGCCGTCTGAAATCAGTTTAGACACCAGAGAGATTCAGTCTCTGCTGCAGCTGTCCACGTAGGACAAACACACACACACACGCACACACATGTCTAAAGGTATCTTATTAGACGGGGACTGAGTCGATTCTCCTGTGTGTCTTCAGGTTCAGTGAGCAGTCAGATCTATTTCCGGTCTCCGCCTCCTTGTTGGTGGAGTATTCTCTGCAGACGTCTCTCACTCTGTAAGCACCACTCAGTCCAGAACACTTCATGTTGACCTCTGAGCTGATGACCTCACCTCTCCTACTGGTTGACTGTGTCCTGACAGAATCCCGCTTCCAGGTCCGGTCTCCTTCAGCGGTCATGTGATCGGTGAGTCGGCCATGAAGGAGACGGAGGATGTCGGCAGTCTGCTGCTCTTCACCTTACAGGTTCGTCTGAAACTAGTCAGCCTTCTGAAGCGTGACAAGGTCAGGTGATAACCCACAGCCTCCTCCGATAGGTGCACGTCAGTGGGAAGCCGCTGGGCCACCTGGGCCATCTGCAGGTGGAGTTTGATTGGCCAACAGAGGTGTCCAATGGGAAGTGGCTGCTGTACCTCACGGAGATCAAAGTGAACGGCTCATCTGAGACTCGCTGTGCTCCACCCGGCGACATCATCAATCCCCTCCACCTGCTGGTAAAACGCCTTCATATTAATACGACTCACCTGGTTTGGTTATCAGGGGTCAGACCTACAAACTCACAATCAAGATGACAGAGGAACCTTTTAAAGGCTGAACATTTGATCAAACGGTCTGTTTATGAGTTTGTGTTCCTGTTTGCTCAGGTGTCAAAGCAGGAGAATAAAAAGAGGAGGAGTCTGGAGGAGAAGAAGGAGGAGCCGAGAGAGAAAGCTCTACATGTCCTCCACCAAAAGAAGACGTCCTACGTCCTGGTACAAGCACTCTGGTCACTCAGTTTGAGGGTTTATACTTAATTGCATGGGCTGGAGAATATATTTAGTAAGAGATGGTATAAAAGTACAAATGTGTGGGTTTGTGTGCAGGACTGTGCTCACGGTGCTACCTGTGAGACCTTCACCTGTCCTCTCACCAACATGAACAACTCAGCAACTCTGACTGTCAGAGCGAGACTGTGGAACGCCACCATGATGGAGGTACAAACAACTCTGTTCTCTACCTGCTCAGGTACTCTGTTCTCTACCTGTTCTCTACCTGTTCAGGTACTCTGTTGTCTACCTCCTCAGGTACTCTGTCCTCATGTGTTTCAGGACTACAGTGATGCTTACAGGGTGCTGGTTCGAGGCCGGGCGACTCTGAAGCTGCAGACGAGCAAACCGACAATCAACATGGAGCCTCAGAGCACCGAGGTACTGGTACTGATCTGGTAAGAACCACAACGGAGAAAGAAACGTTGTGGTTCCCAGTGTTCCCAGTCCTGACAAACGGGGGAATTACAACTTCCTGGTCTGTCGCGTGCCGTCATGAGGCCCAAAAATACTTTGTCACATTGACTTACATCTGTGAGTAAGAGGAGGATTGTACTTCCTGTCTAAACACTTGAATATCTCTAAACCATCAAGTCCTGAACAGTTGAATCCAGATCAGATTGTTTACTTCCTGCTTCTTGGGGCTCCGCCCCCTCCTGAATCACAGTGTTCTTCCTCTGCAGATTGAAGTCCACATCTACCCTGGCCAGGGGCAGCAGCCGGGGTCCGGAGCCCCCATGTGGATCCTCGTGGTATCCGTCCTGGCTGGAGTCTCCCTTCTGGCTGTGATCTGCTTGTTGCTCTGGAAGGTAAACTGATCGGACACGATCTGAATGTCCCTGGTCCTGGTTTTAGGTTCTACCGCCAACCAAGGTCCACAGAAGGGATGTTGTACATGTTTTGCTTTCTCGTCAGTATACAATTATTAATTTCTAACGTTGTCTGAGAGAGAGAGTCTGGACCGGGAGCTCTGACCCACTTTTATCTGCCTCTTTATGAACTCCATTTTAATGATTTATGGATATTTGCTTCAGCGCCTTCATACTAGGTCTCTGTGTTCCTGCAGTGTGGTTTCTTTGTGCGTCGTGGTGCGTGGCGGGACGCGGTGCTCCACCAGGGGAGGATTATGGGTAAAGATGAGCAGCAGCAGCTTCGGGACTGTGACGATTTCCTGATCCAAGACCACATCTCCTCATCCAGAAGCAGGAAGACACCCAAACACTGGGTCACCTCCTGGACTGAGCCGCAGACAAACCGGACCAACACATCCTGAACCGGACCAAACCAGACCAACACAACATGAACCGGACCAAACCAGACCAACACAACATGAACCGGACCAAACCAGACCAAGACAACCTGAACTGGAACAAACCAGACCAACACAAGCTGAACTGGACCAAACAGGGCCAACACAACATGAACTGGACCAAACCGGGCCAACACAACCTGAACTGGACCAAACCGGGCCAACACAACCTGAACTGGACCAAACCAGACCAACACACCCTGAACCGAACCAAACCAGACCAGGACAACCTGAACTGGAATAAACCAGACCAACACAACCTGAACTGAAACAAACAAGACCAACACACCCTGAACTGGACCAAACCAGACCAACACAACCTGAACTGGACCAAACCCGGCCAACACAACCTTAACTGGACCAAACCGGGCCAACACAACCTGAACTGGACCAAACCAGAACAACACAGCATGAACTGGACCAAACCGGGCCAACACAACCTGAACTGGAACAAACCAGGCCAACACAACATGAACTGGACCAAACCGGACCAACACAACATGAACTGGACCAAACCGGGCCCACACAACGCTGTTTAAGACCTGCTGGACTTTAAAGAATGGATTCAGATACAAGTTTTCCAGCTGATAGTTAATTCTGATGAATATGTTTCACAACAAAAGGTTTTTAATGTTTTTATGGAACATTTAGTTTATTTATATGCATTTGTTGTTGATGTTTATATATACATGTGTTTATATATACATGTGTGTGTGTGTGATTTGTTGTGTGAGCTGAAGTGAATCCTGATCCAGGGCCATACCATGTTCACCAGAGTCCTGTTTCAGAAACCAGGTTTAGTGAATACTCTGAGTTAGTTAAACCTGAGATAAACCTGAGATGAGCCAGAGAGATGTTACCCCGGTAACATCTCTCTGGCTCCTCCCCCTTAAAGAATTTCTTTCATCAGTCGTTATTAAAGAAATCAGCTGGTTCATCAAATATTACACACAATAAAAACTCCTGTCTTTTTTTATATTATTATATATATATATATCAATTATATGTATGTTTATATGTAAATAAATATATACATTATGTATATATATTGGTATATATATATATATATATATAAACATATTTATAAATTATGTATATTGATATATATATATATATAAATGATGTATATTTTTATATATATATATATGTATTTTAAATCTGTGTTTTGTCCCCGTCAGATTAAAGATGAACAAATATGTAAACACTTTATCGTCCAATAAGGAAACAATTAATTAAAACAAGGAATTGACTCTTCTTCTATCTGACTTTAAAATTAATCTATAATCAATAATCAGTCTATGAAATAGTTTTTCGACATCCAGTGGATTCAAATGGAAGTTGTGTCTTGATGTGCCTGTTGCCATGGTGACTAGTATCAGCTGTTCTGAAGCTGCTTCCTGAAACAGACCTGGAGTCAGTGGAGCGTTCCATTGATCGTCACTGATCACCAGGTTCATTGATTGGTGAAGTGATCAGAAACATGAACACTCAGTTAAAGGGACAGCGCTCCTTTAAGTTGACACTGCCTTCAGGGCCGCCTCGTTGTGCTCGTGGTGCCTTCAGGTGCTGAAGGATCCTGTGGTTTTTATTTTAGAAATATAACAACGGTTCTCTGTGACTTTTAGCCTTTCACTGCCATTTTGTATTATTGTGATATTTCCGACAGCACTTGAAAGCAGTGTCTGTTTTGTGTGTAAAGTCTTTGATCTTTGTTGTCACTGAACTGGAATAATGTATATATTATACACATATTACATATATAATTATATATAATGTATATAATTATATATTAATATATAATATGGATATATATATTACATACATATTTTGTATATGTACTATACTCATATATGTCATATATAATATTATATATGACATATATATTATATATGTCATATATATAGTAGTTGTATCTGTTGTATTACTACCTTCTGATGATATTAAAGTACTCAAGGTAGTTTTCTGTCGTATTACTTTCTTCTGATGATTGAATGATTCGAGGACGGTGTTATTGCATCACATTTATTAGTTAATAATAATACTATGATCACATATGTGAAGTAGTATTTATACTTTTATATACAATGATGTTCAGTGACAGTGTGAGTCCCATAATGCATCAGTGTTGACCCAAGAGATCTTTATGAGACGGGCAGGTCCCACTCTTCATCAGCAGCCACCTCCCTCCAGGAAACCTTGTTCACCTGAGAGACAAAGAGCAGGGCTGAGTAACACAGAGTAGTCCTGATACTTATTGATGTACAAGAACACAAACGCAGTACTGTGTTTACTTCGTCTGCAATAATGTAGCAGACATCCATAAAGTCTCGATGCTCGTCTGTAAAACCTGATTCCAGGTCAGTTTACCTGAAGGACTCCTGCTGTGGGCTCCGGTAGGAACTGATCCGAGGTCTGTTTGAGCTCCACCATCACTTTACCAGCACCTGAAGACCCAGAGACACAGGTCTGAGATCTGTGTACATGTACACACCCGCAGCACGAGTACTAGTACCTAGTAGTACGAGCAGTACTAGTACCTAGTAGTATGAGCAGGACTGAGGAGAAGGCCTGGACCAGAGCTTTCTCTCTGACCCTCTTCTGGAGTCTACTACGGTTCTGGAGCAGAACATCTGGACCTGCAGAGACCACAAGGACACGTCTTTAACCTCCTGGAGACGGGGTTCTGGTCCATCGGTGAAGCGATGAAGCGTCCTACAGGTGAAGCGTCCTACAGGTGACGCGTCTTACAGGTGACGCGATGAAGCGTCCTACAGGTGACGCGTCCTACAGGTGACGCGTCCTACAGGTGACGCGTCCTACAGGTGACGCGATGAAGCGTCCTACAGGTGAAGCGATGAAGCGTCCTACAGGTGAAGCGATGAAGCGTCCTACAGGTGACGCGATGAAGCGTCCTACAGGTGACGCGTCCTACAGGTGACGCGATGAAGCGTCCTACAGGTGAAGCGATGAAGCGTCCTACAGGTGACGCGTCCTACAGGTGACGCGATGAAGCGTCCTACAGGTGAAGCGTCCTACCTGAGCAGGTGAAGCTGTCCTCCACCACGGCTGCTGCTCTGGTCATCAGGCCGTGATGAGGGAAGGAGAGCTGCAGCAGACAACCAAACTTCAGCCTCCTCCGTCTGCCTCTACCTTCCTCCTCCTCCTCCTCCTCCTCTTCTTCTTCGTTGGTGAGCTCCTTCAGCTGTGGACGACAGACAGGAAGTCACCTGTTGTCCCGGCGACTCACCTGTCTGTTCCTGTTAAAGGTGGAAACCCAGGAAGTGTTTTCTCACTGTGATGATGTCAGAGGTCCAGCCGTTGAATCCCAAGCAGTGATTGGCCAGTTCCACGCAGTGGGCGTGGCTCAGAGGTCTGCTGGAGTCAGACAGGAAGTGACTTTGTTTGGAGCTCAGCCTCACCTGAAAACAGAGAAGAGGACTAGTTGGTTCTGAGCCTCATGTTGAACCACAGTGCCACCTTCTGACCAACAACTACAACTGCCATTGTGGCGGTCACGTGACATCACAGAGAGGAAGACCATGAATACCTTGAGCGGAGAGTTCTGGAACAGCGGGCGTCCGTCAGTCTGCCGCTGGGCCGCCGAGGCCTGGACCCCCGAGTAGAACTTCAGGAGGGCGTAGAACCCCCGGGGCTGGGGGGCGGCGTTAGGGATCACCTTCAGCAGGTGGAGCGGCCCGAAGGACGAGAACACGTCCAGCAGCCCCGCCTGAGGGATCAGAGACACTCAGACCTGGACCCGTGAGGACTCACAGACCTGGACCCGTGAGGACATAGATCTGACCCCCATGTGGACTCACGTAGACCTGGGCCTCCGTGTGGTCCGGCTGGATGTCCCACACAAACAGGGTCTTGTGGTTCTCTACGGGGACTTTGAACTCCAGGATGTCGACCTCCATCAGACCTGCAGGACCAGGAGAAGCTGCTGATTCAACAGCTGATCCTCGTCGAGTCCAGAACCGAATATCTGGACCTCTGTGGGCTCAAAAGGGGTTCGACCAGTCTGGCGTCAGAGAGCCCGTGTTAGCGACGAATCCCCGCCGGGAACGGCTCAGTCTCCGGTGTATACACTCTTCTTTTTTTTTTTCTTCTTCTTCTTCTTCTTCGCACGGAGCAAACATAGTTTACCGCGCTTCCGGGGAGGGGCGGGGCCTGCTACAGTGACAAATGACGACGCAGGCGGAAGTGACAACACGTCCGTCAGGCCGAAAGTGCATTTAACATAGTTTTATTAACTTTACATTAAAAATTATGATAATTTCGTGATTCAGACTTTATAGTGAGAGCTGTTCTGGTGCGTTACAGGAAGCAGTGTCTGTGTCTGGGGCTTTTATTGTGAAGGGCTTTCTCTGCACCACCTTCCCAATGGACCACTGAATGTATCATCGAGTATCTTCAAGGGGAGCTCTGAGATGCCTGACTTCAGCATCCCCTTTAAAGGGTCCACTGATGCCTCCATGGAAGCAGGGAGCCTCTTGACACCCCCGCCCAGGGCCCCTTAAGGGATCCTGCGGGGATCCATGGGACCCTCAAGGGATCCCCTAGGCCTCTGACCTCATCAGCTGGTCAGTGAGTTAGAAGATGACCGCCTGACTTTGTACCTCATGGACGGGAGGCTGGTGTGTGATGGAACAAATACTGCACTTATAATTGTTGCAGGTTTGAATATCCCTTCATATTATATTGAATAAAATCATGTTGCGGAAGAACCTTTTGTGGCCCCTATTTCCCATCTGGTTATACTCATTATCATTAAACTTCCCGAGAAATAGCATGATTTATGGGCTATCCCTTCTTAACACATTCTTTTCTCCCCCCACCAAGTTTCTTTAACAAGCGTCCTCTTATCCGTTTTCTGTGACCTTCAACTCATGAAGACACACAGTGCGTAGCCTCCCTATTGATAAGACATCTTTCTCTCCACACTGCCATAATTCAATGAAGTATCCTTTCACTCTCACTCCCTATCTGTGCATTTTCATGTGTGAGAGTCTGAGTCCTGCCGATGTGCATGTTCATGAGAGTCTAGCTGAGTCCTGACGATGTGCATGTTGGTGTGAGAGTCTAGCTGAGTTGGTGTGAGAGTCTAGCTGACCTTCTCCTGCTGACTTTGTGACCGGCTCACCATCGGCCGTGTGGAGAAGGGGATCTCGTGTGGCAGCAAGATCCTATGGCGGACCGCATGAAGGAACCCTTCAGGGTCCTCCAGGGTCCTCCAGGGACCCTCCGGGTTCTGGCTGTGTTGGACTTTCAGGGGGAGTCGGGACTCATCTCTCAATGATAAATAATTTATTCTGCTACAGGGACATTTATATATACAGGTAAGCAATCAAATATATTTTTTTTTAAAGCACAATTTTATGCAAAAAGATGAATAGTGTTAAATTTACGAACACAACAAAACGTAAAGTAGTGCAAGGATGTAGCCAAACAAACAAAGTGACAGAGGTGAATTATTGTAAAGTCTTATAGCAGTGGGCAGGAATGATCTGTATCATATCATATATGTATATATATATATATATATATATATATATATATATATATATATATATATATATATATATATATATATATGTATATATACATATATATATATATATATATGTATGTATGTACATATGTGCATATACACATATATACAAACATATGTGTATATACACATATACACGTATATGTATGTATATTTGTACTATAATAGCTTCCATACAAACTGTTATAGTGACGTAAAGTCCATAAAGTCTCCACTGTAACAGTCCACTAGGAAGCAGTGTCTGTATCTGGGGCTTTTATTGTGAAGGATAAAACGGAAGTAGTGTCTGTAAAGCAATACACACAAACTAAACAAAGTGGTTTCCGTCTCCGTGTTATTATTTCATTACTATTATAAAGTATAAGCCTTGGCTACAATAATAATAATAACGATAAACAGGGTTATTAATAATTAATCGATTGGTTGATCTTCAGTCACATTCTGGGATTCAGACGCTCGTTCATGACGTCACCACGTTGCGTCGCCAGCGACAGTTTCCTCGATGACCAGAAAGGGAAAACAGAAACAGAAAACGACGTCAGCTGTCAATCAAACCGTCAAAAAAACTCCAGAGAAACCGGAAGCAGATGAAATGCTGCTTTTGGAAAATGAAAGTAAATTAATGCAAATCTTCCCAACGGAAATAAACTACACAGTTAATAAAAATAACTGGTTTTCATAATTCCTCTTCAAAATATTTTATATAATACTATTAAATGTAATTTACAATATAATATATAACTTAATATGTTATTATCTGAATTTTTTCTTATTTTTAATGAGTGATTCTGATGTTTTGAACAGTTGACCATGAATGAATCACATCACAATAATGAATGGATTTAATATTTCTGCAGTAGTATATAAACAATATACATATGAAAGTAAATTAATACAAATACACATTATATAAATATATTGCGGATATATTGTGGATACACGCAGTGTTTTTGTGTGTAGAAAGTGAAAACCAGAAAGTCCCACTCTCAATTGTTTTCTCTTTCCTGTCTGGAATAAAAGACTCTGATCAGCAGCATGTTGGACACAAAACACTCATCCTGCAGCCGCCATCCTCATCACCTTCATCACCTTCATCATGATCGGCTGGACCAGCCTGCTCGTCTTCCTCCTCTGCAGAGCCGTGACCCCCAGCCTCGGCTGTGGTTGGCTCAGACACTACAGTCACCTGAGCAACGCCTCTCTGACCCTCGTCCAGCACATGGTGAGTACGATGACATAATCAGGTGGTAGTCTAGTGGTCCAGTGGTTGGGTAGTCTACTGGTCCAGTAGTCTAGTGGTTGGGTAGTCTAGTGGTGCAGTAGTCTAGTGGTCCAATAGTCTAGTGGTGCAGTGATCTAGTGGTCCAGCAGTCTAGTGGTCCAGTAGTCTAGTGGTTGGGTAGTCTAGTGGTCCAGTAGTCTAGTGGTGCAGTGATCTAGTGGTCCAGTAGTCTAGTGGTCCAGTAGTCTAGTGGTCCAGTAGTCTAGTGGTCCAGTAGTCTAGTGGTTGGGTAGTCTAGTGGTCCAATAGTCTAGTGGTGCAGTGATCTAGTGGTCCAGTAGTCTGGTGGTCCAGTAGTCTAGTGGTTGGGTAGTCTAGTGGTCCAGTAGTCTGGTGGTCCAGTAGTCTAGTGGTCCAGTAGTCTGGTGGTCCAGTAGTCTAGTGGTTGGGTAGTCTAGTGGTCCAGTAGTCTAGTGGTTGGGTAGTCTAGTGGTCCAGTAGTCTAGTGGTCCAGTAGTCTGGTGGTCCAGTAGTCTAGTGGTCCAGTAGTCTAGTGGTCCAGTAGTCTAGTGGTTGGGTAGTCTAGTGGTCCAGTAGTCTAGTGGTTGGGTAGTCTAGTGGTCCAGTAGTCTGGTGGTCCAGTAGTCTAGTGGTCCAGTAGTCTAGTGGTCCAGTAGTCTAGTGGTTGGGTAGTCTAGTGGTCCAGTAGTCTAGTGGTTGGGTAGTCTAGTGGTCCAGTAGTCTAGTGGTTGGGTAGTCTAGTGGTCCAGTAGTCTAGTGGTCCAGTAGTCTGGTGGTCCAGTAGTCTAGTGGTCCAGTAGTCTAGTGGTCCAGTAGTCTAGTGGTTGGGTAGTCTAGTGGTCCAGTAGTCTGGTGGTCCAGTAGTCTAGTGGTCCAGTAGTCTAGTGGTCCAGTAGTCTAGTGGTTGGGTAGTCTAGTGGTCCAGTAGTCTAGTGGTTGGGTAGTCTAGTGGTCCAGTAGTCTGGTGGTCCAGTAGTCTAGTGGTGTAGTAGTCTAGTGGTCCAGTAGTCTAGTGTTCCAGTAGTCTAGTGGTTGGGTAGTCTAGTGGTCCAGTAGTCTGGTGGTCCAGTAGTCTAGTGGTTGGGTAGTCTAGTGGTCCAGTAGTCTGGTGGTCCAGTAGTCTAGTGGTTGGGTAGTCTAGTGGTTGGGTAGTCTGGTGGTCCAGTAGTCTAGTGGTGTAGTAGTCTAGTGGTCCAGTAGTCTAGTGGTCCAGTAGTCTAGTGGTCCAGTAGTCTAGTGGTTGGGTAGTCTAGTGGTCCAGTAGTCTGGTGGTCCAGTAGTCTAGTGGTGTAGTAGTCTAGTGGTCCAGTAGTCTAGTGGTCCAGTAGTCTAGTGGTCCAGTGTTCCTGTAGTCCAGTAAAAAACTGTGAACTGGCCCTTTAAAGATGCCGTTGACTCGTTCGTTACTCGACAGCTTTAACTTTATAAAGGAACACACAATATGTATTTTATTACTGACTTGGATGGACATGTAGTACAATATGTAGTAAAATATGGACATTTATGGGTATAATTTAAAAGACTATTTGTTTACATACATATATAATACAACTTGACTATATATGTTTACATTTATGGACAAGTATTAAAACCACATACGTTATGTTCTTTATATGTTAAAATATATATCATGTGTAGCAAAGGAGAGACAATATATGTTTACATATATGTAGAAAACATTCATACACAGATTTGATCTAAACCTGTGTGTTCAGAATAATAATAATTATCATGATTATTACATTTTTAAATATGCAATTTTAACAATGACAATAACAAGGAAACAAAGGAATGAAGGTTCACCTGTTGTTGTGTCTCTGTGTCTCAGGGCGGTCAGCTGACGGACGAGGAGAGTCCAGTTCCTTTTCCATACAAACTCTACAAATGCATAAAGAGCGATAAGGTGATCATCAATCAATCAACATTTTATTTAAACTGACACTTCAACTTCTTTCAGTATTTCACATGTGTGACCACACTTCTGACACTTTTTAAGAAAAGTTACACACAAACATATACACTTTTACTTTGCTGACATCAGCTCTGTCAGCCAATCAGAGAGCTAGAATACTCACACCTGTCCGTCTCTGTAGGTAGAGGTAGAGTCCCAGTTGGCCTTCGTCAGAAACAGTCTGGAGCTGATCGCTGGTCTCTACCGCCACGGCAACCGCTCCTCTGCTATGTGGGATACGGTCAAGACCGAACACTTCCTCATGACCATCCACAGACAGATAGACGGCCTGAACAGCTGCGTGAGTAGAGAGACACTTCAACTCCTTTCAATCTCCTTTTCTTTACTTCAATGGATACTTAAAGTACTTTCAGGGCATTCACTTGCTGAGACATTTCAGCCCTTTGATATTTACACTTGAACTGTTATCAGGCCAGTCACTGCTGCCACTTCAACTGTTATCAGGCCAGTCACTGCTGCCACTTCAACTGTTATCAGGCCAGTCACTGCTGCCACTTCAACTGTTATCAGGCCAAGTCACTGCTGCCACTTCAATTGTTATCAGGCCAGTCACTGCTGACACTTCAACTGATATAACTTCATGTTTTTTTTTCTTCAGGTGTCGACTCAAAGCCGAAATAACAGCCGACTGAGTAGATACTACCGGAGACTGGTGAAGAGTACTCTGTACCTTACTGTAAGTACAAGTACTGTTGCTGTATAAGTAGTAGTACTGACTCTAGTTATTTGTGTACAGGGTGGTATAAGCAGTAGTACTGAGTGTAGTTATTTGTGTACAGGGTGGTAGTCCTGCGTCCTGGGAGCTGATCAGGAAGGAGAGTAAACTGCACCTGGACCAGTTGGACCTGCTGATGGGCGCCGTTGTGGACTCGGCTGGTGCCAGCAGGAGGCGCTCTACAGCCAGCAGGAGGCGCTCTACAGCCAGCAGGAGGCGCTCTACAGCCAGCAGGAGGCGCTCTACAGCCAGCAGGAGGCGCTCTACAGCGACTCCGAAACAGCTGCTCTTCTGTGACTGACATGTATTCTGTTTCTCTGTGAGAGAATGGTTTGGTTTCTACCATTGTTCTATTTATTTATTTATCTATATTTATGTTTCTATTTATGAACAAACTATTTATGTATTTTTTATGACTTGAAAACATTTTGATAACTGACAATAAAGATTTTTTACCATCTTTGAAGTATTTTGTGTCTTCTTACTGTGCGGATGAGAGAAGAACGGAGCTCATTAAAAATGTTGAATGTTGAATTATTCCTGCACTCAATGAGCAGAAACAAATTCTGCACGTTCTTTGAGGACCAGGAAGCGGTAATCGACCACCGCCTCCTGGTCCTTCACACTTGATCAGGCGGGAGGAGGACCAGGAGGTGGAGTCGATGAACGCATCAAGTCTAAAGGGCGATCAGATATGAAGTGACTTTAGGGTTCAGAATACTGAGTAACACACTATGATTAATCAACTCCTTTACGCCTAGTAAGACCCAGTGAGATCTAGTTGGGCCCATTAAGACCCAGTAAGATCTAGTTGGGCCCATTAAGACCCAGTAAGATCTAGTTGGGCCCAGTAAGATCTAGTTGGGCCCATTAAGACCCAGTAAGATCTAGTTGGGCCCAGTAAGACCCAGTAAGATCTAGTTGGGCCCAGTAAGATCTAGTTGGGCCCATTAAGACCCAGTAAGATCTAGTTGGGCCCAGTAAGATCTACAAACACTCACATTCTGTTTGTCGTCATATCAAAGCTTAAATCTAAAAGGTTAATCAATATGTCTCGTTTACATATACTTATATATACTTATATATAAACTTGCATGTTGTTTCTCACTGATCTTTTATTTGAAGTTTGGACTTCATGATGCAGACGTTTCATTTGTATTTCTTGTTGTTTTGATGCACACTTCATATACACTACACATACATGCTTTGCATTTGTGCACTTCTCGATTGTTTAAGTTTAATTTAATTTCATAAATTAATGCTCTCTGCTCTGTACATATCTTTCATCCCTGTTGTTATTTTGTGTCTGTAAATTGCTACTCCGACAACAAATTTCACCTTGGGGATTAATAAAGTATATATTCATTCATTCATTTAATTCTGTGGACAAAGAAACAACAGAGCTTCACTAATTTATTGATCCTTTGAAGACACAAATTATAAAATGATGTTAATCATGAAACATAATTCATATGTTAAATGATCCTTACTGACTGTAATAACTAGTGATTATGACTGAATTGATTATAAATAAACATATATCAGATGATTATTGACCCGTTTGAACCATCGGTCTGTAGTTTGTGTCTGTGGCCAGCAGGGGGCAGCAGTGTAACAGTAGAGTACTGAGTACACAGCTGTGTTAGTAAAACAAGTTTCATTCATGGCACAATTCAGATAAGGTCATAAAAACATTTATCTCTGCGTACATATTTATTCTAAAATAAGGTCACATGACGTCCACCATGTTGGTGATGGGCGGGGCTTGTTTTCAAGATGACAGCCGGGTCCCAAGCGCTGATTTACAGATGAAGAGATCACATTATTACGAACATGAAGAGACTAAAAGGTTTCACAGATTATCTGATTAACTCTCGTCAGGTTTTACATTTAGGCAAATATCACAGGAAGTCCTGTTATTAGGACCCAGCTTTAAATAAAGGTTCATTCTGAAAGTAAACAGAAAGTTCATAGATAGTTTGAAGGCAAGGCAAGTTTATTTGTATTCAAAGTGCTTCACATAAAACCATTAAAAGCATCAAAACATAATGCAGAGAAAACAGGATTTAAAACAGTTAAGAAAACAGCTCAAGTTTCTAGGCTTTTCACTTTTCAAATTCTATTTTACACAATTTGTCCTATTAAAGTAAATAATATTTTGTTGTGAAAGTTTTAATTTAAACAAAAAACTTTAGATTTAAACAAAAAACTAGAAAATATGTTTTACTATTTTCTAAAATTAGAGTTTATTCGATTAATCGAGAAGAGAAACAGTTGATAAAGTAGAATTTTTTTTTTATTTGAATTTAAATATTAAATTAATTTACAGTTAACTGAGATTAGAGCTTCTACAATTATTAGTTGTATCGAATACTCTGCAATTATTTTAGTTTTCATATAAAATGTCAGAAAATAATAATAAATGTCATTAACGGGATTTGAGGGTATTCAGGATTAATCTGACCGTTACAGTTACTTATTCTAATAGTAAATGAAGATGTAATATTATAGATTAAGCTACCAGCAGTACATGAAGACATTAAAATGAGTGATGAACACATTAATGCATCAATAAATATAATATATATTATTCTGCTTAATGAGCACTTACTGTTGGTTCTTTAAGTGCATGTACTTTTGATATGGTATTTTACACTGTGGCATTACTACTTTTACTTTAGTATGTTGACATTTGTTTTCTGATGTTTTTTGAAAGTTTTCCTTCACAAACACACTTTTCAGACACAGTCTATGTCGTTTGTTCTACTGCGACTTTAAGAAAGTACATTTGCACAAGTAATTCAAAGTAAAATTAGTCATTTTGGAGCCATGCCTACTTCATATTATACATTATACTTCTGAGCTTAAACTTCTTTCTGTAGAAGATTACTCTGTAAGGAATCAACTCCTTTATTCTGTACATATTGTATATGTTCTCAATCTGTCGGAGAGGTCGATTATGAATGAATCCCTGTTATTATAAAACAGACTGCGACTGGTTTGGTTGGTTTTGATGGAAATGAACCTTTTATCAGGTGAACTCGGGTTTAACTGGAGGCACGTGATTGGACGTAGTTCCCGGGGAAGAATCCCCTGCTGCCGTTGAGGACCCCCTCACACCAGCCGTTGGCGTGGCGATGAAGCAGGTCGATGACGTCGCCCACTGAGAGCGACAGGTCGTCGGGTTTGGAGGCCTCGTAACTGTAAAGCGCCTCCACTGGACACACAGGAGAACTGCATTTATGCATCTGCAGACGCCTTTAAATAGACTTTAAATAGACTTTAAATATACTTTAAATAGACTTTAAACATACTTTAAACAGACTAGATTTTAAACTGACTTTAAATAGACAAGGTATCAAAATACACAGCTTTGTAAAACCGTTCTTGTGTTACTGAGAAACAAGGAAAACAATACTTTAACAGGTGGATCATGTGTTTGCTGTATTACAGGAGCTGCTTGGACAGATTCAGAAAAGATGGTGAACTTAATATTATTGGTACATTTGTACATTTATCATACTTCAAGTACCAGTACTAATAAAATGGGGTACTGAACAGCAGGATATTGTAACACCTTTCTAGTATCGGTATAATATATATATATATATATATATATATATATATATATATATATATATATATATATATATATATATATATATATATATACACACATATATATATATATATATATATATATATACATATATATATACACATATATATATATATGTATATATATATATATATATATATATATAAATATATGTGTGTGTGTGTGTGTGTGTGTGTGTGTGTGTGTGTGTGTGTGTGTGCACCAGTGTTATAGTACCTTGCTCCAGGTATTGTTCGGGGGCGTCTGTGTCGTAGTCCACTGGTGGAGGGAGGGGCGGCATGAGGTCATCAAAACCATCCTCATCATCCAATAGGAGAGGGGGAGGCAGGGCTGGGAGCTCTAGATCTAAGAGCACAGAGGTCCTGTGAGTGACAGCTGTGAATGGCCAATCAGGTCTGAGGAGGCGGGGCTTTGACAAAAAGATGCGAAGCTGATAGTTTTCAGGGGTCGTGTGTGTACTGCTGATGTGTAGTACTACTGCTAGTGATGTGTAGTAATCCTGCTGCTGCTATTACAACTGTAATAGGGTCACATTAATTACTGTTAATTACTACTTCTACAAAACTGTCTACCTCTAGGACTAGTACTTCTACTACCAGTAATAGAATACTAGCTACATACTAACAGTAGTATTTGTGTGTTTTCTTACCCAGGTGTTCGAGGCGAGCAGGTAAGCAAAGTCGAGATGAGAAAGAGGAGCGTCGAAGGAGGGTGGAGGAGGAGGAGAAGGAGGGAGGAGCATGGGGGGGAGGGTAGGGGGGAGGAGGGGGGATCATCACTGACAGACAGACAGAGAGAATCAGTAGGAATTAGCACCACAATAGGTAGGGATCATCTGTATTCATAGACAATCTATAGATCCTATCACAGAAAATCATCTGATCAAATAAAGGCCTGAAACCTTTATGTAACTTTCTCCTTATCCAGGTCTCCAGGACCGAAACAACTCCCTTACGACGTAAAAAAAAACATAACCCTCTTGAGTACTTCAGAAACCTTAGGAACATTTAAGCCTAATCCTAGTACCCTTAACTTCCCAAAGAACTCCTAGTACCCTTAACTTCCCAAAGAACTCCTAGTACCCTTAACTTCCCAAAAACTCCTAGTATCCTTCACATCCCCAAGAACTACTAGTATCCTTAACTTCCCCAAGAACTCCTAGTATCCTTAACGCCCCCAAAAACTCCTAGTACCCGTAACATCCACAAGAGGTGCCAGTATCCTTAATATCCCCAATAACTACTAGTATGCTTGACATCCTAACTCCTAGTATCCTTAACTTCTCCAAGAACTCCTAGTATCCTTAACGTACCCAAGAACTCCTAATATCCTTAACATACCCAAGAACTCCTAGTATCCTTAACTTGCCCAAGAACTCCTAGTATCCTTAACTCCCCCAATAACTACTAGTATTCTTGACATCCTAACTCCTAGTATCCTTAACTTGCCCAATAACTCCTAGTATCCTTAACATCCCCAAGAACTCCTAGTATCCTTAACTTCTCCAAGAATTCCTAGCATCCTTAACTGGGCCCAAGAACTCCTAGTATCCTTAACTAGGATCTAACTAGTTTCCCCAAGACACTTTTATTTTTGCTTTGATGTGAATTAGTTTTGTCTATACGTTACTGTCTGTCTATCGATGAATCTTAGTTGAATTATGTTATTGGAAATTTTGTAATTTCAGGCTGCCATAAAAAAAATCTGGTCAGGGACCGCAGATGAAAATGAGCCTCTCTGGCTCACTCCTAGTATCCTTAAAGAACTATCCTAATATCCTTAACTTCCCCAATAACTCATATTTTCCTTAACTTCCCGAAGAACTTCTAGTATCCTTAACTTCCCCAAAAACTCCCAGTATCCCTAACTTCCCCAAGAACTACTTGAACCCCTACTATTCTCATTCACTCCTAGCATGTCTAACATCCTCAAGGACTCTTGGTACACATAACATCCCCAAGGACCATTAGTACCTCTACCATCCTCCAAGTTTATTTTAACTTTCTCAAGAACATCCTTACTTCCTAGGGGAAACGTACAACTTCCCCAAAGGCCCTCTATCCTTCTCAAGTGCTGTTAGAACTTCCTCAACAAGCCCTACAACTTACTCAAAAACGTCCTTTCTTTAGGAGCCCTAACTTCTCACACCTGTATCTTCAGGTGTATTAATTCTGTGGAGTATTTTTTTTCTATTGGATGACAGTGACTTCCCTCTGTCAGCTTACGTGATTGGACAGCAGGTAGGAAGAGAGAGCGTGTAAAACTGCTGCGGGAGGCGGGGCCAGAGCGAACCCTCAGAGAGAGAGAGCGAGTGGTAGGGGGCGAGCGACGGCGGCGACTCCTCCTGGGTGCAAGGGTCACTGAAGAAAAATACCACAGAAGAAGAAGCTAAGAGGAAAACGGCAGAAAAGAAAACGACAGAAAAAGTACCATAAAAGAAGAAGAAACAGAGAGAAAGAGAGAGAGAGAGTTCATTGTCTTCTCAAAGGACCCGAGAACTTGGGAGGAGTTCACCACTAACACCAAGCTGTGAGGAAGAGTTTGTCTTCAGCAGTTATGCAAAGCGACTTACAATAAGTCCATTCAACCATGAGAACAAACGCAGAACAACAATAATCAAGAAAGTACAATTTCTTCAAGAAAGCCAAACTACAAAGTGCTATAAGTAAGTGCTACTAAAGTGCTACTTTCTTTATGCAAGGTATAAACACACTGACCACACGGCCGCATACGAAACAAGACGGACAGACAGGTACCCTCTACTTCCTGGTTGGGTGGAGGGGGAGGGGGCGGGGCTAGCATCTCTGAGGCTTCATTGGGGAACGGAGGGAAGCCGTCATCATCAGAGGGAGGAGGGGGAGGAGGGGGAGAAGGAGGGGGGAAGCTGCTCTCTTCCACCACTAAGGAGACAGAAGAGATGTGATGTCATCGTGATGTCACCCAGTTTGACCAATGATAGATTGAAGTGGTTTGGCTAAGATTTGGTTACCATGAAGATTATTTACATCCAATTACTGTTTTTGTTTCAGCCTCACCTGTCTCGAGGCTGAGGGGCGGAGCCGGTGGAGGAGCGCTGTAATTGGTCGGAGCCTCTGAAGGAGGTGGGGGAGGTGGAGGAGGGAGCAGAGACACCATCTCTCCAGAAAAATCCGGGGGAGGAGGTGCAGCGGCATCATCATCCTGGGCTGACATTTCATTCGCTGTCGGAGGAGGAGGAGGCGGGACATCGTCCAGCAGCGTGGTGATGATGTCACCATCAGGTGGAGCCTGGTAGGTGATGGGAATGGTGGGCGGAGCCACGGGTTTCCCAAAACTAGAGCTGAGAAAGAGGTAATGAATCAATATAAAGTGTGATCCATCATGTTCAAATCATGTTCTTATATTTCTACTGAAAAGATTTATTAAAGACTTGAATATTAAGTGTTGATAATTTGTAAGGACTCTGTTCAGAGAGGCTTTTATTGTGAAAGTCAACCTGAATGGGTCCTCACAAAGAGTGATGGACAAGAGCACACACACTCAGGGTTATTACCCGCTGACAGGGGGCGCCACCGGGCACTGCACGGGCTCCGGAGGTTTGGTGGACCTGAAACACACACACACACACACACACACATCCTTGTTAGACATGTTTGAGATGAAACAGGAAGTTATCATTAAAAGAAACACAGTAGAGTCACACTGAACCTGGTCGAGGCGCCATGTTTGCGGATCGTTCCTGTTCGGTCTGACTGTTTCCCAGAAACCTGTTGGGGGGGAGACACGATTGTGTTATTGTGTGTGTGTGTGTGTGTGTGTGTGTGTGTGTGTGTGTGTGTGTGTGTGTGTGTGTGTGTGTGTGTGTGTGTGTGTGTGTGAGAGAGAGCTTCAATAGAGTCTCTTAGGCCTCAGCAGCTCTAATTAGTCTCTCTAAACATTTTCCCACGCTCTACAAAGACTACTTCTGCGGTGTGTGTGTGTGTGTGTGTGTGTGTGTGTGTGTGTGTGTGTGTGTGTGTGTGTGTGTGTGTGTGTGTGTGTGTGTGTGTGTGTGTGCGTGTGTGTGTGTGTGTGCGTGAGTTGAAAGTCTGAACTGTGTGTTGGCTGAACACCAGCAGCCGTAACAAATACAATAAAACAGTCACACAGTTGGTCTTCTTCTGTTGGAAGAAGATTCAAACAGACTGAGACTATTGAAGATTCACATTAACTTCAGATGAACTTATTATAAACATATTTACTTTGTTTTGTCCTCCATCACTTCTCACTCATATATGTCTCTATATTGTTCAGTGAAATGCTGTGTTTCCACTCCAGTATTGTGATTGTTCAAGTTTAGTAGTTTACTGTGTACAGGGGTACAGTTTACAGTAGTTTACTGAAGTTGACTGTGTATTTTTGTGCAGTTTACAGTAATTTACTGTATATAAGGGTGTAGTTTACAGTAGTTTACTGTATATAGGGGTGTAGTTTACAGTAGTTTACTGTATATAGGGGTGTAGTTTACAGTAGTTTGCAGCAACAAAGCTGATGGTCTGAGACTCTTGGGAGGAAATAATCTTAAATAAATATAAAATCACGTCACGCGTCGCAGTGAAGGAAGATTTTGAGGAACGTTTACTGCAGTTCACTTCTGTTCTCGTGGTTTTGCTGCAGCCACCGAGACTTCCTGTTAGCATCTCACAGCATAGACTTCACTCGCAACTAAACTTCACTTCTGCTTCTTGTTTTTGTGTCTTCCCTTAATTCTGCTGTGTGTCTTTTCTATATAATACTGCTGATTCAAACCAACCGAATATGAGGCTTAAGGACTCTACAGTAACTATTTTAGAATAGCCCTCAGAGAAAACTGAACTAAAGGAACTAAAGGATGGCTAGTACAGGAGGTTTAGTACAAAAGGGTTAGTAGAGATGGTTAAGTACAGAAGTGTTAGTACAGAAGAGTTAGAACAGAAGGGTTATGCGATGCACCTGTTGGACAATATGTGCATGTGTGAGTTTGTGTGTGTGTTACCTTTATGCCGTGGCCGAGACAGTCCAGCTGCTGGTAGTTGATTGGTTGCCGGCTGTATGGGGGGCGGGGCTGTGTAGCGGCAGGAGGCTGAAGAGGAAGGAGGATCTTGTGGCTGCGTGGGACTCGTCTCACCGCCGTGAAGACGCCGATCTCTCTCCGGGAAACCTTCTCTTTGTGCATCTCCACCGTCTGGAGGGGAACCGGTTCAACAACACGTTAATGCAGAGGAACATGTGATCCAACAACACGTTAATGCAGAGGAACATGTGATCCAACAACACGTTAATGTCTCCTGTAATCCTGGCCTCGGCCACTGCCGGTCCATCCCCAGGTGGAGCGGTCATGGAGGCTGTGGGCCCTGATGTGTGTTTGGCTGGCTTTTCTCCCATCAACCTTGACCAATTGTCTTCAACTGTTTCTACTTCTAAACCTTCTACCTGCCTCCTGGGCCCCATCCCGATGAGGCTGCTTAAAGAGGTTTTACCTTTAATTAGCGCCTCTCTACTAGCTATTATCAATGGGTCTTTACTAACAGGTCATGGAGAGGTTGGTCCTTGTCCATCTCATCCCTGGACCCACTTCAGTTCGCCTACCAGTCTGGCATCGGGGTGGATGATGCCTCATCTTCCTACTACAGAGATGCCTCTCTCACATGGAAAAGGCTGGAAGCACCGTGAGAGTCATGTTTTTCGACTTCTCCAGTGCCTTCAACACCATCCAGCCTTCACTTCTGAGGGACCAGCTGGAGCAGACCGGGGTGGAGCACCACCTCACTGCATGGACCCTGGACTACCTCACCAACCATCCACAGTATGTGCGGATATGGAGGTGTGTGTCAGACCGGGTGTTCTGCAGCACAGGAGCCCAACAAGGAGCCGTTCTGGCACCATTCCTCTTCTCCACATACACCTATGACTTTAAACACAACTCTGCTACCGGCTACCTTCCAAAAGTTCTCAGATGACTCTGCAATCGTCGGCCTCATCTCTGCCGACTATGACAGGGAATACAGGGAACAAAATCAGGACTTTATAGGATGGTGCCAGTGGAACCGCCTCCAGATAAACTCTAGAAAGACTAAAGAGCTGGTGGTGGACTTCCAGTGGTGGTACCAGTGAACATACAGGGACTGGACATTGAGATTGTGAAGTCTTATGAGTACCTGGGTGTTTCTTGAACAACAAACTGGACTGGACTGTACTTTTTATTCCGTTTGTATATATTATTGCTATAATAATATATAGCTATTGTGTGCATTGCTGCTGTAATCCTGCAATTTCCTTGCTGCGGGACTAATAAAGGATTATCTTATTTTATCTTATGTGCCACAGTTTTTTAAAGTGGCTGTAATTAAACCTCTTCTTTAGAAGCCCACTCTTGATCCAGAGGTGTTGGCTAACTACAGACCTATCTATAATCTTCCCTTCCTCTCTAAGTTAATGTTGGGTGACTATGGCTCAGTGGTTAGCATGCCCGTCTTCCTATCAGAGGATCGGTGGTTCAAGCCCGGCTCCGCTAGTCCAAGTTGATGTGTCCTTGAGCAAGACACTTAACACCCCGTTGCTGTGTCTACGGCTTATAGAGCAAAAATGTACGTTGCTTTGGATAAAAGTGTCAGATAAATGTAATGTAATACTGGAGAAGGTAGTCGCAAGTCAGTTGTGTGACTTTCTACATAACAATAGTTTATTTGAAGACTTTCAGTCAGGATTTAGAAAGCATCATAATACAGAGACAGCACTGATGACCTTCTAGTTGCATCAGATAGGGTCTTGTTAGACCTTAGTGCTGATAAAGGACTTGTCTCTGTTCTGGTCTTGTTAGACCTCAGTGCAGCAATCGACACCATTGACCATGACATCTTATTGCAGAAACTAGACCAGTCGATTGGTATTAAAGGTACCGCACTAAGATAGTTTAAGTCCTATTCATCAGATTGATCTCAGTTTATATTTTACCCCACTAGAGTGCTCATAGTACCATATTACCCCACTAGAGAGCTTATAGTACCATATTGTGTCGTATGTGTACAGATTATAAAGCCCTTTGAGTCAAAATTTGTGATTTTGGGCTATACAATATAAATTGAATTGAATTAATGCAGAGCAACATGTAATCCAACATGTGCTCTCAGCCTGGGAACACATTTCATGAGTCAAAGGTTGATCTGTACAGAAAAATGTGTTCAAAGATAAAATTTAAAATCGAACCTGAAGTTGATCAAGATCCTCTAATAATTATGTTTCCTCTGTTTTTATCTCAGATTTAAGACATTACAGTTATTAAGCGTTGTAGTTATTAAACGTTACAGTTATTAAACGTTATAGTTATTAAACGTAAAAACAAATATCGTAAATAAAATACATTAAATAAGAGATTATTTATTAAATAAAAGCAGATCAAATAAGAGATGAAGGAATGCAGAACTCTCATACGACTAAATCACTGTAGAGAACACAACAAAGCAGCCAGAGAACAGAGGCTCCATTCATCCAGTCAGGCCCTCTCTGATGGAGAGGAGGCTATTATCACACACACACACACACACACACACACACACACACACACACACACACACACACACACACACACACATCGGTATTCTCAGCACTTGGAAAGAGGGAACATACAGAAGGAACCAATCAGACGTCAGCTCATCAATAACTCCTGCGTGGTCCTTTAAGAACCCTGGAACCAATTTTGTCTCTAGACCTTTTTTTCTTTTTCCCTGTGTTTAAGTCGTTGAAGGAACCCCAAATTAATTCCAATACTTGGGTTTATTGTATGTATTTGTTCAGCAAAGTCTTGGGAAAAAAATGTATATCTGCAAAAAAATCACTTTTAAAAGATATTTTGATCATAACTGTGAACATCCAGCACCATATGAGCAAGATTTACCAAAACATGAACATGAAAACAGCAGCGCGGCCCTTTTAATGACACTGATATCCGGTGGTGGAGGCGGGGCTCACCTGACCAATGAGGTTGATGGAAGACTCCATGTGACGCAGCTGATTGGCCTGAGCATCCAGCAGACTCAGCACGCTACTGGCCAGCGTGCTGATCTGGTAGGCGACGCTGGCCAGTGATTGGGTGGTGAAGTTCTTAGTTTCCTCCAACGCCTTCAGACAGCCATCACCTGACTGACACATGGGCACAGGGCGGGTTAGCTTAGCTTAGCACAAAGACAGGAGGCAGGGGAAACTGTTAGCCTAGCTTAGCACAAAGACTGAAGACAGGGGGAAACACCTAGCCTAGCTTAGCACAAAGACTGAAAACAGGGGGAAACAGCTAGCCTATCTTAGCACAAAGACTGAAGATAGGGGGAAACAGCTAGCCTTAGCTTAGCATAAAACTAAAGACAGGGGGAAACAGCTAGCCTAGCTTAGGATAAAACTAAAGACAGGGGGAAACAGCTAGCCTTAGCTTAGGATAAAACTAAAGACAGGGGGAAACAGCTAGCCTAGCTTAGTAAAAAGACTGAAGCCTGGGAGAAACAGCTAGCCTTAGCTTAGCATAAAACTAAAGACAGAGGGAAACGGTTAGCCTAGCTTAGCACAAAGAATGGAAACAGGGGGAAACTGCTGTAACCCTGTTGTTTATAGTTAGGGCTGGTTCAGGTTCAGTCTCTGTACTTTCTGGCCTTAAGTTTCCATGGATCGTGGTTGTGTCTGGAGCCGGTCCTACCTCCTACCTCCTGCCTCCTGCCTCCTACCTCTTACCTCCTGTCTCCTGCCTCCTACCTCCTACCTCCTGCCATTATGGCCCTGCTGATGCCCCTCCTCTCTACCTCCTTCTGCTTCATGGATAATGGTCCATGTCTACTACTTATTATATGAATACTTTCTGTCAGTTAGTACTAACCTGCAGGTAGCTGTGATGGCAGTACTCAGCCACCTGCAGCAGGTTGTTGTAGTAGTAGTACTGGTAGTATTACTAACCTGCAGGTAGTTGTTGTGGCAGTACTCGGCCACATGCAGCAGGTTGTTGTGGTTCTCCAGCAGAGCCCTCCTGGCGGACGGAGCCTCCTCCATGATCTTCATCACTTCCTCATTAAAGTTCTGCTCCTCCATGATCTTCATCACTTCCTCTTTACCATTCTGCTCCTCCATCATCTTCATCACTTCCTCTTTACCATTCTGCTCCTTCATCGCTGATTCAGACGAGATGTGGTTTTATATTATTATGTATAATATACAATACTATAATGTTAGTTTCCTTTCGTTTCCCTCACATGAAGTTCTGTGTTCCTTTTCCTCTGCTTCTCTTTACTCTGTTTAACACGTCAATTGCATGTACTTCTACTCACGGCTTGTACTTCTAGTCACGGCTTGTACTTTTACTCACTTTATAATGCAATACTGATACTTTTACTGAACACTTGTTCCAGTAGTTAAAAGTACTTTTGAAAACTGAAATTCAATTCAGTTTATTTGTAACCTCAATGAAATGTGATAAATAATTATACAACTTTAAAAACTCACCAGAAATACTTCAAATAGAAATTGTAGAAGTTCAAGTGTGAAGAACAAGTGGAGCCACTAGTGTTGTCTGTCTCTCTCTCTCAGCCTGTCTGTCTGTCTGTCTGTCTCTCTCTGTCTGTCTGTCTGTCTCTCTCTCTCAGCCTCTCTCTCTCTCTCTCTCTCTCAGCCTGTCTGTCTCTCAGAGAGTCCCCTTCATTCTGTGGAAACCTTCAGCTCAACTTTTTTCTCGAGCAGCGACCTGCAGCCAAAGATTCTGTTTCTGAAGAGGTCTCACTCCCTGTGAATACTAAACTCCTTTTAGGGAATCACACTCTTTGTTATATTATTGTTTATTGATTTAAATATCACTGAACTACAGCCCATATTTAATATTAGATGCATGCAATAGTTCATGTTAGTGTCTCGTTTTAACTTGAGTGGCTTTTTTGTCTGATGGAGCCAAAGAAACGTCTCTGAAGACTCCTGGATGTCCCAGAATGCCCCAGGAACCTCTGTGAGGGATTAGTCTCTTTGAAAGAGTCAGAGTGAGACCTCCTGCCTGTGTTTCTTCCTCTGTGTGAACCTGCTCAGCTCAAACCACTTCCTGTTTCACTCAGAGACCTGAGAGTACACACATGTAGTACTACATCAACTGTACTAGTACCTGTGATGTAGCAGAGTACACACATCATGTAGTACTACATCAACAGTACTAGTACCTCTGATGTATCAGAGTACATACAACATGTAGTACTACATCAATAATACTAGTACCTCTCATGTAGCAGAGTACATACAACATGTAGTACTACATCAATAGTACTAGTACCTCTGATGTAGCAGAGTACACACAACATGTAGTCCTACATCAATAGTACTAGTACCTCTGATGTAGCAGAGTATACAACATGTAGTACTACATCAACAGTACTAGTACCTCTGATGTAGCAGAGTATACAACATGTAGTACTACATCAAAAGTACTAGTACCTCTGATGTACCATATATATAAATATATATACAAACACACTATATTATAAAATATAGTGTGTATATATATATAATATAGTTTATATATAAATATAATATATATGTGTATATATACACACACACACACTATATAATATAGTGTATATATATATACATACATACACACACACACATATCTAGTATATATATATATATATTTATATATATATACACACACAATACAAACACAAAAAGCTTTAAAGAATAAAAGAATCATAAGTTTCTTTACATTTTATTATAATACTATATAATATACTATATAAAGTTTTATTATCACAGTAGAATAAACGTCATCACTGGTTGCTCGGGGCGACCGGGTTCCAGGGCTGTTTCCGAGGAGCTCCGTCTTTATCGCTCTTCTCCAGAGGGGTCAGGTGGCAGGTCAGGACAAGGTCTCTGTGGGACAGACACACGCTACTGTCATGCTGCGTTCAAGACCAGGTCCCTGTGTGACAGACACACGCTACTGTCATGCTGCGTTCAAGACCAGGTCCCTGTGTGACAGACACACGCTACTGTCATGCTGCGTTCAAGACCAGGTCTCTGTGGGACAGACACACGCTACTGCCATGCTGCGTTCAAGACCAGGTCTCTGTGGGACAGACACACGCTACTGTCATGCAGCGTTCAAGACCTGAAGTGGGTCCAGGACCAGTAGGGCTCCAGGACCTGGTCTCACCTGAACTGGCTGTAGGAGCCCCCCTGGCTAACGGCCCTGAGCTTGGCCCGGTTCTCTCTCTGCTGTCGCCGCTCAGAC
Source organism: Taurulus bubalis (assembly GCF_910589615.1). Classification (NCBI taxonomy): domain Eukaryota; kingdom Metazoa; phylum Chordata; class Actinopteri; order Perciformes; family Cottidae; genus Taurulus; species Taurulus bubalis. Next base: position 20,888,764 of record NC_136605.1, read on the forward strand.
TGGACCGCCTCCTGCAGCTCGCTCTCCAGCGCTGAGAAGTCGATGACATCACGCTGTGATGTCATGATGATGTCATCCAGGTCCGCTGCTTTGATGACATGACCACATTAGATACCAGTAAAAGTACTAATGCCACAGTGTAGAAGTACTCTGTTAGTAGTAACAATACTAATGCCACAGTGTAGAAGTACTCTGTTAGTACTAACAATACTAATGCCACAGTGTAGAAGTAGTCTGTTAGTAGTACAATTACTAATAATACAGTGTAGAAGTACTTGTTAGTAGTAAAAGTACTAATACTACAGTGTAGAAGTACTCTGTTAGTAGTAAGAGTACCAATACCACAGTGTAGAAGTACTCTGTTAGTAGTAAAAGTACGAAACTACAGTGTAGAAGTACTAGCTCACCTGAAGCGGGTAAAGAATCCTCGTGGGTCAGAATCAACTAACCGTCTCCTTGGCGACGGGATGACGGACTGCGCCTGCGCACTGCGATGTGGTGACCGGCACATACAGTTAAACAGTCTCACTTCCGGTTCGGCTCGGTTTGTGTTGACGTCAGACGGATGTGGACTCGTGAAACCAGTCTGACTGAGCTCAGGTGAACTGGTTTAAACCGTAGACTGGCGGGTTAAACGGCTCGTTGTTTCTTCTTCTTTTTGGCTGCGGCGGCAGCTCGGCGCTGCCGCCGCTGGACGGAAGAGGAACTACACCATTCTTCTTCTTTTCCCGGTTCAACGTGGAGGACTCCTGCCGCCACCTGCTGGACGATGGGAGCAAGAACAGCTTTCTGTAAATTAAATAAAAACCTGTTGAACCTGTTTAATGTATGCATCATCCCTGTCCCCCCCCCCCCCCCCCCCCCCCTTAAAACAAGGGTCACATGACTTAATTCAATTCAGTTGATTTTGTATAGCCCAAAATCACAAACACAAATTTGCCTCGGAGGGCTTTACAATCTGTACACATAACTTCCCTGTCCCAGGACCTCACATCGGATCAGGAGAAACTCCCCAAATAAAGATAGAGAAAACGCTTTCACAGGGAAAACAGGAAGAACCCTTCAGGAGAGCAACAGAGGAGGATAGATGTCATGTGACCAGAATGAACAACAACAGAGTTACAGCACATTACATGAATATGACAGACATTATTCATATAATGAGTAGTTGGCATGGACCACGATCCATGAAGCAGAAGGAGGTAGAGTGGAGGGGCATTAGAAGCCATGGCAGGAGGTAGGAGACAGGAGGTAGGAGCTAGGAGACAGGAGGCAAGAGGCAAGAGGTAGGAGACAGGAGGTAAAAGGCAGGAGTCGCCCCTGGTGGTCAGGAGAGAGAATGCAGCTTTAACAAATGAAGAGTAAACTTCTATACAACCAGAGGAGTCGCCCCCTGGTGGTCAGGAGAGAGAATGCAGCTTTAACACATGAAGAGTAAACTTCTATACAAACAGAGGAGTCGCCCCCTGGTGGTCAGGAGAGAGAATGCAGTTTTAACACATGAACACACAAACAGTTTTTTCCCGTCGACCCTCTGGCTCATCAACAGAGCCCGGGTCCCCCACTGACTGACTCTGTCACCCCAGACAATTTCCTACCGTTCACTCCCATGCACATCCCTCCACACCTCAGATTTAAATACACTTGCCACTTTGCTTTACACTTACATTTGTATATTCTACTGTAGATCCAATTGTAAATATTCATGCTCCCATTTATTGCACTCTATTGTTAAATGTTATGCATCTCCCGCCAGGACAAATTCCTTGTATGTGAAAACATACATGGCAATACATGGTTCTGATTCTAATTCTGAAGCTTTGACTTCACTTTAACCTGGTCCGTACTTTAGGAATCTGTTTACCAGTGAAGACTCCTGGAGGTGTGAAGGTCCGCAGTGGATCTACACATACAAACAAACACAAGCTGATAAACGGGGATAAATGACGTAAACATGCTGATTTATAAACCGTTTCTTTCCCTCCGCAGGATTTCAGATTCACGTAAAAAATATTCTCCAAATATCTGTCTCTGTCTGTCTGATAGGAAACATAATGGGGAACATGATGGGAAATTGTATCTCCACATGTGCAGTGGAAGGAGCCGGTAGTAATAATCGGCTTCATCGTTAGTTCTGATGACACAGACCCACCTACACCCTCCTCATCATATCTGGTGTACTGTTCTTCATCCATCTGTGGGGGAGGCTTGTTATGATGCTGTTATGACATCATCTAGAATGCAGCTGCAGGAAGTCAAACAGAAGCTCAGTTTCAATGGAACAAAACCTTGTGACCACAGATCAGTTTCATTTGATTTAATCTGTTCATCTTCCATGTTTACTTTGTTTTACATCTGTAATACATATAAACTCAACACTATTAAACATACAGCATTTTACAGATTATCATTTCCAGAATTCACCTAACAATAGAAATATTCCTGTAAAATTCATCCCTTATTACACATTAACATTCTGCTTTTCTGTCTTTAATGACTTGTGGAGTCCCTCAAGGAAACGTCCTGGGTCCTCTGAATTTATATTAAAGCTTATTAATATTTAAAGAAACACTTTAATTAATCCCCTTGCTCCGTCTTAAAAGGAATACCTGCAGGGTGACTTCCTGATTTCATATCATGTCCATCCTGTGACGAAGGGCTTCTTCTTCTCTGGTGTTAATTTGTATGTAAACAACACCAAACTGTACATGATTTGGATCCAGTGTTAATACGAAGATGTCATATTCATTTCAAACTGAAGGAAACACAAACTTGGTATCAACAAATACCAGGAAATTACTTTTCTGTGCATATTTGAGTTTTCCAGTGTCAGTGAACGCCACACTGAGTGCTGGTGATTGCATTGATCCGCACTGGGAATAAGGAAAGACAACAAGGACAGAAATGACAGGAAGGACAAGGAGGACAGGGAGGACAACAAGAGTCTGATGAAAACACCTAGAACCTCAGCATTGAGGTTGGTTGGGTTCAGGAAGTCGAGAACAACATTTGAGGTTCTACAGAAATTGTGTAAATCCTGTTTCGTTAGAGACGTTTCTTTCGTTCTGAAGAGTTTGTTTTAGTTCTGTTCATTAACTCCTGAGACCTTTGAATACGAGAGGCCCTGGAGACGGACGGGTCCCAAAGGTCCAGAGTTCTGAAGGTTCTTGAGAGGTTTCATGTGTTTTTCAGTTGCAGAGCACTGACGATGTGCTGATCTGTTTTGATATTGTCTCTAAGAACCCTCTCGTCTGTGAACCACTGGTTTAGGTGGTTCCACCTGGGTCAGGTGGTGGTTAGTTCCAAAGTTCTACAAGGTTCCAAAAGGATCTGTTTGGATAGTTGTCTATCTCTAAGTGAGATGTTGGGTTCTGGGTTGTATTCAGGGGCCACGTAAATATATGTTGGTCTGTTGTCTTGAAAGCAAAGTGGAGGTGCTGGTTAAGGTTTCAGAACCAGTCCACGGTTCTAGGTGGTTCCATTCAGTGTTTCAGTGTGTTATAAAAGGCCTGGTGGTCCTGTGATGAGAGCACTAGATCCTCAACATGTTCAACACCTCTTAAATGTAAATGTCAAATCAATTTAAAAAAGAGGAGGTGATGTTTGGATCCAAAGAGTTCTAAAGTCTAAATTCTAGAAGTTTTTGGAACAGTTGTTCCTCAAAGTGAGAGACTTAGTTAGTTTAAGGTGCCTCCGGAAGTAAGTTTTGTTTGTTCTGGTTCTACAGATTCTACATAGTTCCACTCGAGTTCTAGTAGTGACATTTAGTGGTTGGGGAAGGTTCCAGGTTCAACCCCAATAAACTCTGATGATGATTCTTTAAAACTCAGAACAGATTTAGCATAAAATAGATAATGTGTTTTTTGTAAGTTGCTGTAAATTGCTTTAATATAACAAAAACAGTAAAGGTTCTAGATGGTTCCATTCTTGTGGAACCATCTAGAGCCGTGGACTGGGACCGTTTCAGGTGCAGTAGTTAGAGAGGTACCTGGTGAAGCCTGCTGGTTCCACTTGTAATCCCCCGTCATGGTTTTTGGTCATGGGGATTTAAGGTGCCAAGAAAATATGTTCCACTTGAACCATTACCTTAAAAAAAAAAAGCAATGCTGCTGTCAAATGTTTCATTATCAGTCCAGGGTTCCAGGTGGTTTCACTCAAGATCAACTTGGATAATTTAAAGGCACAGCCGTTAGAAAGAGGCATCATGTAGCCAGCAAGTTCCAGGTTCAAACCCTGATGAACTTGGATCAGAGAGGAGGTGGTGATTACGTTCAAAAGGTTGAGAAGGTTCTCCGACACCTTGGAAGACTTTATGCAGGTTTTGTGATGGTTGGAGGCCTCTCAGGAGGTTCTGGAAGGTTCCAGAGGAGCTCCAGGAGGATCTTAGAGGAGATCCAGGAGGCCTCAGAAGCTCCAGGAGGTTCCAGAGGAGCTCCAGGAGGTTACAGAGGAGCTCCAGGAGGTCTCAGATGAGCTCCAGGAGGTCTCAGATGAGCTCCAGGAGGTCTCAGAGGAGCTTAAGGAGGATCTTAGAGGAACTCCAGGAGGTCTCAGATGAGCTCCAGGAGGCCTCAGATGCTCCAGGAGGTCTCAGAGGAGCTAAAGGAGGATCTTAGAGGAACTCCAGGAGGCCTTAGATGAGCTCCAGGAGGCCTCAGGGGCTCCAGGAGGTCTCAGAGGAGCTCCAGGAGGTCTCAGAGGAGCTCCAGGAGGCCTCAGATGCTCCAGGAGGTCTCAGAGGAGCGCCAGGAGGCCTCAGATGCTCCAGGAGGTCCCCCTAGCTCTCGGAAAAGACGGCGTGGAACTCTTTGAGTATGAGCTCCACTATCTGGCTCTGGAACACCATGTGGATCGTCATGTTGGCGGACTCGGTCTGAGGGCGGAGCAACGTGGGGCCGAACACGATGCCAACGCTCTGGAACGACATCCTGTTGGACTCCTTGTGCTCGATCACCCTGCAGAGACAGACCCGGCAGCATGAGTTCCTGCTCCAGGGGGAACCGGACTCATAGGTAGAGTTCACAAAAGGTGAGCGGTCTTTCTCACCTGCGCAGGTGTTTGAACAGCAGCTCCATGGTGTCGTGGTTCGGCAGGGGCAGCGAGCGGACCAGGTCCTTCATGTAGGAGACTTTCTGGCTGTAGTCCTGAACCTCTGCAGGGACATTAGCACAGAAACTGATCCTGGTTTACATGTCCCCTGGTCTTACTGGTATACATATCACCTGGTCTTATGTCCCCAGTAAGACCAGGGGACTGGTTTACATGTCCCCTGGTCTTACTGGTTTACATAGCCCCTGGTCTTACTGGTTTACATGCACCATGGTCTTACTGATTGACATGTCCCCTGGGCTTGTGTCCCCTGGTCTTACTGGTTTATATGTCCCCTGGTTTTACTGGTTTACACGCCCCCTGGTCTTACTGATTTACATGTCCCCTGGTCTTAGTGGTCTTAATGTCCCCAAGTCTTAGTGGTTTTAATGTCCCCAGGTCTTACTGGTTTACATGGCCCCTGGGCTTGTGTCCCCTGGTCTTACTAGTTTACATGCCCCCTGGTCTTAGTGGTCTTAATGTCCCCAGGTCTTACTGGTTTTCATGGCCCCTGGTCTTACTGGTTTTAATGGTCCAGGACTTAGCGCTCTTAATGTCCCCAGGTATTAATGTCCCCAGGTCTTAGTGGTCTTAATGTCCCCAGTACTGAGTGTGTGATGTCTCTTTACTGACGGATGGCAGCAATGAACTTGTCGAAGCAGCTGAAGGGGAAAAGCGGTTCTGGAAGCTCCCGCAAGAAAAGCTTCAGAGCTCCAGCGATCACATGGATCTCCTCCCACTGTCCGTCCTCCAGGTCTAGCTGCTCCTCTGCAGAGACGACGGGGACAACAGGGTCAACGGAGACAACAGTGACAACAAGGACAACAGAGACAACAAAGACGACAGAAACGACAAAGACAACAGGGACAACAAGGACGACAAGGACAACAAGGACAACAAGGTCGACAGAGACAACAGGGACAACAGGGACACCAAGGACGACAAGGACAACAGGGACAACAAGGACGACAGAAACAACAAGGACAACAAGGACGACAAGGACGACAAGGACAACAGGGACAACAAGGACGACAAGGACAACAAGGACAACAGGGACAACAGGGACAACAAGGACGACAGAAACAACAAGGACAACAAGGACAACAAGGACGACGGAAACGACAGAGACTACAGGGACAACAGGGACAACAGGGACAACAAGAACGAAAGGGACGATAGGAACGACAGGGACACCAAAAACAACAAGGACGACAGACAGACAGTTACCATGATCAGCTTTGTGTCTCAGTTTCTGGATCACTGCTAAATTTCCACTCACTCTGTAGATCCCGTCCACATCCAGACCTGAACACACACAGAGTTACACACTGATCAGTGTGTATGTGTGTGTGTGTGTGTGTGTGTGTGTGTGTGTGTGTGTGTGTGTGTGTGTGTACCTCTCCTCTCCACCGCTATGATACACTTCTCCATGAACCTTGGTGTTGTGGTGTTCTCTCGGTGACAGAGTGTATCCAGGTGGCAGCCGAACACGTTGTCTGGACAACAAGAGACGTTTGAGTTCACAACATTCACAACGTTCACAACGTAAACAACGTAAACAATGTAAACCTCGTATGTAGCCTCTCTCTTTCACGCTCTCCAGCGTCGGCCTCCTCTGGAGGAAACGACGGAGTTTAGTCCGAACACGTCTCTGCTCTGTGTCTGATGATGAACCTCTGGAGGCTGAAACATAGAGGAGGAAGAGGAGGAGGAGGAGGAGAAGGATAAAGCCTGTTTGTTCACTTCCTCCCTGTCTGGGTTTATGGTTTAGATTATATACTGTAGTATTATATGTATATGTAGTAGTATATGCGTATGCAGTATTATATGCATATTTAGTACATATGCTACAGGCTCACTGAGAGTGACACTGGACTCGATCATCCCTCTAAAAAAGAGGATCATTAAACAAAGGCGGCTCTCTCCATGGTATAACCCTCAGACCCGTATATTGAAGCAAGCATCGCGGAAGCTTGAAGGCATATGGCGTTCCAACAATTTGGAGGAATCACAGTTAGTTTAGCGGGATCGTTGGAGAACATATGAGAAGGCCTCCGTAATGCCAGAGGAGCCTACTACTCATCACTAATAGAGAAAAACAAGAACAACCCCAGGTTTCTCTTTAGCACTGTGACCAGGCTGACAGAGAGTCACAGCTCTCTCGATCCGTGTATTCCTACAGACCTCAGTAGTAATGACTGCATGAACTTTTTCAATGATGAGATTCTGGCTAATAGAGGCAGGATCGGTGATCTCCTGCCCTCGGCCGCTGCCGGTCCATTCTCAGGTGGGATGGTCATGGAGGAGGCTGTGGGCCCTGCTGTGTGTCTGGATGGATTTTCTCTCATCAACCTCGACCAATTGCCTTCAACGGTTTCTACTTCTAAACCTTCTACCTGTCTCCTAGACCTCATCCCGACGAGGCTGCTTAAAGAAGTTTTACCTTTAATGAGCACCTCTCTACTAGATATCATCAACGGGTCTTTACTAACTAGTTGCATCAGAGAAGGGACTTGTCTCTATACTGGTCTTGTTAGACCTTAGTGCAGCATTCGACACCATCGACCATCACATTTTATTACAAAAAACTAGACCAGTCGATTGGTATTAAAGGTTAGTCACGGAATTCCACAGGGTTCTGTGCTTGGACCAATTTTATTTACCTTATATATGCTTCCTGTAGGCAATATCATCAGAAAGCACTCCATAAACTTTCATGGGCTATACAAAATAAATTGAATTGAATAGTAGTATGTGCATATGTAGTAGTATATGTATATGTAGTAGTGTATGTATATGTAGTAGTATGTGCATATGTAGTAATATATGCAAAAGGAGTATTTCGATTGACTCACTTGTCCTCTTCCTGTCTTTGTCCTCTTTGTCTGAAGCAGCTTCGTCCTCGTCCTCCGACACATGGTCCTGATCCTGAAAATGACACAACTTTTCTCAGCAGCTGATCCCAGATCTGTGATGTCACAGTGTTACAGTGATGTCACAGTGATGTCACAGTGTTGCAGTGATGTCACCGTGTTACAGTGATGCCACAGTGATGTCACAGTGTTGCAGTGATGTCACCGTGTTACAGTGATGCCACAGTGATGTCACAGTGTTGCAGTGATGTCACCGTGTTACAGTGATATTGCAATGATGTCACAGTGTTGCAGTGATGTCACGGTGATGTCAGAGTAATGCAGTGATGTCACAGTGTTGCAGTGATGTCAGAGTAATGCAGTGATGTCACGGTGATGTCACAATGATGTCACAGTGTTGCAGTGATGTCATGGTGATGTCACAGTGTTACAGTGATGTCACCGTGATGTCACAGTGATGTCACAGTGTTGCAGTGATGTCACGGTGATGTCACAGTGTTGCAGTGATGTCACAGTGTTGCAGTCATGTCACGGTGATGTCACAGTGTTGCAGTGATGTCACAGTGTTGCAGTCATGTCACGGTGATGTCACAGTGTTGCAGTGATGTCACAGTGTTACAGTCATGTCACAGTAATGCAGTGATGTCACGGTGATGTCAGAGTAATGCAGTGATGTCATCGTGATGTCACATTGTTACAGTGATGTCACGGTGATGTCACAGTGTTGCAGTTATGTCACAGTGTTGCAGTGATGTCACGGTGATGTCACAGTGATGTCATAGTGTTGCAGTGATGTCACGGTGATGTCACAGTGTTACAGTGATGTCACAGTAATGCAGTGATGTCACGGTGATGTCAGAGTAATGCAGTGATGTCACCGTGATGTCACATTGTTACAGTGATGTCACGGTGATGTCGCAGTGATGTCGCAGTGATGTCACTGTTGCAGTGATGTCACAGTGTTGCAGTGATGTCACAGTGACGGTTACCAGCTGTCTCATGGTGTCCTGCATCACTTTCAGCCAGTCGTTGATGATGCTCTCTGTGTCGTACTGCATCAAGTACTCGCAGCCCTGACGGGTCTTCAGCTGCAACACAAACACAAATATGAGAAATATGCATGACGTGATGATGTCAGACTTCCCTTGGATACTGTCCCAGATATGTAAAGTGTGTTCCATCAATTTATTTCCTGAAACACTGAACCGGGGTCACCCCTCACGCACCTCCAAGACGTTCCTCTTGGACGACTTGTCCTTAGCGGCCCGGCCCACGGAGGCTCCTCTCAGCTCCACTGTGTATTCTGGAACAATCTGTGATGTTTTATTCTGAAGGAGACAGGAAGTCATCATCATGACGGATCAGCCCTGTGATTGGTCACTGACGAGTTTGCACTCATTTAAATCTTTACGTGTTTAACGCTATTAGTTTATTACGAAGAAGGTTCTGTTTCTTACAGCAGTCCCAGTGGGAGCAGACTTGGGGTCCTTATGGAAGGTAAGGATCCCCCCGTGGAGGACGGTCCACGACTGACTCCAGTTCTTCCTGTCAACAACAACAACAACGATGTGGACTCACATGAAATCTAACATCAAGAACATCAAGAACCACATCTATCATGTGACTTTACAGATTCAATATGTCTCAACACAGTCCTACTACATCCTGGTACTCGTGGATGTTCTACTACATTCTGGTATTCGTGGATGTTCTACTACATCCTGGTACTCATGGATGTTCTACTACATTCTGGTATTCGTTGATGTTCTACTACATTCTGGTATTCGTTGATGTTCTACTACATTCTGGTATTCATGGATGTTCTACTACATCCTGGTACTCTGATAGTTTGTCCAGTTGATCAAACATGAGACCGTTCCTACAAAAGTTTGAACTCAAAGATCTCACCTGATCTTTTTTCCGTGATCAACTACTTTGGTCTTATTCATGATTCCTGCTTTCTCCAGCAGATGGACCTGTAGATAGAGAGAGAGAGAGAGAGAGAGAGAGAGAGAGAGAGAGAGAGAGAGAGAGAGAGAGAGAGAGAGAGAGAGAGAGAGAGAGAGAGAGAGAGAGACACACACAGGTGAGTCTTCAGGTTTCTCTAAACCTGCAGGTCCGCTTTGAAATGTGACTCCTGTGTAAACATGGGAGTGGTTTGTGTGTGTGTGTGTGTGTGTGTGTGTGTGTGTGTGTGTGTGTGTGTCACATTGTAGCAACTGGCTTTTTATATGGGACAAAATACAATAAAGATTAAGGCTAGGAACCACCAACAGAACCACCAACAGAACCACCAGAAGAATCTGCAACAGAACCAACAGCAGAAAAACCAACAGAAGAACCACCAACAGAATCACCAACAGAACCATCATCAGAACCAACAGTCGAACCACTAGCAGAAGCACCAACAGAACCACCATCAGAAGCACCAACAGAACCATCAACACAACAACCAACAGAAACGCCAGCAGAACCACCAGCAGAACCACCATCAGAAGCACCAACAGAACCACCAGAAGAATCTGCAACAGAACCACCAGCAGAACCACTAGCAGAACCACTATAACCACCAACAGAACCACCAGCAGAATCACCAGCAGAACCCCCCTCAGCCCAAGATGGGAATTCACATGATGTGTAATGATTGTCAGCAGGTTAGTGGAAAAACATTGTCTCGGCGTTTCATTGTCTCGGCGTTTCATTGTCTCATTGTCTCGGCGTTTCATTGTCTCATTGTCTCGGCGTTTCATTGTCTCATTGTCTCGGCGTTTCATTGTCTCGGTGTCTCGTGTCTCAGTGTTGGACAGGAAGAATCTTTAAAATCTTAGACGTTAGACATGAAATGAGACATTAAACATGAAATGAGAAATGATAGGAGACCTCAGACATGAAAGGAGACCTTAGACATGAAATGACATGAAAGGAGACCTTAGACATGAAATGAGATGTTAGACATGAAAAGGAGACATTATGAAAGGAGACATTATACATGATATAATACCTTAGACATGAAAAGGAGACATTATGAAAGGAGACCTTAGACATGAAATGAGATGTTAGACATGAAAAGGAGACATTATGAAAGGAGACATTATACATGATATAATACCTTAGACATGAAAGGAGACGTTAGACATGAAAGGAGACCTTAGACATGAAATGAGATGTTAGACATGAAAAGGAGACATTATGAAAGGAGACATTATACATGATATAATACCTTAGACATGAAAGGAGACGTTAGACATGAAAGGAGACCTTAGACATGCAATGAGATGTTAGACATGAAAGGAGACATTAGACATGAAATGAGATGTTAGACATGAAAGGAGACATTAGACATGAAATGAGATGTTAGACATAAAAGGAGACATTAGACATGATATAATACCTTAGACATGAAAGGAGACCTTAGACATGCAATGAGATGTTAGACATGAAAGGAGACATTAGACATGAAATGAGATGTTAGACATAAAAGGAGACATTAGACATGAAATGAGATGTTAGACATAAAAGGAGACCTTAGACATGATATGAGACATTGGACATGAAATGGTCCCATGGTTCCCAGCAGATCTGACTTGACCACCCAACAGACACAAAAGGACTTCAGCAGCCAATCAAAACGCAGGACCTACGTGATGCTGGTCAGAACCTGAGCTCCGGTCTGACAGGTTCCTCTTCAGTTTGTGCAGATCAGAGAGCTGACAGAGGACAACAGGAGGACATGAATGATGCAATGATGCAATGAATGTGTCCTCCGGACATTGACCCTAAAAGTGCTCCAAAGGCATCCCATCAGTGTATGAATGTGTGAGTGTTAGTTACTCATAATGGGTAGGTGACACCTTGTATGGTAGCTCCTCCCATCAGTGTGTGTGAATGGGTGAATGTAACATGAAGTGTTAAAGACCTCTGAGTGGTCAGAAGACTAGAAAAGATCTATACAAGTACAGATCCATTTACCATTGCTGGAATGATGATGAATATATGGATGAATTAAATAATTAAATGATGAATGAATGTATTAATTGATGAATGAACTGATGAATGAATGACAGGCAGAAGAACAAGTGAGCAGGTCTCCATGTAAAGTGAGTGTGTGTCTACCGGAGGACTGTCGGGGGAGGGTCTTCTGTTGGACACCTCAATGAACTCGGAGACGTTCCTCCTGTGACCGTGAGCAACCGTCTGGACAGAGAATCATAGTTCACACAAGTTATTACCTGTACAAGGTATTACCTGTACAATGTATTACCTGTACAAGGTATTACCTGTACAAGGTATTATCTCTACCAGTTATTACCTGGTTTTTAAAAGTTATTATAATGTGTACTAGTTATAAGCTGCTGGTTTGCTTCACCTCTTCAGCAATGCTGTGTCTCCAGTTCTTGTCCCGCCCAGTCGTTCCCGCTGGAGAAACTCCATTTCCCATCAGGCTTTGGGGCAAAGGTGCAACCTAGAACAATCAATGGATTCATTCATTCATTAATGTAAAATCTGACACCACATGAACAAACTGCATGATGTGCTGATTTATGACCTCTTGCCGCCTGAACTGAGAGCCGCTTTCATCCCTCAGGTCCAGCTGAGCTCTGGGAATCAAACACACGGGCTGCAGAGGATTCTGGGAAAAAAACAACAACTGGATCAAACACCAAAGTTACTGAGTCTGTGTGTGTGTTTTTGCATGTGTGTAGGTGTGTGTGTGTGTGTGTGTGTGTGTGTGTGTGTGTGTGTGTGTGTGTGTGTGTGTGTGTGTGTGTGTGTATGTGTGTGTGTGTGTGTGTGTTACCGTTGTAAAGACGTCGTTGTTGTCTTCATGTACCAGTGAAGGATAATCTTCTTCAGGCAGAGGAGGCTTCAGTTAATGACAGAAATACATAAAGAAATCAATAAAATGTTTCATTTGAATAAACAAAACTGTTCTTCATTTGTTTTGTGGGATTTAAATCAGTCAGGCTTCAGTCATTTTAAACCAGACCTAATCCAGACCCATGTCAGTAATCTTAAACCAGACCTAATCCAGATCTATGTCAGTAATCTTAAACCAGACCTAATCCAGACTCATGTTAGTGATCCTAAACCAGACCTAATCCAGACTCATGTTAGTGATCCTAAACCAGACCTAATCCAGACTCATGTTAGTGATCCTAAACCAGACCTAATCCAGACTCATGTCAGTAATCTTAAACCAGACCTAATCCAGATCTATGTCGGGATCGTACCGGGCCGCCGTCGCTCCTCCTGCTGGCTGTGGATCCTGGGGGGCAGGGGGGAAGCGGCCCCGGGGCGGCCCAGGACGTGGCCCCCGAGGTGGGTTTGTGGTAGTAAAACCTCCCTGAGACTTCGTCCACCAGCTGCTCCCAACCAGCAGAACCCTGTCAGGAAGCGGCTCGGTGTCACTTCATTTGTTCACGTTTCAATCTGGTAATGTGATCCTAGACATTGGTACCTGAGAGGAGGCGGGGGAGAGCAGAGGGGAGGTCAGCTGACCGCCCTCGCTGCCTCTGGACTGGTCCAAGTCTCCATAAGGCGGGGGTGCAGGGCCGCGGGGGTCGGACCAGGTGGTCTTTCTCGTCACAGGGTGGAAATAAAACTCCTTCCCGCTGTCCTGGTCCGTGTAAACCTGGACATGTTGGACACAGAGACAGAGGGACAAGTTGGACACAGAGACAGAGGGACACGTTGGATATGGAGACAGAGGGACACATTGGACACGGAGACAGAGGGACACATTGGACACGGAGACAGAGGGACACATTGGACATGGAGACAGAGGGACATGTTGGACACGGAGACAGAGGGACATGTTGGACTCAGAAACAGAGGGACATGTTGGACATGGAGACAGAGGGACACATTGGACATGGAGACAGAGGGACATGTTGGACACAGAGACAGAGGGACATGTTGGACACAGAGACAGAGGGACATGTTGGACACAGAGACAGAGGGACACGTTGGACATGGAGACAGAGGGACACATTGGACATGGAGACAGAGGGACATGTTGGACACAGAGACAGAGGGACATGTTGGACACAGAGACAGAGGGACACGTTGGACACGGAGACAGAGAGACACGTTGGACATGGAGACAGAGGGACATGTTGGACACAGAGACAGAGGGACATGTTGGACACAGAGACAGAGGGACACGTTGGACATGGAGACAGAGAGACACGTTGGACATGGAGACAGAGGGACATGTTGGACATGGAGACAGAGGGACATGTTGGACATGGAGACAGAGGGACACGTTGGACATAGAGACAGAGGGACACGTTGGACAGGAGACAGAGGGACATGTTGGACACAGAGACAGAGGGGCACGTTGGACATGGAGACAGAGAGACACGTTGGACATAGAGACAGAGGGACACGTTGGACAGGAGACAGAGAGACATGTTGGACACAGAGACAGAGGGACACGTTGGACATGGAGACAGAGGGACATGTTGGACACAGAGACAGAGGGACATGTTGGACACGTTGGACACGTTACCTGCCAGTCCTGTGGGCTGAGGGGCGAGGCCGGGCTCATCATCCCGGAGGAAGAGATTGAAGAAGATGAACTCTGACTGGGGATGGAGGGGGCGGGGCCAGGAGGAGGCGATGATGGGGGGGCGGAGCCAGAGACCGAGATCTGAGGGACTTTGGTTTTCCTCACAGAGGAGACGTTAGCGTAGATCGGAGACTTTGGGTCAACAGAGCCAACGTCCTGCAGAGATTGTTCATTTAAGTCATCAAGAGTGAGTGAGTGAGTGAGTGAGTGAGTGAGTGAGTGAGTGAGTGAGTGAGTGGAAGGACAGACGGATGAATGAATCGACAGAAAATGATTACAACCGTTTTAAAGATGGATCAATTATTGAATGGTACAATGATGTCTTCTCATGAATTTCTGAGGGACAGGAACAACAAGACTCCATGTTTCTCACACACACACACACACACACACACACACACACACACACACACACACACACACACACACACACACACACACACACACACACACACACCATGAGAACCTCCTCAACCTCAAACCCTGGACAGGGAAACCTGATCCTCAATCCATATCAATGAAACTAATCAATACCAATGAATGATTCAGCAACTTTGAAGATTATGAAACTTCTCTTGAGTTCCCTCGCGGACTCTTAGAACCTGGAACCTAGAACCTCCTCCAGGTTCTGTCCCGTCTGTCTGATGTCTCGTGTTCACAACCCATCGTCCAGTAAACAGCTGATATCAGTGTTTCAGTCCTGAAGACGGCGTCTTACTGGTCCCTACTGGTCCCTACTGGTCCCTACTGGTCCCTGGTGGTTCCTGCTGGTCCCTAATGGTCCCTAATGGTCCCTGCTGGTCCCTGCTGGTCCCTGCTGGTCCCTGGTGGTTCCTGCTGGTCCCTGCTGGTCCCTACTGGTCCCTACTGGTCCCTACTGGTCCCTGCTGGTCCCTACTGGTCCCTACTGGTCTCTACTGGTCTCTACTGGTCTCTACTGGTCCCTGGTGGTCCCTGGTGGTTCCTGCTGGTTCCTGCTGGTTCCTGCTGGTCCCTGCTGGTTCCTGCTGGTCCCTGCTGGTCCCTGCTGGTTCCTGCTGGTTCCTGCTGGTCCCTGGTGGTTCCTGCGGCCCCCTTTCTGGTCCCTACTGCCCTCTACTGGCCCCTGCTGGTCAGACCTTAACGACAGGGACCGACCTCAGCCCCCGAGACCTCTGCAGTGTCCTTTTATCAGTTTCCTGTCCGACCCTGAACGCATCCTGCTGCTGTGACATCACCACATCCTGCTGCTGTGACATCACCACATCCTGCTGCTGTGTTTCATTAGAGATCATTACGACTATCGATATAGAACTAACTAATAAAAACAATACAAAACAGTATACATTTTAATTAAAATCACAAACCATACTAACCAGAATGAAAGGGGAGTCGTGGAGGTCAAAGGTCAGCAGAGAATGATGATGAGAATAAAAAGAGGAAACTACTTTTCTTCCTGTGTGGACGCCGCAGGAAGTGACACGCTGGAGAGGCTTTTATTTTGTAAAAACACTGCTCTGAAATCTGCCTGAACCTGTTAACAACTTTATTAATATATTCATCTTTATGTATAATCTAAACATGATGTGTATATTTATTAATATGTAATAATAATCTAAATATGATGTGTATATTTATTCATATGTAATAATGATCTAAATATGATGTGTATATTTATTAATATTCATGTATAATCTAAACATGATGTGTATATTTATTAATATGTAATACTAATGTCATATTATGTGTATATTTTATTTATTAATATATATTAATAATCTAAATATGACATGTATATTTATTAATCTTCATCTATTAATTAATCTAATGGTGTATTTATTAATCATTCTTCAGAAAACTAGAATAAACTGTGATGACTTTTTAAATCAGGAAATCAGAAAAGAAACCAAAGCCTGAAGAAAACCTAGAGTCTGACTGAAAGCTCAGGAAATATGGACTTTGAACTGGACCAGAACTCCGGCAGCTTTGACGGGACTCTCAGGTCTTACCTGGGAAGAGGGCGGTGCAGGTGCAGGTGCAGACGGCGGTTCTGGACTCCCTTTTCCTCTGACCAGAGCCTCGAGGTTCAGGTTCAGGTCCTGGATGGACTCGTAGATATGGTTTGAACCTTCCTCTTTTAGTGGACCTTCCTCGCCGCTACTGTCCTCCTCCAGCTCCTCCACTGGCTCTATGGGGGACTCCCGGTGGTCACTGTGGACCACTGGGAGTACCGGGACCACCGGGACCACCGGGACCACCGGCGTCTCTACGGGGATGGGCTGGGTCTGGGGTCTGAGTGTGGAGACGGGGTCTGCTGGACTGAAACTGGGAACTCTGGATTTGTCCGTGTGATCCTCCGTGAACCCCGAAAGGTGCTTTTTGCTCACAGCATCGTCGGCCATGTTTGTAGTCCCGGTCTCTCCTGGGCCCGCTGGAGGGTGGATGGGGTGCCGCGGGGCCGGTGCCACCAGAGACGGCAGGTCATGGAAGTCCTGCGGGACCCCGAACGTCGACATGCGGTTCTCGGTCTTGCGGTATCCTTTGGAAGCTTCGGGTCTGAGTCGGATCATCACCTCGTCCCCCGGTTTGGGTTTGGGCTCCTCCGGAGTCTTTGGAACGGGGACAGGAACAGGGACGGGGGACGCCACAGGAAGCAGCACTGGTTCAGGACCAGGAGGATCGAAGTCCAGGGGTGAGGGGAAGTCTGGCGGCAGCTCCTTGACGTACTTGGCGGGGATGTAGAAGGGCTTGGAGCCGCGGTCCCTCTGGACCTGCCACCAGTGGTCGTTGGTCTTCGCCAGCAGGACGTAGCGCTCGTTGGGTTTGATGGAGACCGGCATGCCGTCCCGATCCTGGTACTCGTAATGGAACTCCACCAAGACCAGACCCAGACCTGCAGGATGCGGACCAGACCGGAGGATCAGAGGAAATAATGAAAAGTGCTACGTTGACTAGTGCTAACGCTAACGGCGGTAAAGATGGGACTCACCGGGACTCAGCAGGGAGGAAGTTGTTGCCATGGTGATGACCCCCCCCGCAGGTAGATGGGGAGGTGACTCTGAAGGTGAGGGGTCAAAGGTCACATCTGATCATCAGCCCCCTTAGAGAGAGAAACAGCTTCATTATTTTCAGTATTTAGAGTAGCAACAGTGTGCTAACGCTAACATGATGCAAACAATGTGCTAACATGATGCTAACAGTAAATAGTACAATATCTACCTCTGAAATGTAGTACAATATAAAAGGAAATACTAAATGAAGGTACAAGTACCTTACATTGTACAAAGTTAAATTCCTCCACTATAAATGCAGATACATTAGTTTCAGTATTGATTAATGTGAAACTTATTTCCTCAGAGTTGAGACTTGAGACAGAAACATTAGAATGAGAGGAATGTGTCCTCCTGTCAGAACAAGTCAAGCTAAAGCTAATGCTGAAGCTAAAGCAAACTTTTTCTTGTGTTATATAAATCATATTTTTAGGCTGAAACGCTGCTCAGTCGGATTGTTTTCACACAGTACACAGAGTACAGAGCAGTCGACAGCAGTACACACAGTACACACAGTACACACAGTACACAGCTCTTATTCCAGCAGTACACACAGTACACAGCTCTACTCCAGCAGTACACACAGTACACAACTCTACTCCAGCAGTACACACAGTACACAGCTCTACTCCAGCAGTACACACAGTACACAGCTCTACTCCAGCAGTACACACAGTACACAGCTCTACTCCAGCAGTACACACAGTACACAGCTCTACTCCAGCAGTACACACAGTACACAGCTCTACTCCAGCAGTACACACAGTACACAGCTCTACTCCAGCAGTACACACAGTACACAGCTCTACTCCAGCAGTACACACAG
The DNA here is from genome assembly GCF_910589615.1 of Taurulus bubalis. Lineage (NCBI taxonomy): Eukaryota > Metazoa > Chordata > Actinopteri > Perciformes > Cottidae > Taurulus > Taurulus bubalis. The sequence goes on from NC_136605.1 coordinate 20,907,151, forward strand.
TACACAGCTCTACTCCAGCAGTACACACAGTACACAGCTCTACTCCAGCAGTACACACAGTACACAGCTCTACTCCAGCAGTACACACAGTACACACAGTTAGAGCTTCCAGCAGCTTCTATCAGAGGTTCTTTAGAGACGACGCTGCAGCTCTTCTTTCCACACCGCAGACTCCGCCCACTCAGCAGGTAGAGGGGCGGGACCTATCAGACTGCCTCAGTGTTCACCTGCACCCAGAGGGGTAGTATATAAATATACACAGTACTATTACTTTAACTGACCAGTTTGACACACACACACACACACACACACACACACACACACACACACACACACACACACACACACACACCTACACACACACACACACACACACACACACACAGAACAATAGCAGGAGGCTGATCTTAGGTCTGTTCTGTTTATGGAGGGAAGTGTCTGCTCTTCCTGTCTGCTGTAAGCCCCGCCCACACAACTGCATCGACTCCACCTCTCGATGACATCACATACTGGTCTGTGTGTATGTGTGTACGTGTGTGTGTGTGTGTGTGTGTGTGTGTCTCTGTGTGTGTGTGTGTGTGTGTGTGTGTGTGTGTGTGTGTGTGTGTGTGTGTGTGTGTGTGTGTGTGTGTGTGTGTGTGTGTGTGTTTCCTGTCTTTGTAGAGGAACAATACTCAGACTGCAGAACATTCACGGTTGGACTTTTCTCCTCTTCGGGTTTAATTTTACCAGGATGCTAATCAATAACTAATCAGTAACTAATCAATAAATAAGCAATACATAATCAATAACTAATCAATAACTAATCAATCAATGAATAACAAACAAAAACGAATCAATCAATAACGACTCAACATGATCTGATGATGTCATTGCGTCCAACAAGACCCAGAGAGACCCAGAGAGACCCAGAGAGACCAGAGAGACTAGAGAGACCAGAGAGACCAGAGAGACCCAGAGAGACCCAGAGAGACCAGAGAGACCCAGAGAGACCAGAGAGACCCAGAGACCAGAGAGACCAGAGACCAGAGAGACCAGAGACCCAGAGACCAGAGAGACCAGAGACCCAGAGACCAGAGAGACCAGAGAGACCCAGAGACCAGAGAGACCCAGAGACCAGAGAGACCAGAGACCAGAGAGACCAGAGACCAGAGAGACCAGAGACCAGAGACCAGAGAGACCAGAGACCTTAGAGACCAGAGAGACCAGAGAGACCAGAGACCAGAGAGACCCAGAGACCAGAGAGACCCAGAGACAAGAGAGACCAGAGAGACCAGAGAGACCAGAGAGACCAGAGAGACCCAGAGACCAGAGAGACCCAGAGACCAGAGAGACCAGAGACCAGAGAGACCAGAGACCAGAGAGACCAGAGACCAGAGACCAGAGAGACCAGAGACCTTAGAGACCAGAGAGACCAGAGAGACCAGAGACCAGAGACCAGAGAGACCAGAGACCAGAGAGACCAGAGAGACCCAGAGACCAGAGAGACCAGAGACCAGAGAGACCAGAGACCAGAGAGACCAGAGAGACCCAGAGACCAGAGAGACCAGAGAGACCAGAGAGACCCAGAGACCAGAGAGACCAGAGACCAGAGAGACCAGAGAGACCAGAGACCAGAGAGACCAGAGAGACCCAGAGACCAGAGAGACCAGAGACCAGAGAGACCAGAGAGACCAGAGACCAGAGACCAGAGAGACCAGAGAGACCAGAGAGACCAGAGACCAGAGAGACCAGAGAGACCAGACACCAGAGAGACCAGAGAGACCAGAGAGACCAGAGACCAGAGAGACCCAGAGACCAGAGAGACCAGAGAGACCAGAGAGACCCAGAGACCAGAGACCAGAGAGACCAGAGAGACCCAGAGACCAGAGACCAGAGAGACCCAGAGACCAGAGACCAGAGAGACCAGAGAGACCCAGAGACCAGAGACCAGAGAGACCAGAGAGACCAGAGAGACCCAGAGACCAGAGACCAGAGAGACCCAGAGAGACCAGAGAGACCAGAGAGACCCAGAGACCAGAGAGACCAGAGACTAGAGAGACCAGAGAGACCCAGAGAGACCAGAGAGACCCCCGAGACTCAGAGACCAGAGAGACCCAGAGAGACCAGAGAGACCAGAGAGACCCCCGAGACTCAGAGACCAGAGAGACCCAGAGACCAGAGAGACCCAGAGGGACCCAGAGAGACCAGAGACCAAAGACCAGAGAGACCCAGAGAGACCCAGAGAGACCAGAGAGACCCAGAGAGACCAGAGACCAGAGGCCAGAGACCAGAGAGACCCAGATAACTCAGAGACCAGAGACCAGAGACCAGAGAGACCCAGAGAGACCCAGAGAGACTCAGAGAGACCCAGAGAGAACCAGAAAGAACCTGACTGACCCAGAGAGAACCAGAAAGAACCTGACTGACCCAGAGAGACCCGAGAGACCCAGACTGGTGTAGTAAACATAATACCCTGGTACCCCGTAGTAAACATAACACCTGGTACCCCGTAGTAAACATAATACCTGGTACCCCGTAGTAAACATAACACCTGGTACCCCGTAGTAAACATAATACCTGGTACCCCGGAGTAAACATAATACCGGTACCCCGTAGTGAACATAATACCTGGTACCCCGGAGTAAACATAATACCGGTACCCCGTAGTGAACATAATACCTGGTACCCCGGAGTAAACATAATACCTGGTACCCCGGAGTAAACATAATACCGGTACCCCGTAGTGAACATAATACCTGGTACCCCGTAGTGAACATAATACCTGGTACCCCGTAGTAAACATAATACCGGTACCCCGTAGTGAACATAATACCTGGTACCCCGTAGTAAACATAATACCTGGTACCCCGTAGTAAACATAATACCTGGTACCCCGTAGTAAACATAATACCCTGGTACCCCGTAGTAAACATAATACCTGGTACCCCGTAGTAAACATAATACCTGGTACCCCGTAGTGAACATAATACCTGGCACCCCGTAGTAAACATAATACCTGGTACCCCGTAAGTAATCATCAGCTGATCAAAGGATAAATACAGTTTTACTGAATTGAACAGGATCTCCTGCAGGTTACCGGCCCTTTAAGAGTCTCCATGGAGATAAACAGTCAAACCTGAGCCACACACACCTGAGGCAGGTATGATTTGTGTATGAGAGAGTTTGACGTACTGGAATGCAGCACTCACCCTCACGCTCCTCCTCTAGGTTTGCCTCTCGGCCACACCCTCCACATCAGGAATGTAACACACACACACACAAAGACACACAGACAGACACACACACACCCTCCTCCGTGATGTGTGCGAGAAAATAAACTGTCAATCATTAAACCCAGGTCCAGGGTTTGTGGCAGAAGACGCCCAGTCAGCCATTCAGAGGGAACCAAGGACTTAAAGGAGAAGTTCACCAGAAGGGTTTTTGTTCCACATCACGTGACCTCAGAGACTCAACAGCCAATCAGGGAGCAGTTGTGGCAGTGAAGTGGGTTCAACCTTTACCCTCAGTGTGAGCATGGGGTGTGGTTACACACACACACACACACACACACACACACACACACACACACACACACACACAGAAACAGAAATAGCCAAGTTTGAATCATGAAACCATCAGCTGACTCCGCCTCCTGGAGGCTGAACAGGAATGTGTTGTCTGAACATCTTTAGAAACCAACATCCTGCTCTCTGATTGGCCGTCAGCTGTCCGTTAAAGTCAGATATCAAACACTTTGATAGTTCAAGGACTCCCAAAACCTCAAAGACACCTGGAACCACACGAAGGATCCGATACACCAAACCCAAGGACATCTTCACCTGTTTAATTAGCTCTTCACCTGTTCAAGGACTTCTTTATCGGTTTAATTACCTCTTCAAGAACCTCTTCTTCTGTTCAAGCAAAGGACTTCTTCACCTGTTCAAGGACCTCTTCATCTGTTCAAGGAAAGGACTTCTTCATCTGTTCAAGGAAAGGACTTCTTCATCTGTTCAAGGACCTCTCTTCACCTACTCAAAGACCTCTTTGCCTGTTCGAAGACCTGTGCATCGTCCTTCTAGAGCATCTTCAAGGACCTCTATGGTACCTGAGGTCCTTGAGGGGGTTATGCTGGTTCTTAAGAAAGTTCATGAGGTCTTTGAGGGTTGTGCTGGTTCATAAAAAAGGTACCTTAGGTCCTTGAGGGGAACCTTTTAATTCATACGTCCCCCTAAAATGGGGGCTACATGTTTTCACGGGTTCACGTTCATGTGTTCATGAATCAATAACGAATATCATGATATACTAAATTAAACAGCAACGCCTGGGCTACAAGAATAAGAAAGCCAATTTAACATGCTTAAAACACAACTCAACCACCAAAGATAAACATAACCATAGGAGTGACTTGGAAATTACTTGAAAACGACTCGAAAATTATGGAATTATGAACTATGATCCCGCTAGCAACATCCTACACGTGAACGGCGGACGTCTCCATAAAGCTCACAACCTGTGGATTCAGACGCTACCTTCAAATGTCTTCTCTGACAAAGCATCAGCAGAAAATCAACCACACTGCATCCAGCCAAACAATCTTTTCCCAGCGACTATACAGAAATATGACTTACCTTTTGATGAAAAAGTTAATCCAAGTTAATTTTAGTTTCTACATGACCGCCAACTTCCAGTAAAGCCCTGTGATTACAAATTTGCCTCAGAGGGCTTTACAATCTGTAAACCTGGAACTTGATGATTTTGTGTGGCTAAAAGTGCTCTCAATCTCATTTGGAACGCTATAGAATGCTCTCATAGGCTCTAACGATTAAAAGGACCTCTTCAAATTGGACTTTGGACGGCGAGAGACTGTTACCATATTGTGCTTGTTAAGTTTAAAGCTTTCAGTTACGTCATTTTAAAGGTATATTCATCCTAGAAGTTTGTCTTCATTTTTTCTGTGTTCTATCATCAATAACTGTTAACCAGTAACACATACACTGCTATATACACACATCTTAACTAATCTCACAAGTGTTTGTTTTATTATAAAACCCAAATTATTCAAATAGCCCTTGTGGTTGAGGAGATAAACTGGTTTTAGTGTGGGTATGTAAACCTTCCCAATGTTTGTAAAAAAAAATGGCTACAGATAACCAGCATAACCCCTTCAAGGGTCCCAGGTACCTTCTTAAGAACCAGCACAACCCCTACAAGGATCTCAGGTACCTTCTTAAGAACCAGCATAACCTCTTCAAGGATCCCAGGTACCTTCTTAAGAACCAGCATAACCTCTTCAAGGATCTCAGGTACCTTCTTAAGAACCAGCACAACCCCTTCAAGGATCCCAGGTACCTTCTTAAGAACCAGCATAACCCCTCAAGGATCTCAATAGCATTCTTAAGAACCAGCATAACCCCTCAAGGATTTCAGGCACCTTCTTAAACACCAGCATAAATCCCCTTAAGGATTTCAGATCAGAACCAGCATAACCCCTTCAAGGATCTGAGGTACCTTCTTAATTCCCCCCCCCCCCCCCCCCTTCCTGAGCAATTGTTGTTGTATACAACTGTAAATCATAGCTTGCATTATGAAAAAAAGCCCCAAACTGCTCTATTTGAATGTATTGAACACATAAGTAATATACATGTGAAATATATGGTTTTATATATATATATATATTAGATATGTATATGCTAATGGAGATACTTTAACTCAGTGTCTGTGTTTCTGTTTAACTAAACTATATGTGTCCATAAAAAGCATTATTATTGTTATTCCTTATATGTATTTTTAAAATGACATTATGTAAATGTTGTCATGTTTTAAGCACATAACGTATTTATTTAATAAAAAAAGTGTAAAAAATTGATTATACAGTTCTTTAATAACTTAAGTTAAGTGCTTAACTTACTTTACGAAGGAGTACTTCTTTCACCACCTCCCAATGTCATACTACATAATGAAAGTATACAATATGTAGAAATCCTGTTCATTTATAATTAGTATACTTTACAGATTTTTATTATGTGAAGTGCAACAATGTTGCAACGATGTGTCCATGTGATCGATACTTGAGCTCCACTTGTGAGACTTTCATCACAAAAGATAAACGCTGGCAAAGTGCAGCTTTGCAAACACACACACACACACACACACACACGCACACACACACACACACACACACACACGCACGCACACACACACACACACACACACACAGACACACACCCTACTAATTCAAATTCGTAGGCCTGAACTCAAACAGTTCCCCATAACGTCAATCCACGTTCCCAGAAAAACTTTAGGGTCGAAAGCAAATCGACAAAACTTAAAACATCATGCCAGCAGAAATAAGACAAGAAAAGTTTGTCCACCTGCAACTCAGACAGACGGAGAGAGAAATGGATAACAATGTTTTACCAGCAGTAAACGTCAGATCCAACCATCCTTCTCTTGGTGTTTTCCTCTTGTATTCCTGGAGGGCGAGTCCAAATCACTGAAACAGGTTCCTCTCTCTCTCTTTGGCCCCGCCCCTCCCTGACCTGCCAGTCTCAGCTTGTCCTCCTCTTCCTCCTCTTCCTCCTCCCCCTCCCCCTCCTGTCTGACTGTTTCCTGTTGGAAAGTAGAAGTCAGACCTGCAGCTCTCTAAGCAGACAAACAGCGCCCTCTGGCTGCATTGACTCAGTGGTGCACCATCACCATCACCATGGCCACCACCATCACCATCACCATCCTCACGTGGAGTTGAGGACCTCCCGGACAGGATCCTCCGCCAGATGTTCCCAGTTCACCCTCACTACACATTTGGGCTTGCCAGGTCTTTCCAGCCGGCTCCGGCTCTGCTCCTCTCTTCACCCGAATGTCCAAGACATACGGCAGCAGATCAGATGATACGATTACAAAGTCGATCATTGATCTCCGGCCTGAGGCGTTCTGGTGCCAGGTCCACTTATGAGCCACCTTATGCTCCAACATGGTGTTCGTTATGGAAAATCTGTGGCTAGAACAGAAGTCCAATAACAAAACAACGCTCGGGTTCAGATCGGGCAAGCCGTTCCTCCCAATCACCCCCGCCAAGTTTCTTTGTGGTTGCCCACGTGAGTGTTGAGGTCTCCCAGGAGAACCATGGAGTCCTTTCCAGGACCCTCCCACCGCCTCCAAGAAGGCCGGCTCTGGCTCGATCCCCCCGCCCGGCACCTCTCACCCTGGGCAACCTGCTCCAGCTCCTCCTCCTCCTCCTCCTCCCCCTCCTCCTGCCCCTCCTCCAGCTCCTCCTCCCCCTCCTCCTCCTCCTCCCATCCTCCTCCTCAGCTGTCCTCGGTGCTGCAGTATTCTGCTGAGTAGTGGTGAGCCAGCATTGAGCAGCCTGACAGTCTCGCTGGAGGAAACTACAGCGCCCACAGTCCTCCGACCGCAGCCCGGACCGTCGTCTGGCCTGGAGCGAAGCCCCGTGGAACCCTGGGAGTCACAGTCCTCGCTAGCCGGCTGGTGGTGGAGGCAGAGAGAGAGAGAGAGAGAGAGAGAGAGAGAGAGAGAGAGAGAGAGAGGGAGGCAGGGAGAGGGAGGGAGGAGAGGGTGACGTGCCATGACCACCGTCAGAGAGAGAGGAAGGTGAGTTTATCTGTTTGTTGGTGTTTTTTTTACCTTGCTGTTATTCCAGCTCTTCTGCCTCCTCTTCTCTATCTCTGTGGTAATTTGTCCTCTCTCTCTCTCTGTTTTCTCTGCCTGTGCATCTCTATCATCACTCGTTCAATCTGTTTTTCATCCTCCATCTTTTCATGTCTTTTCTCCTGTCAAACATCTTCCTGGTCTGACGCTGCGTTTTCCTGTTGGAGCTTTAGTCTCATGGGAATATTAATGTGTTTGTCTCATTAGATCAGTGTGTGTGTGTGTGTGTGTGTGTGTGTGTGTGTGTGTCCATCTCCACCCAGTCTGAGAAGCAGTTAACAGATCAATCTCATGTTCACTACACGTCTCTGTGCTCAGAAGCTGTGAATGTAGCTGAGTTTAGAGCAACAAAACATCATGACGCCCCACATTAAATGAAGACCAACAAGATATGAAACACCACAACACTATAAGACGTGATATTCTATTAGACAGCAGTGTACGATAGAAGTCATGTTGTGATATGAGACATGACAGTAAATTAAAAGACTCCATAAAAATAACACGGAAACAGGACATGAGACAAAAGAAGACAAAACATTTGTGAGACATTAGATCTAACAATTTAACACAAAACAAAGATGTGGCAACATGACAACACAAAACATTACACAAATATTAGCCTTGGAATTGATGGAATGCTACACAATAGCTATTGGAAACTAAAATAATTGACGCACCCGACACAACAAGATATAACAAAACAAAACAAGACAACAAGTTTCAAAATATGAGAATATACACGATGTAACAACATACAACATATAACATGATACATAATATATCACAATGCAAAATACAAGATACATGACGATGCGAGATATATCACGATACACATATATCACGATACAAGATATATTACGATAAAAGATAAATCATGATGCAAGATAAATCACAATACAATATATATCACGATACAATAGAGAATATATATCACGATACAAGATATATCACAAAACAAGATATATCAAGATACATCATGATGCAAGATATATCACGATACAGGATACAATGTATATCACGATAACATGTATATCACGATACAATATACAATATATATCACGATACAACATACATTACGTACAACATTTATCACGATACAAGATATATCACAAAACAAGATATATCACAATACAATATATATCAAGATATATCACGATACAAGATATATCACGATACAACATATATTACGTACAACATTTATCACGATACAAGATATATCACGATACATATATATCACGATACAAGATATATTACGATAAAAGATAAATCACGATGCAAGACATATCACGATACAATATATATATATATATCACGATGCAAGATGAATCACGATACAATGTATATCACGATACAATATGTATCACGATACAAGGTGTTGAAACCATTACACGGATTTGTGTTTTACCTATACCATATCCTATCCATGTGAGTAACTTATAATCATGCTACCGCCCATACATCAAATTGTGCTGAGCATAATGAAATACTGTTGATCACATTGACATGATATTGCTGAAATGATTATGATGACGATGATGCAATGATGATGACCGGGGGCGTTAACTCTATATGTAGACGTCACCTGAGTACAGCCAGGTGTGTTTGGCTAGAGAGCGGAAGGGCAAACTATTTTTCAATCGTATTTCGAAACAAAGCAAGTTTTCTGTTTAAGATAAGTTTCATTTATTTTTCTGTTGCTGGTATGCAATAAAAATAAGTATTGAAGTGACACTACGAGAGAATGCACGTTGATTTACTGACTGCTCCTACACAAAGTATATCATGATACAAGGCATAAGGGTGGCTGTAGCTCATGGGGATGAGCGGTCGTCCCGTAAAAACATGGTCGCCGGTTCCATTTCCAGTCTCCCCATAGTTCACATGTCGAAATGTCTCTGAACACTCAACCCTAAATTGCTCCCCTGGCAGCCCACTGCACCCCAAAGGACGGGTCAAATGCAGAGAATACATTTCATGTATGTATGCACTATGACAATAATTTAATATCAACAGACGACGCTAAAGTTTGACTGTATCGGGACACAGCTCTCACTTTCGTCATACGAGGACCGGATGGCTCATTGCAACAACCCAGCTATCTTCTATTCCTGCAGTACCCCCAACAGACTCCCCTGGGGACAAAGTCAGAGTCCTTCTCAGTCCACCAACACATGTAGACTGGATGGGCAAACTCCCAAGAGCCCTCCAACAGATACAACGGGTTGTCAGAACTTGCTCGAGTTGCAACAAAAGACCTTCTCCATAGTCTCCCCAAACTCCTCCTGGGTTTTTGCAACTGCAGCCCTTCTGGCCAAAAATCTTTAGTTGATACCGCTGCATCTCCAGCACCAGCACCAGCTCCGGTTCCTTCTCCTACGGAGAGGTGACCTTCCACATCCAGAGAGCCAGTCTGAGATGCCAGGGGTCGACACACCTGCCTTTGCCTGCCACCTAGTTCGCTTGGCACCTCACCCTAATGCCCGTCCCTGTGGAAAACCGGCTCGTGGCTTAGACCTGGCTCCAGAAGAGGACCCCGGTTTCCTTTTTTCCGGATGTGGACCGACAACTCCTTTCTACCCAATCCATCAAGGGTCAGGGAATCGCTCTGTCTTCCCTCCCCAAGACCACTTTGCCTTGGATGCCCACAGTGTCATCTGTTCTCAGCTCACACAGAGTCCACAGGGTGAAGCAGCAGATGGCCTTCCTCCTGGGTTTCATGCCCACTTCTCCACACCTCCCTCTCTCCTATTCGCTCTATACCTCTCTCTCTCTCAGCTACATGGTATTCCTTTATTTTACTGCATTTTTCTGTCTTTAAGGTTCTGTATAGTTGTTAAGGGTTCTTTAGAGTTCTTTAAGGTTCTTCAGAGTTAGTTAAGGTTCTTTACAGTTCTTTAGAAATATTTAACGTTCTATAAGGTTCTTTAGGGTTCTTTAAGGTTGTTCATTCTGGCATTTTCTGTCTCTGAACAAGAACTGAGTCATGATGTCTGAAGATACAGACAACGTGTTTGGTGAGTCCACACACACACACACACACACACACACACACACACACACATACACCTCCTCTGGTCATGTGACACCGTGGGTTGTGACCTCTGACCTCACCTGTAAACGTTTATCAGCTTAGCGCTCGTACCGATCGGAGCGGATCGGAGCGGATCAATAACGGGGTTCATCCCCCACAATGCTGTGCGTGGTGTTTCAGACCTGAACGAGGTCCCGGAGACGGAGCTATTGGACAACAGCATCCAGAAGGGCCGTGCCCAGCTGTCCGTCAAAGCCCGGAGGTCCCGCCCCTCCAGGTCCCGCTACAGAGACAGCGTGAGCTCCACGGAGGGCGACGACAGTCTGGAGATGAAGGTCAGAGTACCCAGAGTGTACAAGTACAACGTGTACTGCGTTATTATATATATACACTGCATTTTTTTTACAGGTAAACAGCCACATCTCTTAAGCTCCTCCTCCAGTTTGATGCGATCACTGTGACATCATACAACTCTGTCTGTCTGTCTGTCTGTCTGTCTGTCTGTCTGTGTGTGTGTGTGTGTGTGTGTGTGTGTGTGTGTGTGTGTGTGTGTGTGTGTGTGTGTGTGTGTGTGTGTGCGTGTGTGTGTGTGTGTGTGTGTGTGTTATCAGGACAATCCGTTACACTCCGCCCGCTCACCTCTCCACCTGGCCATGCGAGGCTCCTCCCCCTCCCCTGATTCGCTGCTGTCGGCTCGAAGCCCCACCTTCTCTTTCGACTCCTCTCTGGTGAGACCAATCAGAGCTCAGCTCCTGTGATTGAAGGAGAAGAAGGTCACGTTCACACTAAACCGTGCCGCTCGCCAACCTTGCTATGCTCGCCAACCTCGCTAACCGCGCCAAACTCGCTAACCTCGCTAACCCCGCCGCTCGCTAACCCTGCCGCTCACTAACCCCGCCGCTCGCTAACCACAACTCTCTTCACTTTGGCTTCTCAGGTGCGTCGCTCTCCGGAGGATGAAGGAGCCTCATTGGCTGCCCCCCCGCGGGGGCGGTATCGTCAGCTGACCAATACCACGTCTCAGGAGGCCCTTGTGACTCCTAGCAGCTCACCCTCACGATCCTGCCCCAGATCCGACTGCTCCCGGGTCTACATGAGGAGGAGCAGGAGGCCAGACAGCGAAGGTAAACACCTGAGACACACCTGAAACACACGCCTGAGACACAGCTGAAACACACGCCTGAGACACAGCTGAGACACACCTGAGACACACTTGAGATACACCTGAGACACACCTGAAACACACCTGAGACCCAACTAAGACACACATGAGACACACCTGAAACATACCTGAAACACACACCTGAAACACACACCTGAAACACACCTGAGACACACCTGAAACACACACCTGAGACACACCTGAGACACACTTGAGATACACCTGAGACACACCTGAAACACAAACCTGAGACACACCTGAAACACACTTGAGACACACCTCAGACGCACTTGAGATACACCTGAGACACACCTGAAACACACCTGAGACCCAACTAAGACACACATGAGACACACACCTGAGACACACCTGAAACACACCTGAGACACACACACACCTGAGACACACCTGAAACACACACCTGAGACACACCTTTCTAGATGAGGGCGAACAGGTCAGTCCTCTCACCTGGAAACACACCTGTTGATACACACGTCTATGACAGTGTGTGTGTGTGTGTGTGTGTGTGTGTGTGTGTGTGTGTGTGTGTGTGTGTGTGTGTATGTGTGTGTGTATGTGTGTGTGTATGTGTGTGTGTGTGTGTGTGTGTGTGTGTGTGTGTGTGTGTGTGTGTGTGTCAGTGTTGGTTTCTGATTCGAGTCGAGACACGAGTCCAGCTGATTCCGGAAGTCCGACTGTCGTCTTCGACAAGAAAACTAAGAGACGTTTCCTGGACCTCGGGTGAGACACACACACACACACACACACACACACACACACACACACACACACACACACACACACAGAGCGCTCCTATTAGTTGTTGACAATGTTCCCTTCATTGAACTTCACTGTTGAGTCAAAACAAAAAAACATAGAATAAATTAAACATGTCTGATAGTTTAGACTCTCAACAGCTCACCCTCCGATTAGCTCAACAGACCTGAAGAGCTAGCCTAGCATCAAGCTAGAAACAACCCACAATGCAACACTCTCCATTGCAGAAGTACTCCCTCTATTCAAAGAGAATATTGGATGAACAACAGTGTCTTCTGGAATTATTATGATTTCCAGCAGACACTGTATTCCCGGTGTAGTTTCATATTCGGCCACCGGGGTCCTTCTGGACAGGAAGTGAGATGAACCCGGTTCCTCCAGCAGCCTTTGTCCAGTTTGCTCAGTAGGTTCCCTGTCTCTTAGGGTGACGCTCAGACGGTCCTACATCCGAGTGCGGAAAGACAAGTCCAACCGGCTCTCCGTGGGCAGCCGGTGGGTCCTCGCAGTAAACAATAAACAACAATAAAAAACAACAATATACACACATGTGGTCTCCGTGTCCTCACCTGGTCCTCTGTCCTCAGGGAGCCGTCTGAGAGTCCATCTCGGTCCTCGGGGTCCTTCGTTCCGTTCTCTTGGTTCACTGAAGGACGGGGGTCGCTCTCCTCCTCCGGGACGCCACCCGCCTCCCCCAAAGCCGGCCCCCCCAAAGCCGCCTCCCCCAAAGCCGGTCCCCCCAAAGCCGGTCACCCCAAAGCCGGCTCCCCGAGGGCCCGCAAGTCTCACTCCCAGGTACAAGACCACTAACTAACTAACCACCATGTTACTTAATTACTACAAGTCACATGTTGTTTCTACAAGTCACATAATGTTTCTACAAGTCACATAATGTTTCTACAAGTCACAGGTTGTTTCTACAAGTCACATAATGTCTCCAAAAGTCACATAATGTTTCTACAAGTCACATAATGTTTCTACAAGTCACAGGTTGTTTCTACAAGTCACATAATGTCTCCAAAAGTCACATAATGTTTCTACAAGTCACATAATGTTTCTACAAGTCACATAATGTTTCTACAAGTCACATAATGTTTCTACAAGTCACAGGTTGTTTCTACAAGTCACATAATGTCTCCAAAAGTCACATAATGTTTCTACAAGTCACATAATGTTTCTACAAGTCACATAATGTTTCTACAAGTCACAGGTTGTTTCTACAAGTCACATAATGTCTCCAAAAGTCACATAATGTTTCTACAAGTCACATAATGTTTCTACAAGTCACATAATGTTTCTACAAGTCACATAATGTTTCTACAAGTCACAGGTTGTTTCTACAAGTCACAGGTTGTTTCTACAAGTCACATAATGTTTCTACAAGTCACATAATGTCTCCAAAAGTCACATAATGTTTCTACAAGTCACATAATGTTTCTACAAGTCACATAATGTCTCCACAAGTCACATAGTGTTTCTACAAGTCACATAATGTTTATACAAATCACAGGTTGTTTCTACAAGTCACATAATGTCTCCACAAGTCACATAATGTTTCTACAAGTCACATAATGTTTATACAAGTCACAGGTTGTTTCTACAAGTCACATAATGTTTCCACAAGTCACATAATGTTTCCACAAGTCACATATTGTTTCTACAAGTCACAGGTTGTTTATACAAGTCACATAATGTTTAGACAAGTCACATAATGTTTATATAAGTCACATAATGTTTCTACAAGTCACAGGTTGTTTATACAAGTCACATAATGTTTCTACAAGTCACAGGTTGTTTATACAAGTCACATAATGTTTCTACAAGTCACAGGTTGTTTATACAAGTCACATAATGTTTCTACAAGTCACATAATGTTTATACAAATCACAGGTTGTTCATACAAGTCACATAATGTTTATTCAAGTTACAGGTTGTTTATACAAGTCACATAATGTCTCCACAAGTCACATAATGTTTCTACAAGCCACATAATGTTTCAGCAAGTCACAGGTTGTTTCTACAAGTCACATAATGTTTCCACAAGTCACATAATGTTTCTAAAAGTCACAGTTTGGTTCTACAAGTCACAAAATGTTTCTACAAGTCACATACTGTTTCCACAAGTCACACAATGTTTCCACAAGTCACATAATGTTTCTACAAGTCACAGGTTGTTTCTACAAGTCACATAATGTTTCTACAAGTCACAGGTTGTTTCTACAAGTCACATAATGTTTCCACAAGTCACACAATGTTTCTACAAGTCACATAATGTTTCTACAAGTCACATAATGTTTCTACAAGTCACATGTTGTTTCTACAAGTTACAAAATGTTTCCACAAGTCACATAATGCGTATACAAGTCACACAGCGTTTCTACAAGTCACATGTTGTTTCTACAAGTCACATGTTGTTTCTACAAGTCACATAATGTTTCAGCAAGTCACATGTTGTTTCTACAAGTCACATAATGTTTCTACAAGTCACATAATGTTTCCACAAGTCACATAATGTGTATACAAGTCACATAGTGTTTCTACAAGTCACATGTTGTTTCTACAAGTCACATGTTGTTTCTACAAGTCACATAATGTTTCAGCAAGTCACATGTTGTTTCTACAAGTCACATGTTGTTTCTACAAGTCACATGTTGTTTCTACAAGTCACATAATGTTTCAGCAAGTCACATGTTGTTTCTACAAGTCACATGTTGTTTCTACAAGTCACATAATGTTTCTACAAGTCACATGTTGTTTCTACAAGTCACATAATGTTTCTACAAGTCACATGTTGTTTCTACAAGTCACATAATGTTTCCAAAAGTCACATAATGTTTCTAAAAGTCACAGGTTGTTTCTACAAGTCACAGGTTGTTTCTACAAGTCACATAATGTTTCCACAAGTCACATAATGTTTCCACAAGTCACATAACATTTCTACAAGTCACATATGTTTATACAAGTCACATAATGTTTCCACAAGTCACATGTTGTTTCTTTTCACATTAAAGCTCTATCAATCATTACTTCTACCAATCATGACATATGTCAATCATCACATCTGTCAATCATTACTTCTGTAAATCATCACATCTGATCAGACTATAGTTTGTTCACAAACAGGATGTAAAAGAAGAAGAAATCAATAACTACTTCCTGTGTTGGTTCTACAGGAATCGGCTCTCAGTGAGGAGTTCTCTCCTCCTCTTCCTCACACCTCCTCCTCTTCCTCTCCTCCTGTTGACTCCTCCTCCTCCAGATCCTCCCACCCGTACCACACGCTGTCCCAGTCCTCTGATGAGGTAATACACACACACACACACACACACACACACCTACTCTTCCTCCTCCTCCTCTTCCTCCTCCTCCTCCTCCTCCTCCTCCTCTTTGTTCTTCTTCTTCCTCTTCCTCCTCCTTGTTCTTCTTCTTCCTCATCTTCCTCTTCCTCCTCCTTGTTCTTCTTCTTCCTCATCTTCCTCTTCCTCCTCCTTGTTCTTCCTCCTCTTCCTCAGCCCTTTGAGAACCCGTCCTGTGTGGTGTCCTTGTGGACGACCCAGCAGGTCAGTGATTGGCTGAGAGGACTCAACATGGAGCAATACGTCCCAGAATTCAGTGCGAGAGACGTGGACGGAGAGCAGCTGCTGCAGATGGACGGCAACAAGCTGAAGGTGAGGAAGAGGAGGCTAAACTCTCTTTTCTTCACTTATTCTATAATTGTGTCTTTTTGTATTCAAATGTAATGTTCAATAAGAGTGAGACCTCTGTCTAAACCTGATCGTTGTATTTAAAGTTTCATAAGACATCAGACTGAGACCCCTGTCCTCGTCTTGCAGGCTCTGGGCATGCTCAATTCGTCCGATCGCAATGTTTTGAAGCGTCGCATCAAAGATTTTCACTCTGCAGCCGAGAAAGAAAGAAAAGCTCTGAGACAGAAAGACAAACAACGAAGAAGAGACAACGAACATCGCAGGAACTGACGATGAGGGACATGAGGGACATGATGGACATGATGGACATGAGGGACATGAGGGGGGACATGAGGGGGGACATGATGGACATGATGGACATGAGGGGACATGAGGGGGGACATGAGGGACATGATGGACATGAGGGGACATGAGGGGGGACATGATGGACATGATGGACATGAGGGACATGAGGGACATGATGGACATATGAGGGGACATGAGGGGGGACATGAGGGACATGAGGGACATGAGGGACATATGAGGGGGTACATGATGGACATGATGGACATGAGGGGACATGAGGGACATGATGGACATGAGGGGACATGAGGGGGACATGAGGGACATGAGGGACATGAGGGACATATGAGGGGGTACATGATGGACATGATGGACATGAGGGGACATGAGGGACATGATGGACATGAGGGACATGAGGGACATATGAGGGGGGACATGATGGACATGATGCACATGAGGGGACATGAGGGGGGACATGAGGGACATGAGGGACATGATGGACATGAGGGGACATGAGGGGACATGAGGGGGGACATGAGGGGGACATGATGGACATGATGGGGACATGATGGACATGATGGACATGAGGGGGGACATGAGGGACATGATGGACATGAGGGGACATGAGGAGGGACATGAGGGGGACATGAGGGACATGATGGACATGAGGGACATGAGGGGACATGAGGGACATGAGGGGGGACATGAGGAGGACATGATGGACATGATGGGGACATGATGGACATGAGGGGGACATGATGGACATGAGGGAGGACATGATGGACATGAGGTTGACATAAGGGACATGATGGACATGAGGGGGCATAAAGGACATGATGGCATGAGGGACATAAGGGGGACATAAGGGACATGATGGCATGAGGGACATGAGGGTGACATAAGGGACATGAGGGGGGACATAAGGGACATGATGGCATGAGGGACATGAGGGGGACATAAGGGACATGATGGCATGAGGGACATGAGGGGGACATGAGGGACATGAGAGGGGACATGAGAGGGGACATGAGGGACATGATGGACATGAGGGGGGACATGAGGGACATGAGGGGGGACATGAGGGACATGAGGGACATGATGGACATGAGGGGGGGCAGAGAAAGAGACAAAGAAGAGACATCAAACATTGTACATCTGACCAACTAACCTCCATCACCGGGGGAACAGAACACCTTTGGGGGAGGAAAACCAGAGGGGGACAGAGGACAACCTGGGGAGAAAGACCAAGGCAGAAAACTGTTTCTGCGTTGATTGATTGATAAATTGATTGAAATATTTTGAAAGAGAAACAGGAAGTTGTTTCCGCAGATGAACAGCTGGAAGGGATTTATTGTAAAAAAAAAAAAAAAAAAGCAGGTGAAGAAACTAAACAAGTGTTTGTTTCAGACGGCGACTTTTGAGCTCAAAATGATTTAAATAAATAAATCTGTGAAAATCTTTTTGGAGTTTTCTTTAACTCCAAATCATAAGGTGATGAACAGTTATCTTAGCTTTTTGCTAACCTCCTCAGGACCACAGAAGGTTCATCCTCTGGAACCAGTGGAGCATAAAAGCACTGGGCCGGAAGGGAGCGCTAAAGATCAGTTAGCTAACTAGCATGCTCTAGAAACGAACTAGCTAGCTAACTAGCATACTCTAGAGACGGACTAGTTAGTTAATTTCATCATCAATCATTTGAAAGGCTTGTTCTTAGTCTTTCACATCCAACCTGGAAAACAGAACAGCAGATTCTGTTTGTTGTGGTGTTCCGGGCACCAGGTCCGTATTCAGAATTTATATCTGAATTTTCTGAGTTTCTGTCAAGTTTGGTTCTTAAGACTGATAAGGTTAACTAGCATGCTCTAGAGACCAGCTAGCTAACTTGCATGCTCTAGAGACGGACTAGTTAGCTAACTAGCATGCTCTAGAGACCAGCTAGCTAACTTGCTTGCTCTAGAGACGGACTAGTTAGCTAACTAGCATGCTCTAGAGACCAGCTAGCTAACTAGCATGCTCTAGAGACGGATTAGTTAGCTTACTAGCAGGTCAGGAATAAATAAATACATTTCCTGTTTCCAGTCACATGACACGGTGTCTGCATCGTCTCTAAATGATGCTCAAGTGAGCGAAGCAGAATGGAACGCACCCCGAGACGCAGACGTGAACAAACAAACAACAATAATAACAAAACAGTGTTTTTTATTATTGAAAACAAACAAAGGCTCCTGATTGGCTGTAAGAATCTCATTATAAAAGTGAATTAAAAGACAAACAAAACAAATAAATACAGTAAATATATAACAATGAACACAATGACATAATCTCTGCTGACATTAAATGATTCAGACAAATACATCTTTACAGAAAAAATAAATATTTCAGCATAAATAACAAATAAATAAATAACTTAAAATGAGTCACCAACATTTGTATTTAAACATCTGAAATATGAGCTGAGAAATATTAATAAATAGTAAAAACTATTAACAATAATTAATAAATATAAACAAATATTAATACATATTCATAAATATTAACAAATATGAATATACAAAAACAAATCATTTGAAATAAAGAGGAGCAGCTCTGACCATTTATCGTCGCTGTTTCACAATAAAAGCCTCCACATGATTTTTTTAGATTGTCAAAACAATTTGGATTTGTTATTGATTAGTCGATAGTTTTTGATTAGTCTATTGGTGTTTTCTTAGTCTATTGGTTATTGATTAGTTATTCGGTCAGAAAACAGTGAAAAATGTGTCGTCTTTAGTTCAAAGAAACATTTTGGTTTAAATCGTCTCAAACAATGAACGGATGATCAGAGTTTCTGCCGATAGGGTGACAGTTGATTGATCGCTGGATCCCAACTGATCGGTGACTCGTGTTAGAGACTGGATTCAGACTGGATGAGGAACTGAAGACAGCCGTACGGGTTCAGACCTGCAGACCTCAGATCAGTTTTCTCAGTTGAAGCTTGCCCACATTCCTCTCAAAGATCACCTCTGCAGAGGGACGTCTCACTCGGAGGTCAATCTTCTTCACTGACCAGAGATCAGGAACTGAGCTTTTATTCTGTCCGCTTCAAGTCCAGATCCTCATCATCCTCATCATCATCCTCATCATCATTTTAGTTTTAGATTTCCTTCATTCCTAGCCTTCCTTCCTTGCCTTATTTTGATGTGGTTCTCAGATGGAGGGCTGATGCTTGATGAACAGATTCATATTAATAAAAGAAACATCTTTGTAGGAAATCTTTCTTTTAGGAACACCTTCATAAAATATCTCCCATGATGCACTGCAGAGAGACGCAGGCAGTCGGTCATAAAGGTCACGACCTTTGGATGCCGGCTTTGTTTCGTTTCCCCATTTTGTTCCCGTGTGCGGGGCTTAGCGTGCACCTGCAGGGCGGGGCCTGTAGGTGGCGACGGCTCTGAGGCTACGGATGAGGTCGTGACTAAAGGAGCGGAGCTGCGTCAGCGACAGGTGGGCCGCCACCTGACGCTCGTAGTTACCGTGGAGACGGGAGGCCAGGTCCAGGCTCTGTTTCGGATCCGACTCGTCGACGGTGAGCTGAGCCGCCTCCTCCATCTGAAGCACAAACACAGTCAGTGGGGTCATGTGATGGGGTCATGTGATGGGGTCAGTGTTGGGGTAGTTACTAAAAAAAAAAAAACTAGTTAACTAGTTACACGTTGCTAGTTACTTCTGAAAATTGTAACTAGATTACTTTACTAGTTACTGCATTTGAAAAGTAACTTCACTACTAGTTACTTTACTTTCCATTTTTTTAAGCAAATTAACTGCAAAGATATGGTGGGGTCATGCGGTGAAGTCATGCGGTGAGGTCATGCGGTGAGGTCATGCGGTGAGGTCATGCGGTGAAGTCATGCGGTGAAGTCATGCGGTGAAGTCATGCGGTGGGGTCATGCGGTGAAGTCATGCGGTGGGGTCATGCGGTGAAGTCATGCGGTGGGGTCATGCGGTGAAGTCATGCGGTGGGGTCATGCGGTGGGGTCATGCGGGGAAGTCATGCGTTGGGGTCATGCGGTGAAGTCATGCGGTGAAGTCATGCGGTGAGGTCATGCGATTAAGTCATGCGGTGAGGTCATGCGGTGAAGTCATGCGGTGAAGTCATGCGGTGGGGTCATGCGGTGGGGTCATGCGGGGAAGTCATGTGGTGAAGTCATGCGGTGAAGTCATGCGGTGAGGTCATGCGATGAAGTCATGTGGTGAGGTCATGCGTTGAAGTCCTGCGGTGGGGTCATGCGGGGAAGTCAAGTGGTGGGGTCATGCGGTGAAGTCATGCGGTTAGGTCATTCGGTAGGTCATGCGGTGGGGTCATGCTGTGGGATTATGCGGTGAAGTCATGCAATGAGGTCATGCGGTGAGGTCATGCGATGAAGTCATGTGGTGAGGTCATGCGGTGAAGTCATGTGGTGAGGTCATGCGTTGAAGTCTTGCGGTGGGGTCATGCGGGGAAGTCAAGCGGTGAGGTCATGCGGTGAGGTCATGCGGTGAGGTCATGCGGTGAGGTCATGCGATGAAGTCATGCAATGAGGTCATGCGGTGGGGTCATGCGTTGAAGTCATGCGGTGAGATCATGCGGTGAGATCATGCGGTGAGATCATGCGGTGAGATCATGCGGTGAGATCATGCGGTGAGGTCATGCTGTGGGATTATGCGGTGAAGTCATGAGATGAGGTCATGCGGTGGGGTCATGCGTTGAAGTCATGCGGTGAGGTCATGCGATGAAATCATGTGGTGAGGTCATGCGGTGGGGTCATGCGGTGAAGTCCTGCGGTGAAGTCATGCGGTGAAGTCATGCGGTGAGGTCATGCGGTGAGGTCATGTAATGAGGTCATGCGGTGAAGTCATGCGGTGAAGTCATGCGGTGAAGTCATGCGGTGGGGTCATGCGGTGAAGTCATGCGGTGGGGTCATGCGGTGAAGTCATGCGGTGGGGTCATGCGGTGAAGTCATGCGGTGGGGTCATGCGGTGGGGTCATGCGGGGAAGTCATGCGTTGGGGTCATGCGGTGAAGTCATGCGGTGAAGTCATGCGGTGAGGTCATGCGATTAAGTCATGCGGTGAGGTCATGCGGTGAAGTCATGCGGTGAAGTCATGCGGTGGGGTCATGCGGTGGGGTCATGCGGGGAAGTCATGTGGTGAAGTCATGCGGTGAAGTCATGCGGTGAGGTCATGCGATGAAGTCATGTGGTGAGGTCATGCGTTGAAGTCCTGCGGTGGGGTCATGCGCGGAAGTCAAGTGGTGGGGTCATGCGGTGAAGTCATGCGGTTAGGTCATTCGGTAGGTCATGCGGTGGGGTCATGCTGTGGGATTATGCGGTGAAGTCATGCAATGAGGTCATGCGGTGAGGTCATGCGATGAAGTCATGTGGTGAGGTCATGCGGTGAAGTCATGTGGTGAGGTCATGCGTTGAAGTCTTGCGGTGGGGTCATGCGGGGAAGTCAAGCGGTGAGGTCATGCGGTGAGGTCATGCGGTGAGGTCATGCGATGAAGTCATGCAATGAGGTCATGCGGTGGGGTCATGCGTTGAAGTCATGCGGTGAGATCATGCGGTGAGATCATGCGGTGAGATCATGCGGTGAGATCATGCGGTGAGGTCATGCTGTGGGATTATGCGGTGAAGTCATGAGATGAGGTCATGCGGTGGGGTCATGCGTTGAAGTCATGCGGTGAGGTCATGCGATGAAATCATGTGGTGAGGTCATGCGGTGGGGTCATGCGGTGAAGTCCTGCGGTGAAGTCATGCGGTGAAGTCATGCGGTGAGGTCATGCGGTGAGGTCATGTAATGAGGTCATGCGGTGAGGTCTTGCGGTGACATCGTGTCAGGTGTGTGCGTCACCTTGCTGAGTTGTGTCTGCAGGTCTCTCAGGTCGGCTTGCAGGTCGCTCAGTCCGGTCAGCCGGTCAGCTAAAGCTCCCAGCAGCCTTTGGTACAGCCGGCAGCCGGCGGACATGCGGCTCACACAGACATCCTGCAGGAGGCGACACACAGATTAAGTTCTGTTCATGCTACCACTAGAACCTCTGACGGGATTACAGGAACCTAGAGAACCTCCTGAAGAACATAAAGAACTGACCAGCGTGAAGTGCTCAGACGGCGGCTTGAGGACGGGGGCGGCGGGGATGCCCAGTGATGTCACCATCATCTGCAGGTGTGTCGTGTGGGCGGAGTCGGGGGTTAAACCCTGAGGAGACCAGGGAGAAGTAATCAACACATGAAGACGAACAACAGCCAATAGGACTTGAGCCGCAGCAGCAGCCAATCACGCGCCTCATTTACCTCGATGGAGACGGTGGCGGCGTGCGCAGCGGGGACGTCTCTCAGGATTTTCTCCACCAGCGTCTTCGCTCGATCGGCCGCCGCTCTGAGCGCCAACGACAAGTCGGACGGCGAGATGGTGGGAGCTGATTGGATTAAATCTGCCAACAGGAAGCAGTGCAGCAGAGCGGAGACTGTAGGGAGAACCATCATCATCATCATCATCATCTTCATCATCTAACAATCGTCCATATTTGTCACTAATAACCCTCCATACTCAGCACTAATAACCCTCCATGCTCAGTACTAATAACCCTCCACATTCAGCACTAATAACCCGCCATACACTGCACAAATCACCCTCCACATCCGGCACTATTAACCCTCCATACAGCACGAATAACCCTCCACATCTTTCACTAATAACCCTCCATACAGCACTAATAACCCTCCACATCCAGCACTAATAACCCTCCATACTCAAGACTAATAACCCTCCACATACAGCACTAATAACCCTCCATACCCATCACTAAGAACCCTCCACATACAGCACTAATAACCCTCCACATACAGCACTAATAACCTGCCATACACTGCACTAATAACCCTCCACATCCAGCACTAATAACCCTCCATACTCAAGACTAATAACCCTCCACATACAGCACTAATAACCCTCCATACCCATCACTAAGAACCCTCCACATACAGCACTAATAACCCTCCACATACAGCACTAATAACCCGCCATACACTGCACTAATAACCCTCCACATACAGCACTAATAACCCTCCACATCCAGCACTAATAACCCTCCATACTCAAGACTAATAACCCTCCACATACAGTACTAATAACCCTCCATACCCATCACTAAAAAACCTCCATATCCAGTTCTAATAACCCTCCATACTCTGCACAAATAACCCTCCACATACATCACTAATAACCCTCCATACCCATCACTAATAACCCTCCATACACATCACTAATAACCCTCCACATCCAGTTCTAATAACCCTCCATACTATTCACTAACAACCCTTCACATACAGTAGTAACAACCCTCCATACTCAGCACAAATAACCCTCCACATACAGAACTAATAACCCTCCATACTCTGCACAAATAACCCTCCAAATCCGGCACTAATAACCCTCCACATCCATTACTAATAACCATCCATACTCAGCACTAATAACCCTCCATACAGTACGAATAACCCTCCACATCCATCACTAATAACCCTCCATACACATCACTAATAACCCTCCATACTATGCACTAATAACCCTCCACATCCATCACTAATAACCCTCCATACTATGCACTAATCACCCTCCACATCCATCACTAATAACCCTCCATACTATGCACTAATAACCCTCCACATCCATCACTAATAACCCTCCATACTATGCACTAATAACCCTCCACATCCATCACTAATAACCCTCCATACTATGCACTAATAACCCGCCATACTGTGCACTAATAACCCTCCATACTATGCACTAATAACCCTCCATACTATGCACTAATAACCCGCCATACTGTGCACTAATAACCCTCCATACTATGCACTAATAACCCTCCATACTATGCACTAATAACCCGCCATACTGTGCACTAATAACCCTCCATACTATGCACTAATAACCCTCCATACATAGATGTTCATCAACGGGACTCTGTTAAACTTTGTTTTTAAATCGGAGTTCTCTCCTCCACCAAACTTCATGCATGTTTCTGCTGATTTAAATCGCATGCAGACAGTAACAGTTGGTCCTCACCGATCGCAGTGTTCATGTCTGTCAGGGCGGCTGTCGGGGTCTCGGTGGGGGTCTGGGTCGCAGTCTCGGTCTCGGTCTCGGTCTCGGTCGGGGTCTCGGTCTCGGTCTCGGTCCGCCGGTAAACTCGCTCCCGTCTCTTTCAGCTTCCATTGGAGGCCGGTTGGCTCTTTATCGGCAGGCGCTGCGGCGGGGTTTTCCGTTGACGGACAACTCCGTCAAGTCATGACGAAGAATCCCGAAGTGACGGAGGAGTGTTGCGCCACAAGAACCGGTATCCGGCCCAAGGGTCTCACCTGCCGCGGTGAACCACGTGACTCCACACCTTGACGTCATCAGGTCCGGATCTGTTCAGCGGGTTGTGAAACTTTGAAAAGTTATTCTGTTCATTATTATAATTATTATGAATAATGCGCCTGATAATATAATAACATATTAATAACAATATTAATACATAATAATGAATAATAATAATAATATTATTGATTATTTAAAATAATTACTAATTAATATGTAATTATTATTATTATATTATTAGGCAGCAATAGAGTTTTTGCTTCATTAAAAGTAATACTGCAATAAAAATACATTATAAGAGTTCTGCGTCAAAAGTAAGTATCCTTATTTCCTGTTTGATATTCTATTATTGATCATACTCAGCAGCAGATGACTGTTGTAGTTTTTCTGTCTATATTTAATCATATTTTATAAACTTAAACATTAAAGTACTTGAGTAAAGGTACTTGTACATCACTGTTACGTCATAACAGTTATCGACTTTTTAAATATTGAACATCTTAATCTCAACAAGGAAACCTATTGAAATATATTCAGGAGCACCTGAACGCACCGCCAGGATTCAATGAACGAGCACCTGAACGCACCGTCAGGATTCAATGAACGAGCACCTCAACGCACCGCCAGGATTCAATGAACGAGCACCTGAACGCACCGCCAGGATTCAATGAACGAGCACCTCAACGCACCGTCAGGATTCAATTAACAAGCCCCTGAACACACCGTCAGGATTCAATTAACAAGCCCCTGAACACACCGTCAGGATTCAATTAACGAGCACCTGAACGCACCGCCAGGATTCAATGAACGAGCACCTGAACGCACCGCCAGGATTCAATTATTGAGCCCCTGAACACACCATCAGGATTCAATGAACGAGCACCTGAACGCACCATCAGGATTCAATTAACTAGCCCCTGAACACACCGTCAGGATTCAATTAACGAGCACGTGAACGCACCGTCAGGATTCAATTAACGAGCACCTGAACACACCGTCAGGATTCAATTAACGAGCACCTGAACACACCGTCAGGATTCAATTAACGAGCACCTGAACACACCGTCAGGATTCAATTAACGAGCACGTGAACGCACCGTCAGGATTCAATTAACGAGCACCTGAACACACCGTCAGGATTCAATTAACGAGCACGTGAACGCACCGTCAGGATTCAATGAACGAGCACCTGAACGCACCGTCAGGATTCACGATTGTTCACAAGTGAGGGTAAGGTGGAGCGGGAGATGGACAGGCGGGTCGGTGCGGCTGCAGCAGTAAAACAGACGCTGCACCGGACTGTCTTGGTGAAGAGGAGCTGAGCCGGAAGGAGAAGCTCTCAATATACTGGTCAGTCTACGTTCCAACCCTCACCTATGGTCACAAACTCTAGGTCAGGACCGAGAGAACGAGGGTAAGGAGATGAGTTTCCTCTGTAGTGCTCAGCCTTAGGGATAAGGTAAGGAGATGAGTTTCCTCTGTAGGCTCAGCCTTAGAGGTAAGGTAAGGAGATGAGTTTCCTCTGTAGGCTCAGCCTTAGAGGTAAGGTAAGGAGATGAGTTTCCTCTGTAGGCTCAGCCTTAGAGGTAAGGTAAGGAGATGAGTTTCCTCTGTAGGCTCAGCCTTAGAGGTAAGGTAAGGAGATGAGTTTTCTCTCTAGGGCTCAGCCTTAGGGATAAGGTAAGGAGATGAGTTTCCTCTGTAGGGCTCAGCCTTAGGGATAAGGTAAGGAGATGAGTTTCCTCTCTAGGGCTCAGCCTTAGGGATAAGGTAAGGAGATGAGTTTCCTCTCTAGGGCTCAGCCTTAGGGATAAGGTAAGGAGCTCAGACATCAGGAGGGAACTTGGAGTTGCTGCTCCTTCGTGTCTGGTGGTGTCTGAGGTGGTTCTGGTCTAATCAGGATTCCTCCTGGACGCCTCGGGATCCCCCAGAATGAGATGGACCTGCTGGACCTGCTGCCACCGAGACCCGACCCCGGATGAGAGGATGATAATGGATGAATCTGAATTTGTATTAATACCTTTTGTATTATTTCAAATATTTATGTCAAACAGCTATCTTCTTCCTGTTGAAACTTTTACTTCATAGTGAAAAAGAAGTGATGTACTTTACTGTAAAATGTCCACTGGAGGCAACTTTACACCTGGGTCAGTACTTTACTGTAAAATATGATGCATTAAAATACATTTATTTACATTAAATGCTGAAGTATCAGCAGTATATAAAGTACTACCAACAAAAAGTATCCATATATATTTTACAGTGTGCTATTAAAGAGTCAAATATGAAACTAGGACAGAAATATTTGACTTATAATTATATTTAGAATCATGTATTATATAGAATTTTTTTCCAGAGCTTTAACCGGCTCCTGGTCTTCTTCATTGAGAGGACCCGGATCAGTTCAGCGGTCACATGACCATGGGGATGACTAAGAGGAAGCCCGTGTGGAAGACCAAGAGGAAGAGGAAGAACATGAAGAAGACCATGAGAAAGACTTTGAGGAAGAGCAAGAGGAAGACCATGAGGAAGACCATCAGGAAGACCAAGAGGAAGACCAAGAGGAAGACCAAGATCATACACTGACTTCAGTAAGGAGACGTTTAGCAAACACAAAAGTTTACGTTTGTTTCCACTTCCTGTGACACGCAGGTGGTGGTTTTGTGACTCAGAGGGTTTTCTGCTCTGATGAAACAGGAGCTGGAAGTAAACAGATCCAGGAGCAGTTTCCCAACAGCTTATAGGAATATTTCATCAGAGCAGAAAAACCTCTGAGTCACAAAACTTACAGGGAAAAGAGCGGAGCACTTTCTCCAACAGACTCATCCAGCTTCGCTGTCACAAGGACAGATACAGAAAAACATTCCCGTACCGTTTTTATTTTATAGTTAATATCATTCCTTCTGATCGTGGCTCATTCTCTTGAGTGTGCGGTGTTTTAGTGCCGCAGTTTTGTTATAACTAAGTGACTGGTTCTTGTTGATGTGGACTACATGCATTGTCCGTTCATGACGCTGCATCCCGTCATGCATGTATTTATGTAAACGATATCAGACGGCACTGAAGACCCAGGTATAAAATGCACGGCCCGCCACTGGCAGGTCTACATCTGGTCCCTGGGCTCCTGCACAGGGTCCACGGAGGAGAGGTCTGAATCTGGTGGATCCTGTGGACAGGTGTCTCCTCTACAGGTAACCTGGAGGACAAATCTAAGACAGAACTCATGCTGGTATCGAGGGATCAAACACTTATTTAAACTATCAAATGCAAAGAAATTCAGAACTTCTATACGATGTGATTTTATGGATTTATTTTTAATATTCTGTCTCTCACTGTTCAAATAAACATTCCATTAAATTATAGACTTTTATTTCTTGGTCAGCGGGCAAAGTTACAAAATCAGAAAGGGATCAAATACTTATTTCCTCCTCTCTGTGTGTGTGCGCGCGCATATATATATATATATATATATATATATATATATATATATATAGTCATTGACTCATTTCTATGAAGCAGTCAACTAAATTCATCTGTTCTTCTGTTTTTATTCTCAATGACGTAAACTTCTTCATATTCATGTCATATGATCTGATGCTTAGTTTCCTGAGCTCTGATTGGTCCGTCAGAAGAGTTGATCTTTGATGAATTACCATGGCGATGCACCAGGTAAGACTGTGAGTGACTACATTACCCAGAACACCACAGGAGCAAACGCGTATCAACAAACCCAAAGTGTATTTTATTTGTTCAGAGGTTACAGCAGGAAAACAACCAGAGAGGAGAAAGAGAGGAGAGGGGCATTGTGGGTAATAACATCAGCGTGTAGACACGCACACACGCATACACACACACACACACAGGAAGTTAGCAGAGAGGATCATGGGAAGCTGTCATCGTCATCTTCTGCCATTTCTTTGGCGAACTCCAGATCCTGCTGCTCACGCTCCCGACGCTCCTGAACGCACCAGACACACAATTAATAATAATAAAATGTATATTTATGTTTCCAGAAGACCAAACGTGTTCTTTTGCTGTTCTGAGTGTGATTCATGAACTACGGGCTGATGGGAAATGTAGTTTATTGAAACAACTCTCAGCTGCTGAATGTGTAGTTCAAGAACTGCAGTCCTCTATTCTACTACAGGTAGAAATAACATCCCATAATATGAGTCAGAGGAACTGACTTTTTTTTGGCTTTATGTATTCCTCATCGGTTTAGTTGAACGCAATGCATTCTGGGACATGCAGGCTCCACCTGGAGCAGGAAGTTACTGCTTCATAGAACGCCATTTACCATCAACACTGACTGGTGTGTGTGTGTGTGTGTGTGTGTGTGTGTGTGTGTGTGTGTGTGTGTGTGTGTGTGTGTGTGTGTGTGTGTGTGTGTGTGTGTGTGTTACCTCTGCTGACTCCAGGTCTTTGTTATACGCTTTCGGCGGAAACCTCATGGCCTGCAGGAAGACAGTTAACGGTTATTAACAGTTATAAACTGGTATTAACAGTAATTATTGTTCTTAACAGTGAAACAAGACAAAGCAACAACCAAGTTATACAGGTGTGTGTGTGTGTGTGTGTGTATAGGTGTGTGTGTGTGTGTCTCACCTTGACAGACATGTTGTGGATGTCCAGGCAGAAGGAGATTCTCTGGTGGAACGCCAGTTGAGGCTCTCTGGTCCCGTAGATGTCCATAGTCTCTTTTGATTGGACGAAGCCTTTCTCGTGGTTGATGCTCGCCTCGATTACTCCGTCACGGATCGCCTGGATGATGATGATGATGATGACCACACACACACACACACACACACACACACACACACAGTTATCAAAAGCTTCCCTTTGACTGCTCTTAGCATAATTTGCACCGTTAGCTTCGATAGCATCCTTTTCTCCGTTAGCATCCTTTGAGTGGAAGTGTGTTACCTTGGCGACGATGAACTCTGCGTCCTCTGGACTGTCGAGCTGCAGCTTCTGAGCGATGTCGGCCAGAGAGATGCGAGAGTACGACAGGCTGATCATACGCACACCTGCGCACACACACACAGTTAATCCCTAAATCCACCTGTGACGTCATGCTGTGAGGAGCTGTCCCCTGATTGGCTCACCGGTCTTAATGACGTTGTGTCTCAGGCGGATGATGAGCGTGTACGTGCCGTCGGTCTGGAACTTCTCCCCAAACTGCTCCAACACCTGGTTGAACTTGGCCAGGTTACCTGCTCTCACCGCTACACACACACACACACAATAAAAAGAGGATATAAACACCGTCACGATTTAAGGGAACAGGACTACTGAAGGGAACAGGACTACTGAAGGGAACAGGACTACTGAAGGGAACAGGACTACTGAAGGGAACAGGACTGAAGGATCCCATCAGAGGGTAACAACTGACCCTGAGTCAGCAGGAAGTACGGCATCAGGGACCTCTTCAGTGACGGCTGTCTGAACTGAAGTCTGTCAGGAATCTCTCCCAACAGCAACTCCACCACGATCAGCAGCTTGTGGACCTGATCACGGATCAATACGTCTATCATCACTTACAAGACTCTTAGTACCAAAAACATACCAAAAAGCGTTATAACACATGTAATAACACATGCAAAAACTTGTATTATAACAAATGTATTATAACACGTGCACTAACTTGTATTATAAACACATGCACTAACTTGTATTATAACAGATGTAATAACTTGTATTATAACACATGCACTAACTTGTATTATAACACGTGCAATAACTTGTATTATAACACGTGCAATAACTTGTATTATAACACGTGCAATAACTGGTGCATCAGTGTGTAACGGACCGTCTGCTTGAAGCCCACGGCGGTGTGCTGAGGAGCTTTCCTCAGAGCGTTGGTCAGAGTCCTGCGGGCCTCAGAGTAATCCAACTGGATCGCCTTGATACGACCTGCAGGAGGTCACATGACACACAGGTGAACACACCGATACACAACAGGAACTCCATTCAGAAACACAACACTACGTTTATTAAACACAGGTACACAGGAGAGACAGCTATCAGTCTCACCTCACCTGTGTAGTACAGGTACAAGTCTCACCTGTGTAGTACAGGTACAAGTCTCACCTGTGTAGTACAGGTACAAGTCTCACCTGTGTAGTACAGGTACAAGTCTCACCTGTGTAGTACAGGTACAAGTCTCACCTGTGTAGTACAGGTACAAGTCTCACCTGTGTAGTACAGGTATCAGTAGTACAGGTACAAGTCTCACCTCACCTGTGTAGTACAGGTACCAGTCTCACCTGTGTAGTACAGGTACCAGTCTCACCTGTGTAGTACAGGTACCAGTCTCACCTGTGTAGTACAGGTATCAGTAGTACAGGTCCAAGTCTCACATCACCTGTGTAGTACAGGTACAAGTCTCACTTGTGTAGTACAGGTACCAGTCTTACCTGTATAGTACAGGTATCAGTAGTACAGGTACCAGTCTCACCTGTATAGTACAGGTATCAGTAGTACAGGTACCAGTCTCACCTGTATAGTACAGGTACAAGTCTCACCTCACCTGTGAAGTACAGGTACCAGTCTCACCTGTGTAGTACAGGCATCAGTAGTACAGGTACAAGTCTCACCTCACCTGTGTAGTACAGGTACCAGTCTCACCTGTGTAGTACAGGTACCAGTCTCACCTGTGTAGTACAGGTACCAGTCTCACCTGTGTAGTACAGGTATCAGTAGTACAGGTCCAAGTCTCACATCACCTGTGTAGTACAGGTACAAGTCTCACTTGTGTAGTACAGGTACCAGTCTTACCTGTATAGTACAGGTATCAGTAGTACAGGTACCAGTCTCACCTGTATAGTACAGGTATCAGTAGTACAGGTACCAGTCTCACCTGTATAGTACAGGTACAAGTCTCACCTCACCTGTGAAGTACAGGTACCAGTCTCACCTGTGTAGTACAGGTATCAGTAGTACAGGTACAAGTCTCACCTCACCTGTGTAGTACAGGTACCAGTCTCACCTGTGTAGTACAGGTATCAGTAGTACAGGTACAAGTCTCACCTCACCTGTGTAGTACAGGTACAAGTCTCACCTGTGTAGTACAGGTATCAGTAGTACAGGTATCAGTCTCACCTGTATAGTACAGGTATCAGTAGTACAGCTACCAGTCTCACCTGTGTAGTACAGGGATCAGTAGTACAGGTACCAGTCTCACCTGTGTAGTACAGGTACCTGGCCCACTCGTTGTTGTTGGCGAGCTCAGGGAACACGGACTTGGACACCAGCTTCTCGGCCTGGTCGTACAGGTTGAAGTGCAGGTAGTTCCTGAGCAGCAGGTTGAGCAGCACCGCCTGGCCGTCAGCGTCGTGACGCAGGGTCGCCGTGCGGAGACGAGTGTGGAGGAAGCTGTAACGAGAAGGGGTGTTGATTTGTACACCTGGTCTTAACGAGGGGGTGTGATGAGTACACCTGGTCTTAACGAGGGGGTGTGATGAGTACACCTGGTCTTAACGAGGGGGTGTGATGAGTACACCTGGTCTTAACGAGGGGGTTTGATGAGTACACCTGGTCTTAACGAGGGGGTGTGATGAGTACACCTGGTCTTAACAAGAAGGGGTGTGATGAGTACACCTGGTCTTAACGAGAAGGAACTTGGAAATACTTTCAATAATCTGTTAAACCGGCTGGAAAACTATGAACGTTACATTGCTGAAAACTGCTGTAAAGTGATCAAACTGCTGTAAAGTGATCAAACTGCTGTAAAGTGATCAAACTGCTGTAATGATATTCTCTCTGGTGTTAAACTGGAGCTTCAGCCCTCATTCTTTTATTTTACTTCAGCTACAGAAGCTTTGATGAAAAAGTTTCTGATTATCATCTTTTTAATAAACTATTTTGTCACATTACAATAAAACATGTCAAGTCAAAACTTCTAGTTCACACTGAGTTGTGTTTCATAAACTGTTGACTGCATATCTTAATGATCAGATTATAATCTGCATATAAGCCATAACAACATAAAGGGATATGAGACATTGTTAGTGCCATAACGTATTTAATTCAGTATGTTTGAAACTGAACAAAGAGACAGTTTAGTAGCTTTGTACTAAATATGTTGTTAGTGAAAGTGGAGCCGGATTCTCTGAACTCTGCGGTTTCTCTTTTCCTAACTCCTCATGAATTCTCGTTCCCATCTTTCCTTGACCCTGTGACGTTTTCCACAGAGGTCAAGGAGAAGTGTTGTGTGAGTGAGTGAGTGAGTGAGTGAGTGAGTACCTGCGCATGGAGTCAAACTGCAGCAGGAACTCGTACACTCTGGCGTGGTAGTAGTAACACTTGGCAGCCACCAGGTCCAAAGCTCTGCGGTTCTTAGAGCCGATCTTCTGCAGCAGGTCGTCTGACACCTTCTGAGCCTGAAACATACGTCACTTTCATCAGTCACCTTCATCACCATGTTGGTGCTGAATTTAATCTGTAGCATCTAGCAACTGACATGAAAACAGCTGATTTATTAATAAATAGCATTCTGTCTCCACTTGTTAACGTCAAAATATTCAATGCTTCACCTACAAGAGAAGCAGACAGACAAACAGGCAGGCAGGCAGACAGACAGACAGACAGACAGACAGACAGACAGACAGACAGACAGACAGACAGACAGACAGACCTCAGTGTATCTCTTCTCGTTGGTCAGGTGAACCACCAGCAGCAGCTGCAGATAAGCCTCCACCTCCGGCAGCAGAGGAGCCGACGCTGCTTTACCCGTCCTGGGGCGGAATGGGACGTCTCCATTGGACATTTCCATGGGCTGATGGGAGACAGGTGGAGAGTCAGGTGGAGAGACAGCAGGTATCAGTACTGGTCACATGACTGTGTGTAAACATGAGTTGGTTCAGGCCTCATGTGACTAGAAAAGCCTTCATGATGAAATACTGGTTCTTCACTAGCGTAGTGGTCATTGTGGCCTTTAGAGGACTGAGGCAGACCTGGTCCAGGAAGCCCAGCAGGAAGTCCCTGGTGCTGGCGTTGTTGGTGAAGAAGCCCAGCACGGCCCGGTGCAGCACGCTGGTGTTCAGGCGCCGGCTGGTGGACGGCAGCGCCCGCAGGGCCCGCAGCACGAACCGGGGCTCCTTCCCCGAGACCGCCTTCTCGATCTGCTTCACGTGCTCCTTGATGTCTGGTGGGACAGGGGGGGCATTTATATCACCTTGTCCAGTCACCTGGACCTGGTCTGATGTCTGGGTCCAGTCACCTGGACCTGGTCTGATGGGGTCTCGCTGTTTACTATATATATTAACTAGATGTGTACTAGATGTTAACTGGATGTGTACTAGATGTGTACTATATATTTACTAGATGTTTACTATATATTAACTAGATGTGTACTATATATTAACTAGATGTGTACTATATATTTACTAGATGTGTACTATATATTTACTAGATGTTTACTATATATTAACTAGATGTTTACTAGATGTGTACTATATATTAACTAGATGTTTACTAAATGTTAACTAGATATTACCTAGATGTTTACTAGATGTGTACTATATATTTACTAGATGTTTACTAAATGTTAACTAGATATTACCTAGATGTTTACTAAATGTTAACTAGATATTACCTAGATGTTTACTAGATGTGTACTATATATTTACTAGATGTTTACTATATATTAACTAGATGTTTACTAGATGTGTACTATATATTAACTAGATGTTTACTAAATGTTAACTAGATATTACCTAGATGTTTACTAGTTGTTTGCTGTATATTAACTAGCTGTTTACTAGTTTACCAAGTAGATCAGTAGTCAGTTCCATCACATCATTTGTTAGCCGCTGATGCTAACATGCTAACTGTTTGGACCTCCTGTCCCGGACTGTGCCGGTGGTTTTACCGGGAGCTACGGGAGCTACCGGGAGTTACCGGGAGTACGAGTCCTTACCGTCCAGAGTCAGGCTGTCCTGCTCTTTGGGCTTAGCCGCGTTAGCTGCCTCCTCCTCCGGCATTTCCACATCCTGCGGGTCCGGGCCCGCGTCCTTCTGGTCCTTCGGGTCCTTCTGGTCCTTCGGGTCCTTCGGGTCCTTCGGCTTCTCGGCCTTGGAGTCCCGGTCCCGGCCTCCCGCCTTGTCCCCCCGTCGCTTAGCCGCCGTCTCCTTCATGGTGTCCCGCAGAAAAACAGCTCAGAGTCCGCAGAAACAAAAAATCTCCTTCTGGTCTGCTACGATGACTGGCAACTCCTGAGAGGCGCAATGCATTGTGGGATGCTTCAGACAGGAGTAGACGAAGGCAGAACCGTGAGTCGATAACAGAGAGATCGATCAGTGGAATAAAGTTATCATATGTATTCATAAAGGATATTCATACAAACTAGTTGAACACGTGAGACCAAAACTATGAATACAAAAGCTTTGATTAAAACTATATAAAATAATATGAATTATCTATATTGTAATAATTATAACTAAAAAAATGTAAAATGCAATCAAGTTAAATAATAATAATGACAATAATATTTAAAAAGATACAATAATAATATTAGTAATGTTATGGCAGAAGTCACCTGACATAACCACAGAGATCATTTATTATCTATTTAAAGGATATAATGGCTTTAAGATTCAAGATTCAAAATATTTTTAGTGTCATATGTACAGATAACAGGCAGTTATTCTGTACAATGAAAAGCTTATTTTGCTGGGTCCCCCTAACACAGAATTACAATAAACTTTAAGGAAAACAATTAAATTAAATTAACTTAAGGAAAAAAATATAGTGACAGTATTGCACAAAAATATGTATAAAGTTTGAAGACATCTCACAATAAATATAAATAAAACTAAGAAGTCCTCAATCAATCAATCAATCAATCGGCGTCACTTTGTCAATAATTCAGTTTAATGACTAATTCATGACCTCGATGTTTACATTGAATATCTAATGAGATGATATTCTCATTGATGACACAAAGACACGCCCCCTGCTGGACGGGATCGATAAGATGAACAGAAACTAACATGGATTTCTAAATAAAACGTTCAATGTGACCAAATGAAGATCACGTTTTTTTTAGGTAAAGTTTTTGACGTACATCCGGTGTTTATCAGCCCAGGTGACAGGTGTTCGGTGGGCGGGGCTTGCTGGGGCCGTCTGCTCCGCGCTGATAGGGCTCGTGCTCGCGCTGATAGCGCTCGTGCTCGCGCTGATAGGGCTCGTGCTCGCTCCCGGGGACGCTGAGCGCGCGCCCTCTGAGGAGGAACACTTCAAACAACACGAAGAAGAAAGAGGAAGACGTTGAAGTTCAGGAGGACCACTTAGGACCCCGGTGGATCTCTTAGGACCCGGACTCTGGGATCCTCCACGGAAGCTCTACTGGTTTCTGTTGTGGGTTTACTGGTTCAGCCCCAGTGACTGCTGACAGACACGTGAGTGCACTTTACTCTATCATATAACAATATATAATAATAATAATAATTACAGTGAAGAGACACGTGAGTGCACTTTACTTTCTAAATATAACTTCATATATCATATTATTCTATATCATATTATTAATATAATATGAACAATATAATGTACTATACAGTAATATGATATAATATATGTGTAATATAAAATAATCATATGACAATAATATAATGATATAATAATATATTTGTGAGTAACACTGAGGTGATCATGGGATTATTCGTGCATCATTATTGTGACTTTTTATTTTATTAATAATTTTTATCATTAAGATACAAAATATCTTCTTGCAGCAAATTAAGATTAATATATGACGTGCACAAATAATATCATAATGATGTATATAATATCACAAAAACAAATCAACACACAACCGACAGAAAAGGCATATTTATTAAAGTTAGTTACGAGTTAACGATTAGTTATTAAAGAGTTGTTTAGTACTTATTTAGTAGTTCATTATTAGTTTTAAATTAGTTATGTATTAGTTCGTACTTATTTAGCAGTTCATTATTAGTTTTAAATTAGTTATGTATTGTAGTTATTTATTAGCTATTTATTACAGTTAATTTTGTAATTGTTTATGATTTATTTCAAAGTCTAAAGACGTGTCAGATAAAAATGAACTAACGAATATAAATAAAATAAGAATGAATTCCTCTGGTGGCTCCTCCCACTAATCTGACATCACAGCGAAGGACACGAAGAGACTACAGGAGCAGGAGGAAGAGGAAGATGCTGCCGTGGACCGCTGACGACCTGAGAAGACCTGAAGAAGAGGAAGAGGAGAAAGAGTCTATTGTTCATCCTCGTCCTCTTCCTCCTCCCACCATGACCACCTCGGAGGACAACCCTCTGGCCAATAGGGCCTCGGTAGAGGAGACCAACGAGGGGGTGTTGCCATGGCGGCGTGGGGGGGGGGAGCGTGGGGAGGAGGGGGAGGAGCAGGAGCGGGAGCGTGAGGAGGCGCGTGAGGAGGAGAAGCGGGAGGAGGTAGAGACGCAGGCGGTGGCCTCGTCTCCGGACGGACGCTTCCTCAAGTTCAACATCGAGATCGGACGAGGATCCTTTAAGACGGTCTTTAGAGGACTCGACACCGAGACCACCGTGGAGGTGGCCTGGTGTGAGCTACAGGTAACAGTACACACAGTACACACAATAGAAAGCATGGAGGTGACTACCTATATAGAAGTATATCCATCATGTGTTAAAGCTGCATTCTCTCTCCTGACCACCAGGGGGTGACTCCTCTGGTTGTATAGAAGTATATGCTTCATGTGTTAAAGCTGCATTCTCTCTACTGACCACCAGGGGGCGACTCCTCTGGTTGTATGGAAGTATATGTTTCATGTGTTAAAGCTGCATTCTCTCTACTGACCACCAGGGGGTGACTCCTCTGGTTGTATGGAAGTCTATGTTTCATGTGTTAAAGCTGCATTCTCTCTACTGACCACCAGGGGGTGACTCCTCTGGTTGTATAGAAGTCTATATAAATTACTCTACTTCTCTCTTGATTTATTCCCTCAGTAAACATTGTAAACATGGGTTTATGTCTCAATCTCTAGTTTCAAGTCTTCTTCAATACAGCATGATGTTCATTTAGTAAATTATGGTCATTTTGGAGTCAAACAGACATCTTTTGGGTAAAGTTGTGTGTTTGTTGCTCTTTAGTTCTACTGGACTGACTGTGAGCTCTGATTGGTCCAGAAGGAGGAAGTGATACATTTATGACTCTTAAAGAGTAAATGTTTCACACATCAATGTGTGAATCTGATCTCTGGACATCAAGTTATTATCTTAGAGTCCTCCCACTTTGTACGGACACACACACACACACACACACACACACACACACACACACACACACACACACACACACGCGCACAGGAGGAAATACGTATTTGATCCCTTTCTGATTTTGTAACTTTTTTTGTTTTTGTAACTGACCAAGAAAGTGTTTGAGTGTGTGTAAGTTTGTGAGTGTGTGTGTGTGTGTGTGTGTGTGTGTGTGTGTGTGTGTGTGTGTGTGTGTGTGTGTGTGTGTGTGTGTGTGTGTGTGTGAGAAAGAGATAAAACGGTGACTATGCAGTTTTTTTTATACTGTACACAGTATCTGTTCTCACTGGGCAGACGGCTGCTGGTTGATGTTGATAACAGCTCTTTCTCTCTCTCTCACACACACGCACGCACACACACACACACGCACACACACACACACACACACACACACACACACACACACACACACACACACACACACACAATGAATGAGGTCAAAGGTCTCTGACATTAGCTTTGTGTTGTGTTTTTATGGTTCTTTAGTTGTATTAATTGTTATTTTGTTTATTATTGTGACTCAATTTAACTGATCATTTCAGTTATTTGTTTGTGCTGCTGATTTCCCATGATGCCCATGGGCAATGTGCCCGTCATTTGATCCGTCATGATCAATAAATGAATCAGTAGCTGATCATCTCTCCCCTCAGACTCACCGGCTCACCAAGTCAGAGCGCCAGCGCTTCACGGAGGAGGTGCAGATCCTGAAGGCCCTGCAGCACCCCAACATCGTGCGCTTCTTCGACTCCTGGAAGTCCACGCTGAGGGCCCACAAGGGCACCATCCTGGTGACGGAGCTCATGACCTCCGGGACCCTGAAAGAGTGAGTCCACTATAGAGCACAAAGACCTGAACCCTGAAGACGTGAGTCCACTATAGAGCACAAAGACCTGAACCCTGAAGACGTGAGTCCACTATAGAGCACAAAGACCTGAACCCTGAAAACGTGAGTCCACTATAGAGCACAAAGACCTGAACCCTGAAAGAGTGAGTCCACTAGAGAGCACAAAGACCTGAACCCTGAAAGTGTGAGTCCACTATAGAGCACAAAGACCTGAACCCTGAAAGAGTGAGTCCACTAGAGAGCACAAAGACCTGAACCCTGAAAGAGTGAGTCCACTATAGAGCACAAAGACCTGAACCCTGAAAGAGTGAGTCCACTACAGAGCACAAAGACCTGAACCCTGAAAGAGTGAGTCCACTATAGAGCACAAAGACCTGAACCCTGAAGACGTGAGTCCACTCTTCATATTAGTCCCTGAACGCCCCACGACATCTTAGTCTCTGAACGCCCCACTTCATCTTAGTCCCTGGACGCCCCACTTCATAATAGTCCCTGAACGCCCCACTTCATATTAGTCTCTGGACGCCCCACCTCATCTTGGTCCCTGGATGCCCCACTTCATCTTAGTCCCTGGACGCCCCACTTCATATTAGTCCCTGGACGCCCCACTTCAAATTAGTCCCTGGACGCCCCACCTCATCTTGGTCCCTGGACGCCCCACTTCATCTTAGTCCCTGGACGCTCCACTTCACGTTAGTCCCTGGACGCCCCACCTCATCTTGGTCCCTGGACACCCCACTTCATATTAGTCCCTGGACGCTCCACCTCATCTTGGTCCCTGGACGCCCCACTTCATCTTAGTCCCTGGACGCCCCACTTCATATTAGTCCCTGGATGCCCCACTGCAAATTAGTCCCTGGACGCCTCACCTCATCTTGGTCCCTGGACGTCCCACTTCATCTTAGTCCCTGGACGCCCCACTTCACATTAGTCCCTGGACGCCCCACCTCATCTTGGTCCCTGGACACCCCACTTCATATTAGTCCCTGGACGCTCCACCTCATCTTGGTCCCTGGACGCCCCACTTCATCTTAGTCCCTGGACGCCCCACTTCATATTAGTCCCTGGACGCCCCACTTCATATTTGTCCCTGGACGTCCCACCTCATTTTAGTCCTTGAACGCCCCAGAGCTCACTGGCCTTACCCAGGTTGTGTTTCTGTACCCCTTCAGGTACCTGCGCAGGTTCCGTCACATGAAGCTGAAGCTGCTGCAGCGTTGGAGCCTCCAGATCCTGAAGGGGCTCCAGTTCCTGCACTCCCGCTGCCCCCCCATCCTGCACCGAGACCTCAAATGTGACAACATCTTCATCACCGGACCCTCCGCATCGGTGAAGATCGGAGACCTGGGCCTCGCCACGCTGAAGAAGGCCTCGTTCGCCCAGAGTGTGATCGGTAGGAACGCCGGCGGGGAGAAAAGTGTTGTTCCCTCAGTGGTTTGAAGGTACTGATGCGATGTGTTCAGGGACCCCGGAGTTCATGGCTCCAGAGATGTACGACGAGAAGTACGACGAGGCCGTGGACGTTTACGCCTTCGGCATGTGCATTCTGGAAATGGCGACGTCTGAGTACCCGTACTCAGAGTGTCATAACGCCGCCCAGATCTACCGCAAGGTGACCAATGTAAGGCTCCGCCCACCTGAGCGCCGGCTACTTCCTGTCGCTGGTCACACATTTCCTATGGGATTTTTAAGGTTTTAGGTTCTTCAAAGAACCAGAAATGGTGCCTTAAAGAACCATTATTTTGAAGGTTATTTTACCCTTTCTTTGAAGAACTATTTAAGGAAATGGTTCTTTAAAGAACCCTGGTTTGAAAGGTTCTTCAAAGAACCAGAAATGGTGCCTTACATAACTATTTAAGGAAATGGTTCTTTAAAGAACCCTGGTTTGAAAGGTTCTTTGTGGACCCAGAAATGGCGCCTTAAAGAACCATTTGTTGAAGGTTCTTTAAAGGCACCTTTATAAGTTCTTTGAAGAACTATTTATGGAAATGGTTCTTTAATGAACCCTGGTTTGAAAGGTTCTCCAAAGAACCAAAAATGGTTCCTCTATGGCATCACTCTGAAGAACCATTTTCAGTTCCAGATGGCACCTTAATTGTTCTGTGTGCATGTGTTTGTTTGTCAGGGAATCAAACCAGACAGTTTCCTCAAAGTCACAGTCCCCGAGCTGAAGGAGATCATTGAAGGCTGCATCCGCACCAGCAGCAGCGAGAGGTACCAGTATGCATCAGTCCATGAGATGTGTTAATGATGAGGTCCTTCCATGAGATGTGTTAATGATGAGGTCCTTCCATGAGATGTGTTAATGATGAGGTCCTTCCATGAGATGTGTTAATGATGAGGTCCTTCCATGAGATGTGTTAATGATGAGGTCCTTCCATCAGATGTGTTAATGATGAGGTCCTTCCATCAGATGTGTTAATGATGAGGTCCTTCCATCAGATGTGTTAATGATGAGGTCCTTCCATCAGATGTGTTAATGATGAGGTCCTTCCATCAGATGTGTTAATGATGAGGTCCTTCCATCAGATGTGTTAATGATGAGGTCCTTCTGGGCCTCATCATTAACACACGATTCCCTAGTATGTTCCCTCCTATGTTCCCTACTATGTTCTCTTCTGTGTTCTCTTGCATGCTCCCTAGTATGTTCCCTTGTATGTTCCCTCATATGTTCCCTCCAATGTCCCCTACTATCTTCTCCCCTAGTATGTTCCCTTGTATGTTCCCTAGTATGTTCCCTTGAATGTTCCCTAGTATGTTCTCTAGTATGTTCCCTAGTATTTTCCCTCAAATGTTCCCTACTATGTTCTCTCCTATGTTCTCTTGCATGTTCCCTTGTATGTTCCCTCGTATGTTCCCTAGTATGTAACCTTGTATGTTCTCTAGTATGTTCCCTCATATGTTCCTTCCTATGTTCCCTCATATGTTCTCTAGTATGTTTCCTCTTATGTTCCCTCATATCTTCCATAGTATGTTCTCTAGTATGTTCCCTCCTATGTTCCCTTGTATGTTCCCTCCTATGTTCCCTCATACGAGAGAACATACAATAGAGTCCATGAGATGTGTTAATGATGAGGTCTTTCTTGGTACCATGGAGCCTCTGAACCTCCTCTGCTGGGCCTCATGCTTAGTGTCCTGGTTGTCCTGCTGCAGGTTCACGGTCCAGGACCTGCTGGATCACCGGTTCTTCCAGGAGCAGCTGGGGGTCCACGTGGATCTGGCCGAGGACGAGGACGGCTCCAAGTCGCCGCTGAAGCTGTGGCTCCGGATGGACCACAACAAGAAGCTTCACGGGAAGTACAAGGACAACAAGGCCATCGAGTTCCTGTTCGAGCTGTACAAAGACATCCCCGAGGAGGTCGCCCAGGAGATGGTACCGCCCGCCACGCCCAACCTCGTGTTGATGACATCACGGGCCGAGCTGGTCTCACCTGTCTCTCACCTGTCTCTCTCAGGTGGTGCTGGGGTTCTTGTGCGAGGCGGACTACAAGCCGGTGGCCAAAGCCATCAGACACCGAGTGAATGCCATCATGCGTCAGCGGGAGAAACGGCGACGCCTCCTGGAGGAGTCTGACCCCGCCCCCCAAACACCAAAACCGCCCAATCACAGACCGGCAGCTGCTGCGATGTCGGCCAATCAGGTGCGTCTAAAGTTGCTGACAAGGAAACGTCAACAACTTTATGGTGTGAAGAGCGATCAATAAGTTTTCTGTTTCACAGTTACTGAGCATTCCTTCTTGTCAATAACTGTGAAGATAGATCTGATATATATATATATATATATATATATATATATATATATATATATATATATATATATATATATATATATATATGTATGTATATATATATATATATATGTATGTATATATATATATATATCATTTATACAGTATATATATATTTATATATATTATATGTATATATCATTTATACAGTATATATATATATATAAAAAAAAATATATATATATATATATATATGTTATTTATAGAGATATATATTATGAAAAAAAGTCTGGTTAATCGATTTAAAAACTCACAGCAGGACTCAGCTGCTGTTTCAGGCCCCGCCCCTTCCTGGACACAAGCCCCGCCTTCGGCAAGCAGAGAGGATTCTGGGATCGGCAGCATCTCCAGCAGGATGGAGGGAGACAGAGACGAGGAGGACATGACGGCTGCTACATGTCAGGGTTATTAATATTCTATTATTCATATTTCATCTCTAAACGTCTATACTTGTTTTCATCCTTTCATTGTTTTGTTATTGCTCATCATTTAATTATATTGATTTTATTCCTGTCGGCAGCAGACTGTGAGATTGACAGGTCCTTCAACGTTGAAGCCACGCCTCCTCCAGTGACTCACCCCGCCCCTGCCCTGGTGGCTCAGGAAACCCCTCGACTCCAGGCTCCTCCCCCTGTTATCCGGACTCCATCCAAGGCTCCGCCCCTTCCCGTGTTGCGTTTCCCCAAGGTG
Source organism: Taurulus bubalis (assembly GCF_910589615.1). Taxonomy (NCBI): domain Eukaryota; kingdom Metazoa; phylum Chordata; class Actinopteri; order Perciformes; family Cottidae; genus Taurulus; species Taurulus bubalis. The sequence goes on from NC_136605.1 coordinate 20,950,738, forward strand.
GGAAGGGGCGGGGCTAATATAGACAAGGGGCGGGGTTAAACTAAAAACAAGAGCTTTTTAACTTTATTAATAGTACAATAGATTAATAATAGTAATGTTTGAGTCCTCTAGAGGAGATTAGAGACCAATCAGACCTTCTGGAGGAGGTTTTCCCGTTGAATCATGGGAAAACAAACTGAATCTTTCTGTCCGTGTCTTCACCAGAGCATCGCTGTGTCCCACAATGCCGAGCGAGAGCCATCTGGATCAGTCTGCGGCTTCTCCTCGCCTATTGAGAGGTAACACACACATTCATCTCTATACTTATGAGGACATCATCAATGGTTGGTCATTGATGATCATTAAAGGTGGTCCTCATAAACATTCAACATGCATAAGCATTCATAAGCATTCATAAACATTCAACATGCATAAGCATTCATGAACATTCATACACATTCAACATGCATAAGCATTCATAAACATTCATGAACATTCATAAACATTCATGAACATTCATAAGCATTCATAAACATTCAACATGCATAAGCATTCATAAGCATTCATAAACATTCAACATGCATAAGCATTCATAAGCATTCATAAACATTCAACATGCATAAGCATTCATGAACATTCATAAACATTCAACATGCATAAGCATTCATAAGCATTCATAAACATTCAACATGCATAAGCATTCATGAACATTCATAAACATTCAACATGCATAAGCATTCATAAGCATTCATGAACATTCAACATGTATAAGCATTCATGAACATTCATAAACATTCAACATGCATAAGCATTCATGAACATTCATAAACATTCAACATGCATAAGCATTCATGGACATTCATAAACATTCAACATACAAAAGCATTCATGAACATTCATAAACATTCAACATACATAAGCATTCATGAACATTCATAAACATTCAACATGCATAAGCATTCATAAGCATTCATAAACATTCAACATGCATAAGCATTCATGAACATTCAGAAACATTCAGAAACATTCATAAACAGTCATAAGCATTCATAAACATTCAACATTCATAAGGATTCATAAGCATTCATGAACATTCAGAAACATTCAACATGCATAAGCATTCATAAGCATTCATGAACATTCAGAAACATTCAGAAACATTCATAAGCATTCAGAAACATTCATAAGCATTCATGAACATTCAGAAACATTCAACATGCATAAGCATTTATAAGCATTCAGAAACATTCAGAAACATTCATAAGCCTATTGAGAGGTAACACACACATTCAGCTCTATACTTATGAGGACATCATCAATGTGACTTTAACTTAGTGACAAATGTCCTGTTTGTTAAAAGTTATCCTCATAAACATTCATAAGCATTCATAAGCATTTATAAGCATCCACGAACATTCATAAACATTAATAAGCATTCATAAACATTTATGAACATTCAGAAGCATTCATAAACATTCAACATTCATAAACATGCATAAGCATTCATGAACATTGATAAACATTCATGAACATTCATCAACATTCAAAAACATTCATAAGCATTCATAAACATTTAACATTAATAAACATTCATGAACATTCATAAGCATTCATGAACATTCATAAGTATTCATAAGCATAAACATTCAGCATTCATAAACCTTCATGAACATTCATAAGTATTCATAAGAATTCATGAACATTCATAAGCATTCATAAACATACAGTATATATATATACATATATATATATAAGTATTCATAAGCATTTATAAACATTCATAAACATTCATAAACATACAGTATACATTCATTAGTATTCATAAGCATAAACATTCAGCATTCATAAGCATAAACATTCAGTCCTCATAAAGGCCGTAGACACACATCAGTGTTTAACCGTGGTCTCTTCACTTCCTGGATTTCTAGCTACGCCTCCGATGTGACCTCAGGTTTGAGTGATGGCAATGACGGCCAATCAGACAAGGGCAACCAGGAAGTGAGCCGGCGGACAGCAAAGAAGCAGTTCAGGCGGCGAGTGAAAGCTCGCCTGAGGATTACGGGGGTGATGGCACCACATTCATGAATATGATGTTAACACACACACACACACACACACACACACACACACACACATAGACTCACGTCGTGGTGCCTTCAGGTGTCCGACATGGCGGACCGCGTGGTGGAGTGTCAGCTGCAGACTCACAACAGTAAGATGGTGACCTTTAAGTTCGACCTTGACGGAGACAACCCCGAGGACATCGCCTCGGTGATGGTGAGCAGCAGCAGCCAATCACAGCACAGCTTTCAGTCACAAGACTGTTATGTGCTCTTCTGGTTCCTGTAAGTTATGTGAAGGTTCTAGTCCAAACAACACCTGAGCTTATACTGTTAGGAACAAAGGTTCTAGACTTGAGGCGAGTTATGTATGTTCTACCCTACTAATGTTAATACTTTGATAAATAAATAAATGTGAGTATTGTTTTAAATGTCGGATCCAGAGTTTTCTATGTTTCGTCGTTTGTTCAGATCCACAGAGACTTCATCATCCCGTTGGAGCGGGAAGGATTCATCCTCCGCATGTATGACATCATCAAGAGGGCAGAGTCTATGATGCATCCAGAGCAGCCGGGCGACACCGACAGGTCGCCTCACCTGTCCGACTCCTCAGTATGTGACCACCGACCAATCAGTGGTCATGTGACGTGTGTGTTACCTGTGTGTGTTGTGTGTGTTCTTGTGTCTTGTGTGTGTTACCTGTGTGTGTTGTGTGTGTCCTTGTGTCTCCTGTGTGTTACCTGTGTGTTTGTTGTGTGTGTCCTTGTGTCTCATGTGTGTTGTGTGTCTTGTATCTCATGTGTGTTGTGTGTGTCTTGTGTCTCGTGTGTGTTACCTGTGTGTGTGTTGTCTGTGTCCTTGTGTCTCGTGTGTGTTACCTGTGTGTGTGTTGTGTGTGTCTTGGGTCTTGTGTGAGTTACCCGTGTGTGTCTTGTGTCTCATGTGTGTTGTGTGTATCATGTGTGTTACCTATGTGTGTTGTGTGTGTCTTGTGTCTCATGTGTGTTACCTATGTGTGTTGTGTGTGTCTTGTGTCTCGTGTGTGTTACCTGTGTGTGTTGTGTGTGTCTTGTGTCTTGTGTGTGTTACCTATGTGTATTGTGTGTGTCTTGTGTCTCGTGTGTGTTACCTGTGTGTGTCTTCACAGTTCCTCCTCCTGACTCCAGGCCTCTCCAGGACTTTGTCCTCGTCTTCACTTCCTGGTAAGAAAAGACTAAAGTGAGTCAGGAAGTTAAATCTGAGACATGAACCCCAATTCAGATACAAAAGATATTTAGAGGATTTCGCAAATTCTTTGGACATTCTGATGATAGTGATTCTGATTATAAAAAATGTTTTTAATTAACTCATAATTTCAACCCACAGGAAGCAACTGAAATATGATTTGACAATTTTATTCCTGGGCTCTGTAGGAAGAAGTAGTCATTTAAAACAATAATAAAATATATGTAGTATACATATGAATATATATATATATATATATATATATATATATATATATATATATATATATATATATATGTATATATATTATAATAATAATACTTGCTTTTTCATATTTTGATGGAGGATGGGGGAGGTGTCATTAATCTTCTAAAGAAAGGCCGACTGGCTAATCAATAGTCGTGTTTTCCCATCAGACATTGAAGATGCAGACCCCTCCCCCTTGACGGGCGGAGACTTCTACATAGACCGTGAGGCCACGCCCCCCGTCAGACCGCTGAGGTCACAGTCTTTCCACACCTCCTCAGGTACGTTGACACCTGCCAATTATCATTTTAAACATGAACAACATTTATGTAACGCTCGTTGGGGCCCCTCAGGGAAGCGTCCTGGGGCCCCTGTTGTTTATTTTATACCCTGAGAAACCCCTTGTTGATCATCTTAACCCCGCCTCCCCCTCTCTCCAGCTTCCTCCCATCAGCCTCTTCCCTCCCCCGTCCCTGACCCCCCTCCTCCTCAGTATAACCTTCCGTCTCCCCCTTACTCCCCCGACACCGCAAAGAGCACCACCCCCTCCCTCCCCACCTCCCCCTCCTCAGCTCCCACCTTCCCTCCTCACTGGCCCCCCCCTGACCAGCCTCTCTTCTCTCTGGCCAACGTGCTCTCTCTGGCCATGAGTGTGGCCCATTCCTTGATGCCCCCACCCGGGACCCCCAACCAGGGCTTCCCTCCCCCGTTTCCTTCCCTCCCGCCTCCCTCCCTGGGTCCTAAGTTCCATCCTCCCAGCCATGGCTCCTTCTCTGCTCCTTTCTCCTCCCAGCTGTCCTACAGCCCCGCCTTCCCTCAGACAGGCCCCGCTCCCGACAGCCAGCAAGGGGCGCCGCCCGGCCGAACCCACAACACACCTGAGGCACAGGTGAGCTTCCCGATTTCTGTAGTGCAGGTCGAGGATTAGAAAAACCTGGTGTTACTAAATCGTTCGTTCATTCATTCACTTGTTCACTCACTTGTCCACTCGTTCACTCACTTGTTCACTCGTTCACACACTTGTTCACTCATTCACTGTCTTGTTCATTCACTTGTTTAGTCGTTCATTTACTCGTTCATTCATTTCAGTCTATCAGTCATGTTCAGCTGAAGGTTGACTTAGCTCCGCCCCCTCAAGGTGAGTCCCTGCTGGCATCACAAAGTGACATCACACCAGACTGATGACTCACTGATCATGTATCTGGTTCACAGGGCCAGAGACTGTCTTAGCTCCCAGTCCGACCAGCGTTCCCAGTCCGACCAGCGCTCTCAGTCCGACCGGCGCTCCCAAACCGACGAACGCTCCCAGTCCAACCAGCGCTCCCAGTCCGACCAGCGCTCTCAGTCCGACCGGCGCTCCCAGTCCGACCAGCACTCCCAAACCGACGAGCGCTCCCAGTCGAACCAGCGCTCCCAGTCCGACCAGCACTCCCAAACCGACGAGCGCTCCCAGTCGAACCAGCGCTCCCAGTCCGACCGGCATTCCCAGTCCGACCAGCACTCCCAAACCGACGAGCGCTCCCAATCCGACCAGCGCTCCCAGTCTGACCAGTGCTCCCAGTCCGACCAGCGGTCCCAGTCCGACCAGTGCTCCCAGTCCGACCAGTGCTCCCAGTCCGACCAGCGGTTCCAGTCTGACCAGTGCTCCCAGTCCGACCAGTGCTCCCAGTCCGACCAGCGGTTCCAGTCCGACCAGTGCTCCCAGTCCGACCAGTGCTCCCAGTCCAACCAGCGCTCCCAGTCCGACGAGCGCTCCCAGTCCAACCAGCGTTCTCAGTCCGACCAGCCGTCCTAGTCCGACCAGCGTTTCCAGTCCGACCAGCGTTCCCAGTCTTGTCCAGGTGTCCGCCCCCATCTCACTGTCCCCGACACAGGAAGGTGAGACACACTGATAAAACTGATGAAACTAACAAGTTTATTTATTTTAAAGATGAGCTGAAAACCAATATTATGGACCAATATTAGAGACAAAGAGACAGACAGACAAAGAGGCAGATAAACAAAGAGACAGAAAGGTGATGGAGGTGATGAAGGTAAAGCAGTTGAAAGTCTCCAGGTGGAACAGAAAGAGAATAAAAGGAGTTGTTCACTAATAAAGTGTGAACGATGAGTTTATTGATCAGCGAAGGCTGATTGGTTCCTGTAGCGCTGCCTGCAGGACAAACTACGTCTTCTTCTTCTCCTTCTTCTTCTTCTCTTTCAGTGAAGAATTCTTCGGTCTTAAGCTTTGGTCGTTTCCAGGTGACGCCTACTAAAGTCACTCCTGCTGTCCGTCAGCAGGAGCCCCGCCCCCTCGGTCAGACCACACCCACCACCCACTCCCCGCCTCCCTCCGGGGCGAACCAATCGGAAAGCTCAGAGAGCAGCACGACAGAGCAGAGCGAATCAGAGAGCAGCGTGGATTCGGTGGTCAAGGTGTCCCCGCCCCTTCATGTTCAGGTGGAAGTGGAGCAGAGGAGGAGGGGGAGGAGAGGGGAAGCCGGCAGCTCCAGCCAATCATGGAGCCGCTCTGCGACTTACGTCAGCTCTGACGAATCAGAGAGCGAGAAGGAGATGTGGGTGGAGCTACAGGAGCTCCATGAAAGGTGATTGTTTGATGGAAATAGTTTAAATAACTCACTCATCCTTTTTACAATAAATAAAGTGTGAACCCTTTTGGCTCCCAGACACCATGTGGATGTGCAGAACCTGCAGGCCAATCAGAAGCGAGAGATCGAGGAGCTGTACCTGAGTATGGGTAAAGTCCCGCCCCCTGGCATCGTCTCCCCGGCGGCCATGTTGAACAACCGCCAACGCCGCCTCTCCAATACCGGGAACCATCCACCTTTTCGCAGGAACAGCCTGCAGAGACTGGACATGCTGCCCCCAGCAGGTGAGGAGGAACCACTGCATGCAAACAACCCATTAACATTAATACTGCTTATTAATATAATAATGTTTGTGCCTCAGGTATCATGAGGAAGAGCAGCACTGGATCTCAGGACAGAGCGGACAGAGGCGTGACCTTTGCCCCCGAGCACCGCAGCACGATGACCTCATACAGGTAACCACAGGTAGAGTCCTTCAACACAGGTAGTGTCAGCTGACGTGAGACTGACCTTTGACCTCCGTCTTCCAGAGAGAGAGGCGCTGCAGACTAACTGGAGAGACGAAGACGACGGATGACGACGAAGAGGAACAACATTTATCTAGATTCCAGATTTTTTGATTTGCTCAAACATTTTAAAGAGATTTCAGAACTTATTAATAATAGCAACACTTTACAAAACATAATTTTATCTTTGCTTTGAAGAAGGCTCTCATCATTTAGTCATATTATGGATGAGTCTCCTCCTATCAATAATGTATTTATGGTCAGTATATAAATATCTAATAATGTGTAATAACACGTTTGAATATGCTCCCTATGCTCTGTTATTCACGCTTGTTTACATGTGTATACGCCGTGTGCCTTGAAGAAGGAGGATTGTAACTTTGAGGATTAAAGGATGAAACTTAACGTCCAGTGTTTCTTTTCACTTCGTGAACTTTCTGTTGGTCACAAATATAATCGCTCCTGTGTTTGGTGATCAGCTGACACCTTTGTATCCGGAGGAGGGAGGAGCTACATCTGTGCTCTGAATCAGCCAATAGAAAAGCTGCGCCTCCTCCAGCAGGACGATAAGAGGTGAAGCGTGTGTGTGAATATATATATTATATGTGGCGGTCCGTGCATTTTCTACCTGGGTCTTCAGTGCTGTGTGATATTGTTTACATAAATATACTCATGACGGGATGCTGCGTCCTTAACGGACAATGCATGTAGTCCACATCAACAACAACCAGTCACATAGTTATCTAACCGAGGGTTTATCTTGCGCCTAAACTTCACTTTATTAATAAAACAACAACTGAACTACTGAAAGTATTTTAAATGAACGGGTCAATCCTGGTCGTTATTACGCAACAGTCCACTGCATGGGTTACCACACACACACACAAACACACACACACACACACACACACACAGAGGGAGGAGCTCTGCTGAAACATAGGACTGAACTCATCCGTCTGTCTTCACTTCTGTCGGCAGGATGGAGCGTCTCAGGGTTCTGATGGTTCTCAGGGTCCTGGTCCTAGTCCTGGTTCTGGTCCTGGGGTCAGTGCAACGCTCAGGTCAGTCTTGTTTGTTTGTTCGTATATATTTATGTCTCACTCTGTCTTTAGAGAGACATCTCACTCTGTCTCACTCAGTCTCACCAGAGACGTCGGGGGGAAAATAGATTATTTTGTCTTTCTCGTCTTTAGAGAGACACGTCTCACTTTGTCTCACTCCGTCTTTAGAGAGACACGTCCCACTTTGTCTCACTCCATCTTTAGAGAGACACGTCTCACTCCGTCTTTAGAAAGGTATCTCACTCCGTCGTTAGAGAGACACGTCTCACTCCGTCTTTAGAAAGGTGTCTCACTCCGTCGTTAGAGAGACACGTCTCACTTTGTTTTTAGAGAGACACTTCTCACTTCATCTCACTCCGTCTTTTGAAAAGTGTCTCACTGCATCTTTAGAGAGACACATCCCACTTTGTCTCACCCCATCTTTAGAGACATGTGTCTCACTCCGTCACCCTCGGTCACACTCCGTCTCACTCTGTCTTTAGAAAGGAGTCTCAACTCATCTTTAGAGAGACACTTCTCACTTCATCTCACTCCGTCTTTTGAAAAGTGTCTCACTCCGTCGCTAGAGAGACACGTCTCACTTTGTCTTTAGAGAGACACGTCTCACTTTGTCTCACTCCGTCTTTAGAGAGACACGTCTCACTTTGTCTCACTCTGTCTTTAGAGAGACACGTCTCACTCCGTCGTTAGAGAGACACGTCTCACTCCGTCGTTAGAGAGACACGTCTCACTCCGTCTTTAGAGAGACACATCCCACTTTGTCTCACTCCGTCTTTAGAGAGACACATCCCACTTTGTCTCACTCCGTCTTTAGAGAGACACGTCTCACTCCGTCTTTAGAGTCCTTGTCCTGCTGAGAGTTTTTAGTCCGAAAAAACAAGTGATTAGAAGAAGTACAAGTGAAACTCGTGTGAGTTTTGGGACATTTGACTCATAATTGTGCAACTTTTAGAAACTTTGCCCTGTGTCGAAATCCTGGAAACTCTACTAGTACACACACACACACACACACACACACACACACACACACACACACACACACACACACACACACACACACAGTGGAAGTTAAACTAAATTAACCATCATTATTACGTGCTGATGTTTCCTTTTATTATTATGATGTGTGTGTGTGTGTGTGTGTGTGTGTGTGTGTGTGTGTGTGTGTGTGTGTGTGTGTGTGTGTGTGTGTGTGTGTGTGTGTGCAGAGTGTGTGCAGTGTTTTGCACGTTTCGACCTGGGTCAGTGTGATGAAGAGCTTGGTGAGGTGGAGGAAGAGGACTGCTGTCAGAACCCTCACTACGGTTACCAGGCAACAGATGGAGTGTGTCGTTCCTGTGGGTCAGTGCACACACACACACACACACACACACACACACACACACACACACACACACTCACAGGTGTCCCAGTAGAGACCAGTAGGACTCACAGGTGGCCTCCTCGTCAAACCAGTAACACCAGTGTGTTCCCAGTCCTCCAGAGTGGTCTCCCTGGTCGCCATGGTCACAGTGTAACGTCCTGTGCGGAGACGGAGTGACGCAGAGAAACAGGAAGTGTTTCGGTATCGGAGTCTCAGAGTGTGAGAACCCTAAAGACTCACTGCAGACCAGACCCTGTAACAGCACCTGCTGTGAAGGTACACACACACACACACACACACACACACACACACACACACACACACACACACACATATATATATATATATATATATATATATATATATATATATATATATATATATATATATATATATATACACACAAAGACACAGTTTGTCATTTGTGTGTGTGTGTGTGTGTGTGTGTGTGTGTGTGTGTGTGCGTCTAGATAAGGGGTGGGGCTTGTGGCTCTCCTGGTCTCCCTGCTCGGTGACCTGTGGAGGAGGCGGAGTCAGGATTAGAAAGAGAGTCTGTTCCAGTCCTCCTGAGTGTCGCTCGGCCTGCAAGGGTCCTGCAGAGGAGACAGACACGTGTGAGACACACACCTGCCCAGGTAACCTGTCTGTCTGACTGTCTCTCTCTCTCCACCTGTCTGTCTGACTGTCTCTCTCTCTCCACCTGTCTGTCTCTCTCCACCTGTCTGACTCTCTCTCCACCTGTTTGTCTCTCAGTTCATGGTGGGTGGTCCAGTTGGTCTGGTTGGTCTCAGTGTTCAGGTCATTGTGTCAGTGACGTCATCGTCCCCAAAAGGGAGCGAGGGCGTTCTTGTTCTAGCCCCGCCCCTTCCACTGATACGGTGCCACCTGGCAACAGTTGCCCTGGAGACGAGATCCAGGACCAGAACTGCAGCGAGCTCCCCAACTGTCCAGGTGAGAGAAAGACCCGCCGATGGAGCAGGTGAAGTCTGAAGATGGAAACCTGACGTGTTCTGATTGGTTGACTCTGCAGTGGACGGCAGCTGGGGGGCGTGGTCTCCGCCCGGGCCGTGCTCCGTCTCCTGTGGGGAGGGGATCCAGCTGTCAATCAGGGCGTGTGATGGCCCCGCCCCTAAATATGGCGGCCGATTTTGTGATGGACCGAGCACTCGGAGCAGCGTCTGTCAGAAACCTTGTCCTGGTAACATATATACATACACACACACACACACACACACACACACACACACACACACAAACACGAACACGAACAAACACACACACACCAATACCCAGCATGCCTCTGTCTCTGTCACAGTGGACGGGTTCTGGTCCGGCTGGTCCAGTTGGGGTGAGTGTTCCACTTCCTGTATCCCAGAAGGCCGAGCTTCCATCAGGTTCCGCCGACGCGCCTGTTCTAGCCCCGCCCCTTCAATCGAGCCACCCGGCTCGGATTGCCATGGTGACGACAGCGAGACAGAAAACTGCAACCACCTGCCTCACTGCCCAGGTTTACCTGTCTGTCTACCTGTCTGACCATAACTCTACCATAAACAAACAAAATGGGACTTTACAGCTGTTAACAACTCCCATGGGTTTTATCAGAGACATCAACGACTCCCAGGTGTCTTCTTAAAGACATTAACGACTCCAAGGTGTCCTCTTAGAGACAGTAACGACTCCCAGGTGTCTCTTAGAGACATTAACGACTCCCAGGTGTCTTCTTAAAGACATTAACGACTCCCAGGTGTCTTCTTAGAGACATTAACGACTCCCAGGTGTCCTCTTAGAGACAGTAACGACTCCCAGGTGTCTTCTTAGAGACAGTAACGACTCCCAGGTGTCTTCTTAAAGACAGTAACGACTCCCAGGTGTCTTCTTAAAGACAGTAACGACTCCCAGGTGTCTTCTTAGAGACAGTAACGACTCCCAGGTGTCTTCTTAAAGACAGTAACGACTCCTAGGTGTCTTCTTAAAGACAGTAACGACTCCCAGGTGTCCTCTTAGAGACAGTAACGACTCCCAGGTGTCTTCTTAGAGACAGTAACGACTCCTAGGTGTCTTCTTAGAGACATTGACGACTCCCAGGTGTCCTCTTAGAGACATTGACGACTCCCAGGTGTCCTTTAAGAGACATTAACGACTCCCAGGTGTTCTATTAGAGACATCAACGACTCCCAGGTGTCCTCTTAGAGACATCAACGACTACCAGGTGTCCTCTTAGAGACATCAACAACTCGTATTGACTGTGTTTCTGTCTGTCTCTGGACCAGTGGACGGAGGTTGGGGGTCTTGGTCTCCCCTCTCTGCCTGTCCTGTTACCTGTGGGGTGGGGCTTCAGGAATCAACCAGGAGATGTGATAGCCCCGCCCCAAAAGCTGGCGGCCGACCATGTCCTGGAGAGGGACGTACAACCAGCATCTGTCAGACCAATTCCCACTGTCCAGGTAACAGGTCTTTGTCTTGCATGAAAAGTCTTTGTTTTCAGCAGGTGTCTCTGGTCTCTCTGGTGTCTCTGGTGTCCCAGGTGTGTCCTAGGTCAGGTCACGTGACTCGTCTCTGTGTTTCAGTGGACGGACAGTGGTCAGACTGGTCTTCATGGGGCGAGTGTAAATACCCGTTCGGGGCCCGGAACATTCGCTGTAAACAGATCGGCGGCTCTCAGGCTCGAGAGCGCCGGTGTCTCCATGGAGCCCACAACGGGTCCATCTGCCTCGGGACCATGATTGAGAGCCGGGTCTGCTACGACGTCACCCAGTGCCTCGGTGGGTTTGGTATCATGGATATTATTAGTATAGATTAGAATATAGATTATAGAGTAACGATTATAATTATACACTTTATAGCATAGAGTATAGATTAAATATTTTAGATGAAATAGTATATAGTATAACACAGTTTTTGTGTGTGTGTGTGTGTGTGTGTGTGTGTGTGTGTGTGTGTGTGTGTGTGTGTGTGTGTGTGTGTGTGTGTGTGTGTGTGTGTGTGTGTGTGTGTGTGTGTGTAGTGACGGGCAGCTGGGGCGGCTGGGAGCCGTGGAGTTTGTGTTTTCCGTCCTGTGGAGGAGCACCTAGAAGCATCAGGCAGCGACACTGTGAACCGGATTACAAGGACTACAAGTGAGTTCACTGTCTGGGGGACGAGTAGAGAACATGCATGTACAGGACATGTAGAGGACATGTATGTAGAGGACATGTATGTAGAGGACATGCATGTAGAGGACATGTAGAGGACATGTATGTAGAGGACATGTAGAGTACATGTATGTAGAGGACATGTATGTAGAGGACATGTATGTAGATGACATGTAGAGGACATTTAGAGGACGGACAGCAGACAGGAACAGAAACCTGAAAACACAGAGTTTAGATTCTAATTACCGTGTGTGTGTGTGTGTGTGTGTGTGTGTGTGTGTGTGTGTGTGTGTGTGTGTGTGTGTGTGTGTGTGTGTGTCTTCCAGTCCTACTATCGGTCGTCAGAAGCAGCAGGCAACGTTCTTCGGGAAGCCGCTTTACGACTGCGGCCCAACGCCCGACGGGAGGCCACATATTCAAAAGCAGTCTTGCCTCAACGTTCCTCCCTGCACCGAACAAGCAGCTCACCGATGAGTTTAACAACCATCATAACTTACTCACCGATGAGTTTAACAACCATCATAACTTACTCACCGATGAGTTTAACAACCATCATAACTTACTCACCGATGAGTTTAACAACCATCATAACTTACTCACCGATGAGTTTAACAACCATCATAACTTACTCACCGATGAGTTCAACATCATCCTTTAAACCTCTTAGCGTTCCTGTAAAATGTGCCTAAAACGCCTATCCAGTACTACCCAAAGTAAATTGCAAGCTGTACCCGTGTATCTGTGATGTTTTTGTTTATTTATTTTGGATACGTTAAATAAATAAATCATATCACTGATGAGTTGCTGTTCAATTTAGTTTATTTTACTGTTAGATCTACTAGCACCATTAGCTCTGTTAGCACCATTAGCTCTGTTAGCACCATTAGCAATGACCCGCCATCAAAACCTTAAGATGAGCTGAATCGATCTCAGATCTGTCTCCTTTAAAAAAAATATAAATTCGACAATAAACGAGTGAAAATTCAGATTTGTTTCACTGCGAAACCATTCATTCATGTGTTAACACGTCATAATCATAATTAACCCTCATTCATGTGTTCACACGTCGTCATTATTAACCGTCATTCATGTGTTCACACATCGTCATAATTAACCCTCATTCATGTGTTCACACGTAATCATAAGTAACCCTCATTCATGTGTTCACACGTCATCATAATTAACCCTCATTCATGTGTTCACACGTAATCATAAGTAACCCTCATTCATGTGTTCACATGCCATAATTAACTCTCATTCATGTGTTCACATGTAATCATAATTCACCCTCATTCATGTGTTCACACGTCATCATAATTAACCCTCATTCATGTGTTCACATGCAATCATAATTGACCCTCATTCATGTGTTCACACGTCATCTTAATTAACCATCATTTATGTATTCATGTATTCATACATCACCATAATTGACCCTCATTCATGTGTTCACACGTAACCATAATTAACCCTCATTCATGTGTTCACACGTCGTCATAATTAACCCTCATTCATGTGTTCACACGTAATCTTAATTAACCATCATTCATGTGTTCACACGTCATCATAATTAACCCTCATTCATGTGTTAACAGATAATTATAATTAACCCTCATTCATGTGTTCACACGTCGTAATCATAAGGAGCCTCTAAAACACATTTTTATCTAATAATTTAATGTCAACAAAGACAGAAGCCGCAGAGGACCGTTAGCTCCTCCCACACTGTTTTTTAACAGGCGATGACATCATGTCGTCACATTTCTTCTCCCAGCAGCTCTCCAGAGCTCCCAGTGTTCCCAGTGCTCCCAGTGTCTGAGTCAATAAAAGTCCAGCTTGTTCCAGTAAAAATCAGTTGAGTCGTCATCACGCTTTATATTTAGGTTTGTTGGTCACAAAGGATTACAGATGTAGAAACAATGGGAGGATGAAGATGAGGAAGAGGATAAGGAAGAAGAGGATGAGGAAGGGGACCTGTTAATGAATGTCCTGCTCGTCTTCATCAGGACTCGTCTGGTCTCAGTCAGGACCAGTTCTGGAGCTTTCATCCGGATCTCATGATCATCGAGTAACGATGGTTCTAAAGTCCTCAGTGTTCACACGTCAGCGAGTTGAAAGCTCCAGAAGCCACTAAAGGGACTTCATTCACTCACTTAATGAGCTCACATTGAATTTGTGCTGCTGACCAATAAGAAGCCGTCCTGACAGAGCTGACCTCTGATTGGACGAGAGCCAGAGAGAGTCCAAAGCGAAGGAAGCTATCGTAGCTAATAATGTGGTTCACGCTCAGTTACGATGTTAGCCACCAAGCTAACTAGCATGCTACCTAAAAGAACAGACCCGAGAACTAAACATGAAGATAGAGATTATTAACATGTTAATAACATGCTCACATGTTAAGCTTTAAGTCCAGCAGACCAGACTCCTTTGAAAAAGACTCTCATAACTGATGGAGGAGCCGGGACCAGCAGCTCCTGTTCTCAAAGCTTAAATGGCTGTTTTTATGAATGGAGTCTTGTGAGTGTCTGGTGAGGTGAAACTATTCCACTGAAGCGCTGCGGATCCTGAAGGCGACTGAGCGCTTCGCTAACGGCGACGTCATCGTTCGTCCGGCTGCTCTGCGATGACACCCTGAGAGGGGCGGAGTCTCCACATCCCTCCCCCATGTCGCCACTCAGAGGAGGGCGGATCATCTGAAACCCGCCCGGATACAGGACTGAGCGCAGGGAGCTGATTGGCTGCGAGTCCTTCTGTCAGCTGAGTGTTTCCAGTGTAAAAACAAAACAAAGAACTGGAGCAGAAAAAGACAGGAAACGGTTTTATCATCAAATAATAAAGAGGAATTTAGTTATAATAGTACACATATTTATATTATTTCAATAGTTCAAATGACAAATGAAAGCGACAACGTTGCTGCTGAGATCGACCAATGAGCTTTCCCCTCTCAGCAAGGGGAGTGGTTTCACTCAAGGCAACATGTCGGTCCGCCTCTCAGTACCGTCTGACTTCCTGTCTGAGTCTCTTTGGTTCCTACTAAAGACGCCTAAAGCTCCTCAGGCAGCTGGTTATTGTAGTTTTATCAACTAGAGATTAAAATAACTACAGTTTGTGTGCAACTGTTCTTGTTATAAATGGTATAATGACGGCTCCTACTTCTGGTTCTACATCTGGTTCTACATCTGGTTGTACATCTGGTTCTGGTACTCACATTGTCCTCTGAGGCTTCAGTGCTACGTTTGAGACTGGATCCCCAGTTGGACTGGCTGGACCCCTTGCTGGACCTGTGGGACCGACTGGACCCCTTGAGGAAGCTGCGGGACCGACTGGACCTGCGGGACCGGCTGGACCAGCAGGCTCCGGGGCTCCGGTCCTCTCTCCTTCAGGGACCGGCTGATCTCCTCCTCGGGGTCGTAGTAATAAAACTTCCTCAGGTAGGAAATCAGAGGCCTGAAGACAGAACAGCTGGTCTTAAACACAACGTGTACTTGTACCCGCAACGTGTACTTGTTAGCTGTACTAAGTATTTGATCCCCTCAAAACATGACTCAGTACATATATATATATATATATATGGACATGAGAGGACACCAGAGGCTCACCTGGGCAGAGGCAGATCCTGGATGTGGTCGATCCGGACCAGCTGTCGGATGCAGAAACGACAGAGATGCTGCAGAGTTTTAACGCTGCTGAACCTGGAGACCGGGTACAGGAGCTGGACCGGGGTCGGGGGTAGACCTGAACCCGTCAGACAAGCAACACACTGTTATACAGCTCATGAGGACAGATGGAGAGACAGGTAGAGAGACAGGTGGAGAGAGAGGTGGAGAGACAGGTGGAGAGAGAGGTGGAGTGGTTACCGGGGACTCTGGAGCGCAGGAAGTAGAGGAACTTCCCGTTCCTGGAGGTGCTGATGGCTCTCTCTATGAACTCCACCACGGACGGACAGCGGTCCTCACACTTAGGGTGGCACCACAGAGAGAAGGTCCCTACACCGCCACATAGGAGGGTACGTGTGTGTGAGAGTGTGCTCCATGCGTGTGGTGTGTGTGTGTGTGCTCCATGTGTGTGTGTGTGTGTGTGTGTGCTCCATGCGTGTGTGTGTGTGAGTGTGTGCTCCGTGTGTGTGTGTGTGTGCTCCATGTGTGTGTGTGTGTGTGTGTGTGTGTGTGTGCTCCATGCGTGTGTGTGTGTGTGTGTGTGCCTCTGTAGTGCTCCATGCGTGTGTGGTGTGTGTGTGCTCCATGTGTGTGTGTGTGCTCCGTGTGTGTGTGTGTGTGTGTGTGTGTGCTCCATGCGTGTGTGGTGTGCATGTGTGTGTGTGTGTGTGTGTGTGTGTGTGTGTGAGTGTGTGAGAGAGTGTGCTCCATGCGTGTGGTGTGTATATGTGTGTGTGTGTGTGTGTGTGTGTGTGTGTGCTCCATGTGTGTGTGTGTGTGTGTGCTCCATGCGTGTGTGGTGTGCATGTGTGTGTGTGTGTGCCTCTGTAGTGCTCCATGCGTGTGTGGTGTGTGTGTGTGTGTGTGTGTGTGTGTGTGTGTGTGTGTGTGTGTGAGAGAGTGTGCTCCATGCGTGTGGTGTGTATATGTGTGTGTGTGTGTGTGCTCCATGCGTGTGTGGTGTGCATGTGTGTGTGTGTGTGTGTGTGTGCCTCTGTAGTGCTCCATGCGTGTGTGGTGTGTGTGTGTGTGTGTGTGTGTGTGAGAGAGTGTGCTCCATGCGTGTGGTGTGTATGTGTGTGTGTGTGTGTGTGTGTGTGTGTGTGTGTGTGTGTGCTCCATGTGTGTGTGTGTGTGTGTGTGTGTGTGTGCGTGCTCCATGCGTGTGTGGTGTGCATGTGTGTGTGCCTCTGTAGTGCTGTGTGTGTGCGTGTACCTCTGTAGTGCTGTGTGTGTGTGTGTGTGTGTGTGTGTGTGTGTGTGTGTGTGTGTACCTCTGTAGTGCTCCATGCGTGTGTGGTGTGTGACCCTCTGGGACCTGAAGCTCAGGCTCAGGATGTATCTCGGGTCTGAACTGTCCCGGACCAGAAACGCTCCGTCTGGTTTTCCCTTCAGCTTCATCTCAGCGTCCTCCCAGTTCATCGGGCCCCAGTACCAGCCGCACTGCAGACACACAAGCACACACACACGCACACACACACACACACACACAAGTCAGCTCCTAGCTCTAGTGGCTCCATCGGTCCAGATGTAGACCTGGTCCAGACCTGGTCCCACCTTCTCCAGTTCTCGGAGGCTGGAGGCGAAGCTGGCGGCGGCGGGTCGGCCGAGTCTGGGAGGGGGGGGGGCCGGGGCGAAGGGGGGCCGGACCCGGTAGAACCCGAAGGAACGCGTCTACAACACAGGAAACAGGTCCTTCATGCTCCTAGTCTTTGTGCTAAGCTAGTAGTTCCCCCTGCTTCTAGTATTTGTGCTAAGCTAGGCTAGCAGTTCCCCCTGCTCCCAGTCTTTGTGCTAAGCTAGGCTAGTAGTTCCCTCCTGCTCCTAGTCTTTGTGCTAAGCAAGTAGTTCCCCCTGCTTCTAGTATTTGTGCTAAGCTAGGCTAGTAGTTCCCCCTTCTCCTAGTCTTTGTGCTAAGCTAGGCTAGTAGTTCCCCCTGCTTCTAGTCTTTTTGCTAAGTTAGGCTAGTAGTTCCCCCCTTTGCCCGGTATTTGTGCTAAGCTAGGCTAGTAGTTCCCTCCTGCTTCTAGTCTTTGTGCTAAACTAGGCTAGCAGTTCCCCCCTGATTATAGTCTTTGTGCTAAGCTAGGCTAGCAGTTACCCCCTGCGCTCAGTGTTTGTGCTAAGCTAGGCTACTTGTTCCCCCTGCTCTCAGTATTTGTGCTAAGCTAGGCTAGTAGTCCCACACACTGCTTCTAGTCTTTGTGCTAAGCTAGGCTAACAGTTCCCCCCTGCTCCCAGTCTACCGTTGAGACTCAGGCTGTGTTGGATGGTGCTGAGGGACTGCATGGACCGAAGGGTACTGAAGGGACCTGGCTGCTGATCATCTGCAAGAGACAGACAAACGTCACGCTTCACACCTGAGACTCACCTGCAGAGAGAGGCGGGACACACACAGGAAGTGACACAGCAGCAAGACAGAGACACAGAAGAAGAAGAAAAGTACCAAGCAGACTGAGGCTCCGTCTGGGAGGAGGAGGAGGCGTGGGGGGGTGAAGAGGGTTCACATCGACCAGAGACACTGTCTCACCTGCACACACACACACACACACACACACACACACACACACACACACACACACACACACACACACACACACACACACACACATACATTGGAGTAGACAGGTGAGGATCAGAAGGGACAGCAGAGATGTTTAACCTTTGACCTCATAAGACAAGAAAACACTCTGAACTACACACGTAAAAGTATGTAAAAGTACTAATACCACACAGTAAAAACACACACAGATACATTTATGACTCTTAAAGAGTAAATGTTTCACACATCAATGTGTGAATCTGATCTCTGGACATCATGTTATTATCTTAGAGTCATCCCACTTTGTACGGACACTTCATGGTGTTATTATCTTAGACTTACACACACACACACACACACACACACACACACACACGCGCACACACACAGACACACACACACACACACACACACACCCACCCACACACACACACACACACACACACACACACAGGTGTGTGGTTACCGGTGAAAGCAGGTGTGAAGGCACTGTGAGGTCTGGAGAGCTGCAGCCTGATGAGAGAAAGAGGAAGTAGTACAAGTAGTAGTATTAGTACAAGTAGTAGTATTAGTACAAGTAGTATTAGTACAAGTATTAGTAATAGAACAAGTAGTAGTAGTCCAAGTAGTAGTAGTAGTACTAGTAGTATTAGTAGTAAACTAGTAATACTAATAATAGTCGTAATAGTAGTACACGTAGTAGTAGTAGTACACATAGTAGTACACGTAGTAGTAGTACTATAATTAGTACAAGTAGTAGTAGTAGTACCCCCCACCTGTGCGGCCCCGGGCTCCAGCTGGACCCCCACACGTCCAGCAGACTTCCCCCAGACGAGGTGGACGAGGTCAGGGACGGCCTCTTGGCCGCCGCCTCCCCGCTGGAGCTCTTGGTTCTGAACAGCTTGCTGAGCCGGACCTTCAGGGACCCCCCTTTCCTGGACTTCCTCCGCGGCGTCTTCTCCCCCTCCAAGACCACCAGGGGGGAGGAGGTCCGCCCCTCTCCCCCCGAGGCCGCGCCGAGTTTGGGGGTCTCGGCCCGGCTCTGGGGCTGAGACCGGGACCGGGTCTGGTGCTGCTGGGTGCTGGAAGACGGATGGGGGTCAGAGGAGACTGCTGCAGCCTGTGGGCCCTCAGGGGGGTACGGGCAGGGGGGGGTGCTGGGGGGGCGGGGGTCTACGGGGAGGGGGAGGGACCCTGCGGCGTCGAGGACCACCAGGGACGACCTGCAGTTCTGATCGGTGCAGACCCCCGCCTCCTCCGCCAGCCTGTGGACCTGCAGCATCAGACCGCTCAGAGTCCCGCTGGAGAACCCGGGCGCCCCAGAAGTCCCCCCTCCACGGACTCCCCCCACCCGGTCCCCTCCCTCCCCCACCTCTTCAGACCCCAGACCTTCCAGGACCAGCAGGGCGTCACTGGTCTCACTCGGGTCCTCGCCGGGCCCCGAGGCCAGTAGACTGTGACAAGAGCACCGGGAGACCACCGCCTGACCCTCCCCCAGCTGGCCCAGCCTCCGGGCCAAAGCCAGGACTGGGTCCAGCTCCCCGGTGGAGTAGTTCTTCCTGGGCTCCAGCAGGCCCAGACGCACAGCCTGGTCCAGCAGACCCGGGGGCCATTTAGCCAGGCGGTCTGTCAGCAGGCGGTGTCGGGGGCACAGGATAGACCCGGTCCCGGACTCAGAGTCCGGAACCGGGACGTCCTGCGACCCATCAGATCCCTTGGACAGTCTCAGGACCGGGTGCCACTGGAGAAGCTGCGGCTGCAGGTCTTCCTCTGCAGAGGGGATGCAGTATGAGTTCTGGTCCTTCCCACCTCCAGGTCCAGGACCAGCTGTTGTGCTCCCAGGACCGGAACCTGACCCAGAGTCCAGCTGTGTCCCTGCTTCCTGCTGCAGGAACCCCGGGGGCGACTGCTGCAGCCCGTAATCCAGGATCCGGTCTCCGGACCGCAGCAGGTTCTTGAACACCATCAGCTGCCCCCCCGAGCCGAGCCGAACCGGGTAGTCCACGAAGCGCTGCGCCGCCGCGGCGAAGTCCTCTGGCGGCGCGGAGCCCCGCGGGGCCTGCGTCCGCCGCTGCCCGCCGTCCGGCTCCCCCTTCCCGGGCAGCGGGGAGCTGTAGTGCGGGGAGGCCGAGCCGAGGCCCGGCGAGGAGCCGCAAGGGTCCAGACCGAACCCGGGTCCCGGTGCGGCTTTAACGGGCCCGAACCCTCCGGACACCCGCGCGTCGGGCTCGTGCAGCCGGTCGAACTCCGCCGCGGACACGAGCCGCACGAGCACGAAGTCTGGAGAGATTTCTTGTTGCGCGTCATTCATGCTGACGGCTAACGGGAGCGCGCGGGGCGGACAGGGGGCGCGCGGGGACGCGCAGCGGCGACATCAGGGATCGATCCGCGCTGATTGATAACCGGAGGACCGGGGTACGCGTCCCGGTAACGGAGACACGTCACCACCGGGGACCTCCCTCCTCCTCCCGGTGTGTGACGGCTCTATCAATTATATATTTATATATACACACAATTATGCGAGAGTGTGTGTGTGTACATTAATAAATATATACATATATTTATATATACAAATATATATTTATATATAACAAAATATATTCATATAACATACATATGTAATTCGAAATACATGTAAATATATATATATATATATATATATATATTTTATTTTTTATATTTAATCATTAAATGTGCGTTCAACTGGTTTTAGTCTTGGGTGAGTGTAACTGGTGTGTGTGTATGTAAGTGTAAGGGGGGAGGGGGAGGTCTGGTCTCGGTGTCCCGTCATGAGAAGAAGGACCAGTAGAACGTTCAGTACAATATAGACTTTATTAGTTCACTAAAGTTGAATATGAAATAAAAAGCTTTAAATGATTCACAATTCAGTAATAATCGAGTTGCCAGGTTCATCGTTTCAACACAGGAAGTACCTCCCGACGCGCTGCCGCACCTCTACAAAATAAAAGCTCCGAGCCCGCTGAGGCTTCACTCTCAACCCAAGCAAAACAACAATTCCACTTCCTGTCCAACTGAGGAGGAAGTGGGATGCACTCGGCCACAGACAGGAAGTGAAGCGCTCGGACTCGGCAGGTTTCTGCAGCTGTCACCAGCAGCGTGTCACCAGCAGGGCGGCGGCGGCGAGCTGCTGCTGAACGAGCCCCGAGGCGAGCAAACGGAACGACGAGGTCACGGGTCCGACTCCAGAACTGGTCTTCAGGAGTCCGGCAGACAAAAGACCCAAATCACCAGAACTGCTTGGGGAATGTTTCATATCATTTTATTGGTTCTTTTTTTATTTTTTACTTTATTGTCATCATAGCAATGGAAAAATATAACCTTATACAAACGTCTTCAATTCTCTCAATTTCTCTCTCTTTTTTTTTTTTAAACAAGCAAAAATGGTGAGTGCCCTTTTCCCAAAACAAGTGCAGCGGAAAGAAAAAGTGAAACGCGTCGCCGGCAGCTCACTCGCCCCGCTGAGCGTCTCCGTTTGGCACTCGCTCCTGGAGGATTACTTTTATTTTGTAGGAATTTAGTGCTGTCGTTTTGGAAGGAGCGCCACGGCCGGAGCGGCTGAGGCGCTCGAGTCCGGTGGCGCCCGGAGGAGGAAGAAGAAGAAGAAGAAGAAGAGCAACACAAATCTAAAGTTTTCCACAGAAGTCCACGAAGTCCGCTCGTCTTGAATCTTTCATGCCACAAAAGTCTTTTATTTTCTGGTCGGTTTGTATCCCCCCCTCCCCCTCCTCCTCGAGGGGCGGCGGCGCGGTGACGTCATCGTGATGTCACAGGAGAGCCCGACTACAGCGAGAGAGGTGGATTGTGGGAGGAGGGCTCCAAGCTCCAGTTGGTTTGGATTTTGGGGGAGGGGGAGTCGGTGTCCAGTCCACAGGCCGTCTGGGGTGGGGTAAGGGGGGTGATGTCATCGTCTCTGGAACTGAAGTGTGATGTCATCGTCTCTGGAACTGAAGTGTGATGTCATAGTCTCTCTCTCGCTCACACGTCTCTCACTCGTCTCACGTCACTCGACTTCTGCTTCGACCGGTCGAAGACAGAAGAGTTAAATCCAGCCGGCAGTTTGTCCTCAAGCTCCTTCAGCAGTCACACCACTCTGAGGAGAAGCAGTCAGTCAGCAGCCACACTACGAGTCTGTGTGTGTGTGTGAGTCTGAGCGCGCAAGAGTGTGTGTGTGAGTCTGAGCGCGCAAGAGTGTGTGTGCGAGTCTGAGCGCGCAAGAGTGTGTGTGCGAGTCTGAGCGCGCAAGAGTGTGTGTGCGAGTCTGAGCGCGCAAGAGTGTGTGTGCGAGTCTGAGCGCGCAAGAGTGTGTGTGCGAGTCGGAGCGCGCAAGAGTGTGTGTGTGAGAGTCGGAGCGCGCAAGTGTGTGTGTGCGAGTCGGAGCGCGCAAGAGTGTGTGTGTGAGAGTCGGAGCGCGCAAGAGTGTGTGCGCGAGTCTGAGCGCGCAAGAGTGTGTGCGCGAGTCTGAGCGCGCAAGAGTGTGTGTGCGAGTCGGAGCGCGCAAGAGTGTGTGTGTGAGAGTCGGAGCGCGCAAGAGTGTGTGTGCGAGTCGGAGCGCGCAAGAGTGTGTGTGCGAGTCGGAGCGCGCAAGAGTGTGTGTGCGAGTCGGAGCGCGCAAGAGTGTGTGTGCGAGTCTGAGCGCGCAAGAGTGTGTGTGCGAGTCGGAGCGCGCAAGAGTGTGCGTGCGAGTCTGAGCGCGCAAGAGTGTGTGAGTCTGAGCGCGCAAGAGTGTGTGAGTCTGAGCGCGCGAGTGTGCGCGAGTCTGAGCGCGCGAGTGTGCGCGAGTCTGAGCGCACGAGTGTGCGCGAGTCTGAGCGCGAGTCTGAGCGTGCAAGTGTGTGCGAGTCTGAGCGCGCAAGAGTCTGTGCGAGTCTGAGCGCGAGTCTGAGCGTGCAAGTGTGTGCGAGTCTGAGCGCGCAAGAGTCTGTGCGAGTCTGAGCGCGCAAGAGTGTGTGCGAGTCTGAGCGCGCAAGAGTGTGTGCGAGTCTGAGCGCGCAAGAGTGTGCGAGTCTGAGCGCGCAAGAGTGTGCGAGTCTGAGCGCGCAAGAGTCTGTGCGAGTCTGAGCGCGCAAGAGTCTGTGCGAGTCTGAGCGCGCAAGAGTCTGTGCGAGTCTGAGCGCGCAAGAGTGCGCGAGTCTGAGCGCGCAAGAGTGCGCGAGTCTGAGCGCGCAAGTGTGCGCGAGTCTGAGCGCGCGAGTGTGCGCGCGCAAGTGTGCGCGAGTCTGAGCGCGCGAGTCTGAGCGCGCAAGTGTGCGCGAGTCTGAGCGCGCGAGTCTGAGCGCGCGCAAGTGTGCGCGAGTCTGAGCGCGCGAGTCTGAGCGCGCGCAAGTGTGCGCGAGTCTGAGCGCGCGAGTCTGAGCGCGCAAGTGTGCGCGAGTCTGAGCGCGCAAGTGTGCGCGAGTCTGAGCGCGCGAGTCTGAGCGCGCAAGTGTGCGCGAGTCTGAGCGCGCAAGTGTGCGTGATTGAGAGTGTGCAATTGTGCATGAGTGTGTGAGCTTGTGCGATTGTGTGTGCGAGTGTGAGCGATTGTGCGTGCGCATGTGTGCGAGCACGCAATTGTGCGTACGAGTGTGAGCAATTGTGAGTGAGCGATTGTGTGTGCGAGTGCATGCGTGTGTGCGAGCACGCAATTGTGCTTGCGAGTGATTGTGTGTGTGAGCGAGCATGTGCGAGTGTGAGCATGTGCGAGCGATTGTGCGTGTCTGTGTGTGAGGTCTCACCAGGCCTGGCTCTTCAGCTTACGGAGCTCCTTGGTGGCCCAGGTCGCCAGCGTCTTGGTCTTGGTGGTTTTGGAGCGTCTCCCCTCCGTCAGCAGGTCGTTGATGAGAGGACGGACCTCCACCAGCTTCATCACGTCCTTACCGAACGCCGTGCACAGGTCGCTGCACACATGCAAATGCAAACACACACACACACACACACACACACACACACGTCAACAACCTGAAACTAAAGCCAGAAGGTGGGTCTGGGTTCTGGTCTCAGACGTTGTGGTGCATTATGATTTCTCTTCACAGCGATCAGCTGTTTGTTTACAACATTTAAAGCGGTGACATCATCATCATCATCATCATCATCATCACCACCCCCCCTTACCCGATGAGTCCGGCAGCGTTGGCCACGACTCCATCAGAGTGATCTTCATCCTCAGCGATGTGATGGATGAAGGAGAGGATGAACTCCACCCGGGGCTGCACCAGCATCACGTCAGCTGCAGGGAGGAAGAGGAGGATACAGGAGGAAGAGGAGGCGATGAAGATGAGAACGTTCCAGAAGCAGCACATTTCATCATCGTCACTTATTTTGTAGAGTCTCGCAAAACCAGGAAGCCGTGGTTTGGGCCGCAGCCTGCAGCATTCTGGGTGAAACAGACTCGTCACTCTGCGACGTCGTAAAATCCCCCTGACAACCTTCCGTCAGGAGGCGAAACCGACGTCGCTCGGTATCGCGTGATCTCTTACGGTGCACGTTCTCCTGGTCCCCCTTCAGGCCCTGGATGATCCCGGTGTAGGCCTCCAGGCAGCCCTCCCTCAGCTCGTTCAGGTAGTCCACCATGTCGTAGTCCGTCTGAACCCGGAAACAAACACTTTAAACCTCATTCAGGACAAACAGCCGGGCCATTTAAATGTAACAGGTCAGGTGTGGAGGTCTCAGATACTTGTGGTCACCATGGCCTGGAGGAAGTTTACCTTGTCCACCTGAGCCTGAGAGGCCTGCTGCAGCGTGTCCAGGACGATGTCCAGGTACTTCTTGAACTCTCCTCCGATGGCCAGAGCGATGTCGCCGAACGCCGACAGGATCTGAGGCTTCACCGACCGATGGACGTTCTCGTTCTGGACACAGAGACGAGCGCGTTAGCCGACTTTCTTTACTGCTATTGATCAACTACAGGAAGTGAAGGAGCTGATGACGGAGTGGAGGTCTCAGATACTTGTGGTTGGGTGTTTCATCACAGTCAGCGTGGTGCATGTTTATCGCCATGGACCAGACACAGATTCAGCTGAAACAACTCCATGTTCCAGGAACAGAAATACTCAATGAAGACAACGAGACAGAAGGACGGACTCGTCTTCCTCACCCCGAGGTTCTCTAGCAGCAGCTGCATGATCTCGTCGCAGAAAGGCAGGATGTTGGACATCAGAGCTCTGCACAGGTCACACACTAGACCCACCGCCGCCAGACACACCTGTAACATAATAATCCTCATCATCAGGTAGTTCCTCAGCTCACTGATGAGATGAATACATTTGGTGCTGTTCACGAAACTATGACTACAGGAGGTGACGTGTGAAGGCCTCAGATACTTGTGGTTGGGTTTGTCATCACAGTCAGCGTGGTGCATGTTTATCATCACGGGCCAGACAGACAGCTTTGAGCCGGTCTACAGCCGAGTCTATACGTCTACAGCCAGAGTCTATACGTCTACAGCCAGAGTCTATACGTCTACAGGCAGAGTCTATACGTCTACAGGCAGAGTCTATACGTCTACAGGCAGAGTCTATACGTCTACAGGCAGAGTCTATACGTCTACAGGCAGAGTCTATACGTCTACAGGCAGAGTCTATACGTCTACAGGCAGAGTCTACACGTCTACAGCCAGAGTCTACACGTCTACAGCCAGAGTCTACACGTCT
This sequence comes from Taurulus bubalis, assembly GCF_910589615.1. Lineage (NCBI taxonomy): Eukaryota > Metazoa > Chordata > Actinopteri > Perciformes > Cottidae > Taurulus > Taurulus bubalis. The sequence continues at coordinate 20,976,743 of NC_136605.1, forward strand.
ACAGGCAGAGTCTATACGTCTACAGGCAGAGTCTATACGTCTACAGGCAGAGTCTATACGTCTACAGCCAGAGTCTATACGTCTACAGCCAGAGTCTATACGTCTACAGGCAGAGTCTATACGTCTACACGTCTACAGCCGAGTCTATACGTCTACAGCCAGAGTCTATACGTCTACAGCCGAGTCTATACGTCTACAGCCGAGTCTATACGTCTACAGCCAGAGTCTATACGTCTACACGTCTACAGCCGAGTCTATACGTCTACAGGCAGAGTCTATACGTCTACAGCCAGAGTCTATACGTCTACAGCCAGAGTCTATACGTCTACACGTCTACAGCCGAGTCTATACGTCTACAGCCAGAGTCTATACGTCTACAGCCGAGTCTATACGTCTACAGCCGAGTCTATACGTCTACAGCCAGAGTCTATACGTCTACACGTCTACAGCCGAGTCTATACGTCTACAGGCAGAGTCTACACGTCTACAGCCAGAGTCTACACGTCTACAGCCAGAGTCTATACGTCTACAGCCAGAGTCTACACGTCTACAGGCAGAGTCTACACGTCTACAGGCAGAGTCTACACGTCTACAGGCAGAGTCTATACGTCTACAGGCAGAGTCTATACGTCTACAGCCAGAGTCTATACGTCTACAGCCAGAGTCTATACGTCTACAGGCAGAGTCTATACGTCTACAGGCAGAGTCTATACGTCTACAGGCAGAGTCTATACGTCTACAGGCAGAGTCTATACGTCTACAGGCAGAGTCTATACGTCTACAGGCAGAGTCTATACGTCTACAGGCAGAGTCTATACGTCTACAGGCAGAGTCTATACGTCTACAGGCAGAGTCTATACGTCTACAGGCAGAGTTTATACGTCTACAGCCAGAGTCTACACGTCTACAGCCAGAGTCTACACGTCTACAGGCAGAGTCTATACGTCTACAGGCAGAGTCTATACGTCTACAGGCAGAGTCTATACGTCTACAGCCAGAGTCTATACGTCTACAGCCAGAGTCTATACGTCTACAGGCAGAGTCTATACGTCTACAGGCAGAGTCTATACGTCTACAGGCAGAGTCTATACGTCTACAGCCAGAGTTTATACGTCTACAGCCAGAGTTTATACGTCTACAGCCAGAGTCTACACGTCTACAGGCAGAGTCTATACGTCTACAGGCAGAGTCTATACGTCTACAGGCAGAGTCTATACGTCTACAGCCAGAGTCTATACGTCTACAGCCAGAGTCTATACGTCGCGGCGTTATTCTTGGTGGAGGGAGACAGACCTGATACTCAGCGTAGTTCTTCAGCCCGATGCCCAGGAAAGGCTTGAATGCATCCATATATTTCTGGAAGTCGCTGCCCAGAACTGAAACACAAACAGACCAACATCAACAACAGCGGTCTCCACCATCTTTGAGGTGTGTGTGTGTGTGTGTGTTTCTGAAGGTATACCTTCCACCAGCGTGGACACGGCCATCAGAGCGTCCTCCTGGACTCCTCCGGAGCCGGCGGTGCTCTGAAACATCCTCAGCAGAGATGCCATCACCACGTCTGAGATCTGCAGGGCGTCCTGATGCTGCACTTTACGCAGGACGTTCTACAACACCACACACAGGAAATGTCACAATAAGAGCATCAACACCTTTGACGTCACCAGAGTAAGAGCGTGATTGACAGCTCGGGTGTGCCGGCTCACCTGTAAGGTGGCACACAGCAGCGACTGCAGGTCGTTGAACTGGATTCTGTCAGAGGTGCTCTGGATGTGAGACTGGGGACACAGGAAGTGACATCATTACACAGGAGGAGGCAGTATTGATCAACTACAGGAAGTGAAGGAGCTGATAACAGCGTGGAGGTCTCAGATACTTGTGGTTGGGTGTTTCATCACAGTCAGCGTGGTGCATGTTTATCATCACGGACCAGACACATTCAGCTGAAACAACTCCTCTTCCTCACTCTTCAACTACCTTTGATCTTATGGACTTACCTCCATCTGGAGGACCTGCTGCAGCCGCTCCATGATGACCAGCGTGGTCTTCTGCACCGCAGGGTAACAGTCCTTCGCGCTGTTCTTCACGATCTCCATCAGCGCCTCGTAGGCTGCAGAGCGAAGGTTGTTCTGGTGGCCGTCGGGTCTGCAAAGGGATTCATCGTCATATTCCAACGGGTCAGATATGCATTTAATTACAAGATGAATGCAACTGATGCATCATCAAATGATCCTGTTAGAACAATAACAAATAATTAGACCCGTCTGCGTCTCTGCAGCCGACTTTTACATTGAAACTTTCCTCTGCTTCAGCCCCCCTACCTGTCTGTGGTCTCCAGGAGCTTCTGGACGATGATCTCAAAGGACGAGGACAGGCAGTAGGTGCTGGGCTCCTCCTGGTCCTCTGCAGCGTCTGTGGCCTCATAGGCTGCTTCAGCCAGAGAGGAGAAGGCCTGAGGAGACGAGGAGCCGTTAACCTTTTGACCTTCATCTCAGCCTCCGATCACACGGCCCGACGGACCAAACCTCATGTTGACACACATGCCGCCATGTACAGTTCATAGTTCAGTGTATCGTGTTCTGCAAATGCATCGTTTTATTATCATCCTTGACGATGCATATTATATTAATTTGGGTCATTTTGGGGTTCTATGAACTCTGGAGCAGAAACTAAAAGTGTCTTTTGGACGTTCCCGTCCCAAATGGTCCAACAGATTTAAAAAGATACCGTTTAAAAGGTTCCTTACGAGTCTTTCTGTAGAAACAATTCTAGATGTATTGATGTGTGAACATGACCCTGAAGGTCATACCCTCACTAGCCAACCCTCTCAGCTCACCCAGCAGACGTTGGAGGCCACCCTGGGCTCGGCCCCGAGGCCCTCGATGAGGCACTGCAGCAGCGGGGCCAGGTACACCTCGTTGATGGCGGCTTCCGGCAGCAGCTCACAGATCCGGCCCACCGTCCAGGCCGTGGTGTCCCGGACCACCACGCTGGGGTCCTTCATCAGCTCGATCAGGGTCGGCATCGCCTGCAGAGGACGGGTTGGTTAGAGGCCAACACTTTACCATAATACAGGCAAGAGTTAGGGTCATCCACGGGTCAAAAAAGTACTCGCCACACGAAATTCTTCACCGTGATTTGTTGAATCATATGTCCGTCGACATTTGGTGAAATCAACGAACCCTCAAGATCCCCACCAGCCCGGGTCTGTTTTCTATTTCTGAACATGTATATTGTGTATATATATTTTTAATTTATAATACATATTTATACAATTTTTTTTATTTGCACAAACCCCATGAAGCTTTATCTACAGAATGAAGTCATTTCTCAGTCCCATTTTTATCATTTTGGTGAAAGGTGTAAAAGACCACATTTCTACAAAAAAAAAAAAGCAATAAAAAAAATTGTTTTAGACATTTATTTACATGTATCTACCATTTTATTGATATATTTCAGTGCTTTTGTGAACCTAAAACCTTTGGTAAACCAATTTCCATCACATAAACCTATATACCACCTGAGTAAAGTTTTGTAATGTTTTCACAAGAAATGTGAAGAATTTCCAAAAATCAAGATTCCATTTTTCAGCTTTAGTCATATTTTCTCTTTACACTTTTGCCTTATGACAATGGTGCCTCATTATATAGAGAGCTAAGATTGTTCTGCAATTTGTGATGTAAACCATGGGTATGTATCTTATATGCAAGTGCCTTAAAAGGTGAATTTAAGAAATGATGTCAAATCAAGAAAATCAACTGAAAATGACCGCAGTGTTAAATAAATCAAAAGCGTCTGCATTTCAACTTAAACAGAGTTTCTTCACTATTAAACGGGCTGTGACTGGCCTCGGGTTGACTGACCTGGATGACGAGCGGTTTGAGCTGGTTGAGTTCGGGCCCTTCCAGGATGGACCCGAAGGCCATGACGGAGGCGTCCCGGTAGCGCCAGTCGAGGTGCTTGATGTGTTCTTTGATGAAGGGCAGAACGTGAGGAACCACGTCGTCCTCGCAGCAGGTGGCCAGCAGCATCAGACACACACCGGCCGCCTTGCAGGGGTTCCAGTCGTCGTCGTCGTCGTTCTCATCCTGAAAGGATTCGGGTCAAAGGTCACATGACGGCTGTTGGAGGAACACCTGGGACAGCTTCACGCATGAAGAGGTAACACACACCTGTTTGGTGAGGGTCTGGGTCAGGATGGGGACCAGGTACTGGAGCGCCCCTTTGGCGTAGAATTTACTGGTGTGCTCGGGCGGGCGTCCCTGCTCCGAGGCCTGCCATTGGCCGAGAGCAGAGGGGAACGGTCAAAAGGGGGCGGGGTTAACAAAGTGGAAGCAAAGGGAGACGGATTAAAGTCTGCTTACACAGACCTCTGAGGCCTCGATGGCCAGATCCATCTCCTCGTCGCACACATTGGACCAGAACTCGATGCCCTGCAGGGCGACCTCGTCGATGTCGCTCTTCATCGCCTCGATGGTGATCTGAGAAGAGGAAGAAAGCGACGAAGAGGAGGAGGACAAAAGGAGGGCAGTAAGGAACCGAACACGAAAACCCGGATTAGAAGCTTTAAACTGGTTTCCAACACATGAAGGAAGCCTTCAACCCTCTGAACCCGTTGGCTGGACGCTAAAGCAGTTTTCTGTCATTATCGTCTACCCGGCGGTCCTTGAACGCATCATCGCGTGCAACGAACACTTAAAAATGTGATATTTTATTCGGTCCTCAAACAAACAGTTTACTTTCATGGAGAGGAAGAGATGAGGAGAGAAGACAAGGAGAGGAGATGAGGAGGAGAGAGGACAAGGAGAGGAGAGGAGATGAGGAGAGAGGAGAAAGGACAAGGAGAGGAGAGGAGATGAGGAGAAAGGACAAGGAGAGGAGAGGAGGAGAAAGGACAAGAAGAGGAGGAGATGAGGAGAGAGGACGAGGAGAGGAGGAGATGAGGAGAGAGGACAAGGAGAGGAGAGGAAGAAACATGAGAATTCTCACCGCAAACAGAGCTGGCCCCATGTAGGTCTCCATGTACTGGTAGTACAGGGACATGATCTTCACCAGGTTCTGTAGGGCCGCCACACGCACCTGGACATGGCGCACACACACACACACACACACACACACACACACACATCAGAGAAAACGCCTCCTGCAGGTCTGACCCCATGATGCCGGGCCAGTACTCACCCGGTTGTCGGGGCACTGCGTGGCCTCACACACCACCTGCATGATGAAGTGCCTCTCCGTCTGCAACACAAACATCCACTTCCTGTTTACAGTCAACACGTTGTTGTTTACAGGCTTCTCCACCAGTCAACACGTTGTTGTTTACGGGTCTCGTCGTTGTTGACCCACCTCCTTGTCGAAGTTGGCCTTGGTGAACTCCAGCGAGTTGAGCAGCGCGTTGGTGGCGGCCAGCTTCACGTTGTTGCTCGGCTCCTCCTTCCTCATGCCCTGGATGATGGCCGTCAGGATCTGGTTGGCGTTCTCCTGCAGCTGCTCCGGGTCCTGAAGGAACCACGGGGGGGTCAGGGCGGGTAGAGTGTGTGAACAGAGTGTGTGTGTGTGTGTGAACAGTGTGTGTGTGTGTGTGTGTGAACAGAGTGTGTGTGTGAACAGAGTGTGTGTGTGTGTGTGTGTGTGAACAGAGTGTGTGTGTGTGTGTGAACAGTGTGTGTGTGTAACCAGAGTGTGTGTAGTGTGTGTGTAACCAGAGTGTGTGTAGTGTGTGCGTAACCAGAGTGTGTGTAGTGTGTGCGTAACCAGAGTGTGTGTAGTGTGTGTGTGTGTAACCAGAGTGTGTGTAGTGTGTGTGTGTGTAACCAGAGTGTGTGTAGTGTGTGTGTGTAACCAGAGTGTGTGTAGTGTGTGTGTGTAACCAGAGTGTGTGTAGTGTGTGTGTGTAACCAGAGTGTGTGTAGTGTGTGTGTGTAACCAGAGTGTGTGTAGTGTGTGTGTGTAACCAGAGTGTGTGTAGTGTGTGTGTGTAACCAGAGTGTGTGTAGTGTGTGTGTGTAACCAGAGAGTGTGTAGTGTGTGTGTGTAACCAGAGTGTGTGTAGTGTGTGTGTGAACAGAGTGTGTGTAGTGTGTGTGTGAACAGAGTGTGTGTAGTGTGTGTGTGAACAGAGTGTGTGTAGTGTGTGTGTAGTGTGTGTGTAGTGTGTGTGTAGTGTGTGTGAACAGAGTGTGTGAACAGAGTGCGTGTAGTGCGCGCGTGACACTAGAGTGCGCGCGTGACTAGAGTGCGCGCGTGTGACTAGAGTGTGTGTGACTAGAGAGTGTGTGACTAGAGAGTGTGTGACTAGAGAGTGTGTGTGTGACTAGAGTGCGCGCGTGTGACTAGAGTGCGCGCGTGTGACTAGAGTGCGCGCGTGTGACTAGAGTGCGCGCGTGTGACTAGAGTGCGCGCGTGTGACTAGAGTGCGCGCGTGTGACTAGAGTGTGTGTGACTAGAGAGTGTGTGACTAGAGAGTGTGTGTGACTAGAGAGTGTGTGTGACTAGAGAGTGTGTGTGACTAGAGAGTGTGTGACTAGAGAGTGTGTGACTAGAGAGTGTGTGACTAGAGAGTGTGTGACTAGAGAGTGTGTGTGTGACTAGAGTGCGCGCGCATGACTAGAGTGCGCGCGTGTGACTAGAGTGTGTGTGACTAGAGAGTGTGTGTGTGACTAGAGAGTGCGCGAGTGTGTGACTAGAGTGTGTGTGACTAGAGTGTGTGTGTGACTAGAGAGTGTGTGTGACTAGAGTGTGTGTGTGACTAGAGAGTGCGCGAGTGTGTGACTAGAGTGTGTGTGTGACTAGAGAGTGCGCGAGTGTGTGACTAGAGTGTGTGTGACTAGAGTGTGTGTGTGACTAGAGAGTGTGTGTGTGTGACTAGAGTGTGTGTGTGTGTGTGTGTGTGTGTGACTAGAGAGTGTGTGTGTGTGACTAGAGAGTGTGTGTGTGTGACTAAAGAGTGTGTGTGTGTGTGTGACTAGAGTGTGTGTGTGACTAGAGAGTGTGTGTGTGACTAGAGAGTGTGTGTGTGACTAGAGAGTGTGTGTGACTAGAGTGTGTGTGAGTGTGTGACTAGAGTGTGTGTGTGACTAGAGAGTGTGTGTGTGACTAGAGAGTGTGTGTGTGACTAGAGAGTGTGTGTGACTAGAGTGTGTGTGAGTGTGTGACTAGAGTGTGTGTGACTAGAGTGTGTGTGTGACTAGAGAGTGTGTGTGTGTGTGACTAGAGTGTGTGTGACTAGAGTGTGTGTGTGACTAGAGTGTGTGTGTGACTAGAGTGTGTGTGTGACTAGAGTGTGTGTGTGACTAGAGAGTGTGTGTGTGTGTGACTAGAGAGTGTGTGACTAGAGTGTGTGTGAGTGTGTGACTAGAGTGTGTGTGTGACTAGAGTGTGTGTGTGACTAGAGAGTGTGTGTGTGACTAGAGAGTGTGTGACTAGAGAGTGTGTGACTAGAGAGTGTGTGACTAGAGAGTGTGTGACTAGAGAGTGTGTGACTAGAGTGTGTGTGACTAGAGAGTGTGTGACTAGAGAGTGTGTGACTAGAGTGTGTGAGACTAGAGAGTGTGTGTGAGACTAGAGAGTGTGTGTGAGACTAGAGAGTGTGTGTGAGACTAGAGAGTGTGTGTGTGTGTGTGTGTGTGTGACTAGAGCAGTGGTTCTTAACCTTATTGGAGGTACTGAACCCTGCAAGCTTCATCAGTGCTTTCACCGAACCCTTCGTATTGGAAAAATAAAATATGATTTCTTCAAAACATAGGTATACATTTTGTTAGTGCACAAAATGAACCGTGTTCAAAGAACAAAATCGACAAAACATGAATTTCACATAGAAACATAACTCAATGTGACGAAAAGAAGAAAAATTGTGCGTTGCGGCCCGACATGGCTATTCTGTGTGTGTCTTGACCCCTGAGAGTGACAGAGTGAGAGTTCGGTCGAACCCAGGTTAAGAACCACTGGGCTAGAGAGTGTGTGTGTGTGTGTGTGTGTGTGACCAGAGTGTGTGAGTGAGTGAGTCCAGAGTGTGTGTGTGTGTGTGTGTGTAGTGTGTGAACAGTGTGTGCAGTGTTTCCCCTACCATTACATTAGGCCTCGCCCCCCTGTAAGTTATCTATAGCGTCAGATCACAACAGAAGTGATTTAAGGTTCTCTTTCCTAAAGAACCTTGTTCAGACTAAACTCCGTTATTGATCTCATCGCACGTCTACAACTCTACTTTGCGCTCGGTATCTCGCACGGCGAAGTTACGCCCCGATGCACACAGACACGTGTGCACTGAACACACACACAGCGAGAAAGTCAAAAATGCCTCGTGAAAAGAGTTTCTGAAATAGAAGCGAGTCGGTGCTCATGTGGTAGAGTGTTAGTCCTGTAATCACGAGGTTGCAGGTTCGATCCCTGTCCTCTTCACGTGAGGTTTCCCTTTTAAAACGTTTACACTCAGCGTTCATCTAGAGTTTGGAGACTTGATACTCAGTTTGCTGCAGCAGTTGATAAACCGCTCTTCTTCGCTCTTCTGCAGCTTGATACTTTTCAGCAGATGCTGTGTGTCTTTCAACATTACATGTTTTGTTGTTTGACAGGTCAGCCAGCATCGTTGGCAGCGAAAGCAAATTAATACGTCCATGCAGAATTATACTCTACTTTTCTGTGACTTTTCTTTTTATTGATCTGTTGATAGTTTACTGAGGGCGGGGCTCTGTGAAGCACGATGAACCTCCAGGGGAGGAGGCTTGACAGCGACGTGACAGGATGTGATTCACATTTCAGTTAAACAATATTCAAGCTTTGATCCAATATCACCTCAAACTTCAAGATAAGGAGTTCCCTTTGAAAGATTTCCCACTTGGCAAAAAAGAAAAGTCAACGTCTTTTTTCTCTCCAAAGCCTCAGAGAGCCGCAACAGAGGGGAAACACTGGAGTGTCTGTGTGTCCAGAGTGTGTATGTATATAAGTGTGTGTATGTTTGTGTGACTCACGATGTCCTGGCAGATGTATCCGATGGCTTCCAGCGTTGACTCCTTCATGTGCTCGGTGCTCGAGGGGTCGGTGACGTTGGCCACCAGTTGGGGGATCAGCTCGGGCCACTGGTTCACTGGGATCTCTGCACAGGCGATCCCAGCAACGCACTGGGAGGCCGAGCTGGGCCGGTATGTCTCCGTGCCCAGCGTCTGCAGCACCTGGGAGCAGAGCGACGGTTAAGGGAGGAGGACGTGAGTCGGACGTTAAGTGAGGAGGACGTGAGCTAAGGGAGGACACGAGCCGGGCGTTAAGGGAGGAGGAGGCTAAAGGCAGGAGGACGCTAAAAGACATTAAGGGAGGAGGACGCTAAGGGACGTAAAGGGAGGAGGACAATAAAGATCTTTAAGGGAAGAGGATGTAAAAGGAGGAGGACGGTAAAGGAGGAGGACGGTAAAGGACTTTAAGGGAGGAGGACGCTAAAGGGTGGAGGACGCTGAAGGACGTAAAGGGAGAAGGACGCTAAAGGATGTTAAGGGAGGAGGACGTTACCTAAGGGAGGAGGACGTAAAGGACGCTCAGGGAGGAGGACGTGAGTTCTTACGTAGTTCTTGATCTCGCGGCGGGCGTTGGCGTCGATGGCCAGCCATCTTTGCTGGTACTGCGTCTTCACGTCGGGGTCTTTGGAGGTCAGCGAGTTCTTCACCTGCAGACCGGCAGCGACCCGGGCCACCTGGGTGTTGCCGGGGTTGGCCAACACCTTGGACAGCTCCACCAGGAACGTGGGCTGAGGACAGAAACACGTGATGAGGAGGAGGGAAAGAGGGAGAACGCTTCGATCTGAGCGGCGTTGTGCTGCAGTACCGTGCTCTGCCTGAACGGTGGCGCTGTTGTTCCATAAGGAGGGTCAAGTAATCAGCTTACTAAACACTGAACTGTGTAATCAAGTCATTATGGGATGTTTCCTAGCTTTATAGGACTTGTGTGAGTGAACACATGAATTATAGATTATTAGGAATATAAATGACTATGAAACGTCACATGACCAAACCAATATATTGAGACTGATGATAAATTAACCCTCCAGGTCTCAGATGTCCCATCATGCTCTCTGGTGCATCAGTCCTGCTGTTCTCTTTATTCTGAAGCTTCTGGAAACTCTTTATTTCACTTCTATGTATAAATATAAATGTACATAAATCGTCTACCTGCTCAATGACGTCACACTGCTGGGGATGTCAATAATAATAATAAAGTCACAATATCAGATCTACTTATCATAACTCATGATACGTGAACAGTTTTGTGTAAATCAAACACCAGAATAATCGAATGAAACTAATTTTAGAATTATGTTCTCCAGTTATTTTACACATCAGGGTCATAGTTTATGAATATTAAATATTAGTTAATATTAAAGAAAGCAGAACTGTTGCAGTCGCTCTTATTGAGATAAGTAATAAGTGAATTAGAGACGAGATCATTAGTATGATCAGGTTATTGATCGCTATCATTCATAACGCTGGAGCTCTGACACCGGACGCTTCATGAAAGCTCTTCTTCGTAACGACAGTACTCAAACGCATTATGTACATATAATATATATATATGATGTACATAATGCATGTGTCCTGAGAGGCTTAAGAAGCTTATTTTAAAATCTTCAGACGCGTTTGTGACCAGGTGGTTCCGCCCTGTTGCATTGTGGGTACTGGAGGATACGCAGCTTCACACTCACCAGGTTCTCTATCGCCGCCTGCTCCAGAAACTTCTGGGCCGCCTCCAGTTCATTTCGATCTGAGGAGATGGGAAGGAGACAGGAGAGGGGATAAGGGAGGACAAGTAGGAGACAGGAGATGAGAAAATAAGGAGACAGGAGATGAGGGGGGGAACGAGGAGACAGGGGATGAGGGAAGAATGAGGAGACAAGAGATGAGGGAGGAGACAGGAGGTGATGGAGGAACGATGAAACATGAGATGAGGGAGGAACGAGGAGACAGGAGATGAAGGAGGAACGAGGAGACAGGAGATGAAGGAGACAGGAGATGAGACGTTAGCAGACAGGTTTGGGTTCACAACAAACGGGTTTCTCCCGGTTGACTCCCTGATGTTCCCGGTGAAGGTAACCCCGGCTCCCGGTCCGAGGAGCGCGAGGCTCCAACGTGCTCGTTAGCATGCTAACAGTAGCTTCCGGGGCGAATAAGTAGCCGGTCTAAATAACATTAACCCGGTTTAAACTACATCAACCCAGTCTAAAGGTGTGACGGCTGCGTAATTGAGTCACTGGGGAAGTTTATCTCCTCTCTACGGCTCTGAAGTCCCGTTAACCGGGAGGAGCGGCCGGTAGTCAGAATGATACGAGCTAACAGCTAACGGCTAGCAGCTAGCAGGAGCAGCTCTCCTCCTGCCCTCCTGCTGCTCCTCCTCCTCCCGATTACAGGGTCCTGTCGGGCCTCACGCCTCCTCGGAGCTCCTGTCATTCTCTCAACCTGTCACCCGTCACACTGTCTAGAGAGCTCAGGTGAGCTGTTTACCTGTTAGCTCACCTGCCGGCTAACAGAGGCCGCAACGTGTTAGCATGACGAGCTAACAGGCTAGCAGCAGCCCGGAACTGATTTAAATACACAAATACACAGGTATATAAATATACCCGCGTGTATTAATACACATCACATGCAACTGTACACATTCACCTGGAGAGACCGTCTTCTCGAGGATCGTAATGAGCTCCATTCTTCTTCTCCTCCTCCTCGTTTCGTTGCCGCGCAGCGAGCAGCGGATTAGATTTATTCACGAGCGCAGTCGGTTACCGGGAACCGGCCACCGGGCGGGGTCAGTGGGTTACCTGCCACCGGGCGGGTTCAGTCGGCGGTCAGAGAGGCGGGAGTTCCCCGGTGCTCGCTCGGTGTTTTCTCACGCGGGTGTTGCGGGGAAACGTTACCGAGCGCCGCCCGTTCGCATCCTGTGTCGTCGGGAGGGAAAGGCCGCGCGCTTCTCTCCCGCGGAAGGATATCACGCGCACTGCCTGCTGGTCGGGCGGCGCGCCACCTTCAGGGGCTGTGGGACGTTTTACCACGACTGCAGTGAACGAGAGGAAATAGTTTGACGTTTCTATCGAGTATTGCTTATTTGTATATCTCTACAAGTGCGCATGCGCTTACGTGTTCATGGTTTTTTATATATAAACGTAGGTGCATGCGGACATATATATATATAGTTTATATGTATATACATAATAATATTGTTATTTTTTGTTTTTTACTTTAATCTATCTTTTACTTTTTTATTTCTATTTTATTTGTTTATTTTCATTTTCTGTGTTTTAATCTGAAAAACTGGACTAAACAAGACAAATCATAAGTGGAAATACTGCATACATATAACGTATGTAATACTACAGTGTAGTAATACTCTGTCACAGTAAAATGTTCCTTCAGTAAAAGTAGAATCAGTAACAGTAAAAGTGCACTATTGTATAATGTATCATTAGATAATTATTTATCAATATTAATCATTCATGTTGTATTGTAGTTGTTCGAGCCGGAGCTTCATGTGTTTTTGAATACAATCCAGATTAGATTTACTTTTATGGTTTTAATTAAAGATTCAAAATCAACCAGAGATGACGAGACAAAGCTTGACTGTGAAGATTACGAGGAACACCTGAACGCAGCAGTACACTCCTGTCGGCCGTCTCCCGCGCGACCCCGTCTGCTCTTCTTTTGCGCGCTCCTTCTCGCACGCGCACACGGGAGCGCGACATAAATCCAAACTTTAGTTTTTCTGCCAAGAGTTCGTTTTGAATTCAGGAAATTACAAAATTCAGATTACAAAAAATTTCAATTTTTTTAGATCATTTTTGGAACTATTTTTGTTTATAAAGAATTTCTAAAGTTTATAAAGAGTTTATAAAAAAAATCATAAAAAGTGTATAAAGAGTTCATAAAGAGCTTATAAAAATATTTTTTTAGAAGAGTTTATAAAGAGTTCATGAAAAGTTTATAAAGAGTTCTAAAGAGTTGTCAATAGTTCATAAAGTGTTTATAAAGAGTTTATAAAAAATAGTTTATAAAGAGTTCATAAAGAGTTTATAAAAAGTTCATGAACCGTTTATAAAGAGTTTATAAAGAGTTCATAAAGAGTTCTTCAGTTATCAAGCTCCTCTTCTGTGGAACCAGCTTCCACTTTCAGTCCGGGGGCAGACAGTCACCTCATTTAAGAGTAGACTCAAGACTTTCCTCTTTGATAGCGCTTATAGTGAGAGCTGATTCAGGTCTATAGTTAGGGCTGGTTCAGGTCTATAGTTAGGGCTGGTTCAGGTCTATAGTTAAGGCTGGTTCAGGTTTATAGTTAGGGCTGGTTCAGGTCTATAGTTAGGGCTGGTTCAGGTCTATAGTTAGGACTGGTTCAGGTCTATAGTTAGGACTGGTTCAGGTCTATAGTTAAGGCTGGTTCAGGTCTATAGTTAGGGCTGGTTCAGGTCTATAGTTAGGACTGGTTCAGGTCTATAGTTAAGGCTGGTTCAGGTCTATAGTTAAGGCTGGTTCAGGTCTATAGTTAGGGCTGGTTCAGGTCTATAGTTAGGACTGGTTCAGGTCTATAGTTAAGGCTGGTTCAGGTCTATAGTTAAGGCTGGTTCAGGTCTATAGTTAGGGCTGGTTCAGGTCTATAGTTAGGACTGGTTCAGGTCTATAGTTAGGGCTGGTTCAGGTCTATAGTTAAGGCTGGTTCAGGTCTATAGTTAGGGCTGGTTCAGGTCTATAGTTAGGACTGGTTCAGGTCTATAGTTAAGGCTGGTTCAGGTCTATAGTTAAGGCTGGTTCAGGTCTATAGTTAGGACTGACTTGGGGAGTCAGACAATGCCCCTCACGATTCACAAGGGCTCTGAGGGGAGTTTGTGATTTTGAGCTTTACAAAATAAACTGAATTGAATAAAGAGTTCATAAAGTTACTACTACCTTTACTCAGTACCCCGTGGTACTAATACCTTTACTCAGTAACTTGTGGTACTAATACCAGCCTTTGGTACTAGTACCTGTATACTTCATGGACACCAGGTAAAAAGGAACCCATTGCTTCTTTATTAGTCTTCATACAGTATCTCTCTACGTAGCTGCCTTGTTGCTCTTTTTCTGACTTTTACTTTTTGTTCCAACGTCTTCCTCATTTTTATCAACACAACAGAAGAGTCATGACAAAGTATAAAAACATGAACAAAAACAGGATAAAATGCCTCTTTTCACAACAAAAACTACATTTGGCAAAAGGTGATGATGACGATGAAGGTGATGATGAAGGTGATCCAGTGCATCTTTAAAACATCCATGAAGACGACAGAGTCAGTAGAGAGGAGGTGAGACGTGTCTGGGCATCTGATTGGATAAGAGCTGTCAGGGGTCGTCCAATCAGATTTGATCTCCTCACGTGTTGCTAGGTGAAGTTTGAAGCTGCGATATGAATCATTGATCCCCAAGTTACAAGAAAAACAAACAAGAAAATCACAACGGAATACAAAAAATATAAAAACAAACCTTTTAAACTCTGGTGTGTTAATGGCACAACACGGCGTTTATGGCAATTTAATATTCACCTAATACCTTTTATTTCATGGACGACCAGCGAGCTGTTTTACCTCCACTGCACCTTTAATAAAAAACATTTTGTCAAAATATTGTTTCACAGTTTCTGACCAGCAACAAATAAATATTATTCAAATAGTTGTTTAGTCTGTTAGCTAGCTAACATGCTACTCTGAGGCTAAATGGTACCAAGTAGCTAACGTGCTACTTTGAGGATAACATGTAACGAGCCAGTATTAGCTAATGAAGACGATAATGCTAGCACAACGTATACTGGGTGGTGCTAGGTGGTGTTGGCTTGTTTCCCCAGCGAAACGGTCTTAAATTGTGATTGAACCACTAGAACTACATCTTAACGAGCTAGCTCGCGTTAGATAATGACAGCTTGTGTTAGATAATGCTTTACTTTATATTGCAGAGTTGAACAATAACATTACCTAGCTAACATGCTACCATGATGCTAACAAGTAGCAAGTCAGTATTAGCTTGTTTTCTAAGCTAACTAATACACTAATCAGCTTGCAGCTCTTTAATAAGTTAGCTTATTGGATTAAATTAGCACTAGCGCTAAATCATAATTAGCTAGCCGGTGACTCGACTTTGTTTAAATTCTGTTTCACGTGTTTGTTGTTTTTGGGAGAAAAGTGCAGCAGAGCTAACGCAACAGCTAATATGAAACTAACATGCTAACAACATGCTAGCCAGTACAGATCTACTCTGACAAAATGTTTGTAGTCCACGATGTGTTTGGCTGATTGATTTAAAAATACAACATTATGAAACATGATATAGAGAATAACCCCCCCGCCCCCAGTGGGGGTCATTCCCATGTTCCCAGAATCCTTTGTTCTTGATATGAGCAGTGTCAGAGATGGATTTTAAACTGAGTCACATGTGAAACAGATCTCTGGGAACATGGACACGCCCCTCAGTGCTGTGGACACGCCCCCGCAGTGGGGTGAACACGCCCCCTCAGTGCCACCGCCTGATCACATGATCGACAGCCAGTTCACATGTAAAGACAAACGTGAATCCGTTGGTGGGTGAATACATTTGTGAGAAGTTTCTTACCCTCAGAAAACTACAGAAGCCCATTTAGCCCAAAAACCAAACGGAGGAAAAGATGGAATAAAAATAAAGTCAGACGTGTGAGATATTAAACTAAAGTCTTCACTCTTATATATTATAAGACAGTGAGTCTGAACAAAGCTAATCACTAATATCTCATCGGGTGTTTACTTTTATTCCATCTCAAGGAGAAGAAACAACAGATTCAACTCAGACGTCATCTGAACGTCTTCATCAGGAGGAAGACGAGCGGGAATGTGAGTTCTGGAGGCACAAAATAAATTAAGAACAAACTCCTGAGAAAACACGATCAATAACTTCCCAAAAGAACCTGATAACAGGCAGGATGAAGGTGATGAAGAGGATGAACAGGGAAGGACAACCAGGGAAGGATGGATGTGTGTGTGTGTGTGTGTGTGTGTGTGTGTGTGTGCGTCTATGTGTGTGTGTGTGTGTGTGTGTGTGTGTGTGTGTGTGTGTGTGTGTGTGTGTGTAGCAGGTGGATGACTGGCATGATGATTGGTCAAAGGAGGGAAGGAGTGTTGGGGTCAAAGGTCATTTACAGTAAACTACACATATATACACACACCCAAATTGTACAGAGAACAAATATGTACATGCTCAGGGTTTCTATTTTTTTACTATTACCAACAACTTTCCCAGAATACCCTCCTCCTCCTCCAGGAGGTGCCGCCTCCTCCTCCTCCTGCCTGTCTGTAGTGTAACGAGGAGGAGGCGGGGCTTATGGGCCGTCTCGGCCAATGACTGCAGTGTCACATAAGACGAGGAGGACTTTAACTGTTCTTTAGCAGCGTTCTGTCTTCAGGAGGACAGGAGGAGGAGGACGAGGACGAGGAGGACGAGGACGAAGCAGCAGCGGCCGTGGTGGTAGCAGAGGAAGAGGAGGAGGAAGAGGAGGCGGCGCCGTGCGGAGGGAAGGAGAGCAGCTGACCCGTCTCACCCGAGAGGAGGGAGCAGCAGCGAAGGTCCACCGTCTGCAGGGAGAGGCAGCGACGCAGCAGAGAGACACACTGCTCCGTCACCTTCACACAGCCTGCAGGACAGACAGGCAGGAGGGTGAGACAGGCAGCAGAGACACACACACACACACTGATCCGTCACCGTCACACGGCCCCGCAAGACAGACAGGTAGGAGGGTGAGACGGACGGGGACCCACCTGCCAGGTTGATGTGGGTGAGGCTGTCCCTCAGCGGCGAGATGGAGGAGGTGAGCGTGTGCACCGTCTGGTCGCTGATGTTCCCGCACTGGCTCAGGTCCAACCTGCTCAGGTGAGGCACGTAACGCGCCAGCAGGCGGGACGACGTGTCCGTCAGGTCCAAACCGGCCAATCGGAGCTCCGTCACGTTCTGGAAACGCCCCACTCTGGTCTCTCCGTGAGCTGAGCGACCAATCAGAGACAAGGTCATGAACCGGACTGATTCCGACTAATTATCTGCTGTCAAACCTCTAACTAATGACTCCCAGAGGTGTGCGTGTGTGTGTGTTTGTGTGTGTGTGTGTGTGTGTCTCACCTGTCCTGGTGTCAGGAGGGGGGGCCAGCAGCTCTCTCAGGTGGGAGTCTTTGAGGTCCTCCACTCTGCTGAGGTCCAGCAGCTTCAGACATGGACAGACCGCCTGACACAGAGCGGAGACCGCCGGCCACGGACACCCAGAGACATTCAGCTCCAGCAGACCTGAGGACAGCGGACAGGTGAGACCAGGGGAGACCAGGGGAGACCAGGGGAGACCAGGGGAGAGAGGGGGAATAGAGTGCCCTTCCTCTTTTTAGCCGGCGCTCTCTAACTGCCCTCTTTCAGTTTAGTTCATGAACGGCTCATACAGGTAAACAGGAAGTGCTGCGGTCACCTGGTAGGCGGTTAATGAGCCACATTAACTGTTTCTTGGAGATGTTGGTACAACCCAGGTTCAGGGAGACGGGCTGCCGGCGGATGATACCACTCAGCATGGGGGGGGTGATGGAGCGCTGCCGGCTCAGGTCGATCTGATTCCACAACCGTTTATCACAACACCTGAAGAAGAAAAGAGAGGAGAGTGTCATGTGATCTGGGCGGTGGGGTCACTGTGGGGTCACTGTGGGGGTCACTGTGGGGGTCACTGTGGGGTCACTCACCAGCGGCTCCAGGTGCGACACACCCTCATGCAGACGCACAGCTCCCTCTGGCTCAGGTGGGTGAAGACTCTGAGCCACACGTCGCGTGTCATGATGTGGGCGGAGCCAGAGTCCAGCGGCAGGCAGCTGGGCTCGGGGCAGGTGGGGGGCGGGCGCACCAGGTGCCTCTCCATCTGCACGGGCCGGGGCGGCGAGGGCACGGCGGGCGGGCTGCGCTTCATCATCTGGGAGCGCGGGGCGAGGCGGGACGGCTGCGAGCCGGGGGACGCCGCCATCGCCAGGCCGCCCGCCCCCGCCCCTCCTCCTCCTGCTGCTCCTCCTCCTCCCCCGTTGGAGGAGGTGCTGTTTCTGGACGTCTGGTTCTTGCTGTTGCTGCGGATCTTGTTGCCCCGGCTGCCGCTGCCTTTGGCCCCACCCCCCCCGCCGCTGCCGTGTCTGTGATTGGTCAGAACGCCACTCGCGTTCTCCTTCTCCCCGCCCTCCCTCCCGCCTCCCGCGCCCCCTCGTGTCCGCCCGTTGCGCGCCTCCTGCCCGTTGCTGCGCTGCTTCCCCGTGAAGCCGTCGTGCTGCGAGGACGGAGGCATCTGATTGGAGGAGAGGGGCGAGGGCGGGGGCAGGGAGGCGGAGCTCTTCCTGGTCCTATCAGAGGGGGGCGTGTCCTCCTCCTCTGCGTCCAACAGTCCTCCTTTACGTCCTCGCGGAGGCGGCCCCGCCTCGCCTCCCCCGCCTCTTCGTCTTGCCTTCTCCCCCGCCTCCTCCTCCTGCGGCTCTTCCCCCCTTCCCCCCTCCCCCTCCGACTCCTCGCTGGCGCTGAAGCCCAGCTCGGCCAGTCGCCGCTCCCTCTCCCGCTCGTTGCGACTCCTCTCTCGGTCCGCCCCCCGCCCGCCGCCGCTGTTGCCGTAGATGGCGGGAGGAGGCGGGGCAGGAGAGGAGGAGGAGGGCGAGGAGCCCCCCCCTCCCGCCTGCTCCCCGCCGAGGGAGTCGTCGGAGTCGGACTCGGAGTCGGACTCGGAGCTGGAAGAGGAGGAGGAGGACGACTCGGGCCGGCGCTCCAGCAGACACATCCTCTTGAAGCGCTCCAGCTTCTCTCGGTGGTGGGAGCGCTGGTCTGCGCTGGACGGGCCGCCGGCAGACGCCCCACCGGGCTGCGACGAGGACGAGGAGGAGCCCTGTAGTCCTCCTGCTCCTCCGCCCGAGGAGGTGGGACCGTTAGACTCCAACGCCTCCGGTTTGGGTTTCTGCCGGAGAAGGAAACAGGAAAATCAGACTTAGTCTTATTTATTTATGAATCAAATGAAAAATAACGACATATCTAAATAATAATAATATAACCACCACTAATTATGTATTTATTAATAATAACATTAATCATATGATTAATAATAACCACAATAATATATATATATATAATACAAATAAATTCGTCGTGCCTTTTTGAGGCGTTTTTCATGGGCGCCCTTCATCTGAGAGAGAGACAGGAAGAAGAGACAGACAGTGAGACTATTATTGAGCTGCATGATGTCATCACGGCGCTAGTTATCTGCTCTGTGACGGGTTAACACTCCACCTTCTTCTTGGGCCCGCTGTCCTGAGGCAGCTCCTTCTCCTTCTTCCTCTTGTGCCCGCCCTCCTCCAGGGAGGGAGGGGCTTTCTTTTTCGGGGGCGGCTCGTCTGTGAGCTTCCAGCGGCCGACCTCCCCGTGGTCCAGCCGCCGCTTCCCCAAGCCGTCCGCCTGGTCCTGGAACAAACACGAGGCAGCGTCAATACAGACCGCCACAGACTGTCACAGGCCGCTACAGACTGTCACAGGCCGCCGCTACAGACCGCCGCTACAGACCGCCGCTACAGACTGCCGCTACAGACTGTCACAGGCCGCTACAGACTGTCACAGGCCGCTACAGGCCGCTACAGACTGTCACAGGCCGCCGCTACAGACTGTCACAGGCCGCCGCTACAGACCGTCACAGGCCGCCGCTACAGACCGCCGCTACAGACCGCAACAGACTGTCACAGAGTGCTACAGGCCGCCGCTACAGACCGCCGCTACAGACGCCATAGGTCGCTACAGACTGTCACAGACTGTCACAGGCGGTCACAGACTGTCACTGGCCACCACAGAGTGCTACAGACCGCTACAGACTGTCACAGGCGGTCACCAGCCGCTACAGACTGTCACAGACCGCCACAGGCCACCACTGGCCGCCACAGAGTGCTACAGACCGTCATGGGCCGCTACAGACTGCTACTGGCCGCCACAGACCTCTACAGACTGTCACAGAGTGCTACAGACCGCCACAGACCACGACAGGCCGTCAGAGGCCGCTACAGTCTGCATAGACCACAATATAAATAAACAATAGCGTAAGGTATTTACGCCTCAATGACGTCATTCTGATGGAGCAGCTACAGTGTTAGCTTAGCACTAACTGAGCCAAACAACATCATGATGATGTTGGTTCAGAACCCTTTTGATCGATGAATACCAACACGACAGCCTATCAGACATCAGCAAGAGATCCTCCCCGTCAGCAGACATGAACTGGTCCGACTCTCACCTTACTGGTTTTGCCCTCCTTGTGGCACTTTGGACACTCCCAGCAGTTTGGGATCTCGTCGTTGATGATTCCTTCAGCTTTTCCCATCTGATGACACAAGCACACGTTATTGATCCAAATAACAACAACAATGATAATTAATATATATATATATATATATATATATATATATATCTCTATCTCTTCAGCAGCATCACTGACCTTCAGGCAGCTCGGGTGGATGATCTCGTTACAGATGGTGCACTCCATCAGAGAGAGGCTGAACTTCTCCTCCTCAGAGTCCACCGTGTCCTCCTTACCGGCCTCACCGCACGCAAAGCACACCGCCGTGTGGGGCAAGACGGGCTGGGGACAGGTAGAGACAGACAGGTGGGTCAGACAGGTGGGTTAGACAGGTATGTGTGTGTGTGTGTGTGTGTGTGTGTGTGTGTGTGTGTGTGTGTGTGTGTGTGTGTGTGTCTGTCTCACCGCCGTGCACTGTCTCTGGAGGCAGGACTGCTTCATCCGGCCGGGTCCTCCGAACTTCTTCATGTCCTTACAGAAGTGACACTCTCCACACTCCGTCCTCTTGCAGGCCTGGCAGCGCCGGCACCGCGTCCGCCGTCGCCTCGCACCCCCGCCAGTACCCCCGCCCAGCGCCTTACTGCCCGACATCCCCGAACAAGTCAGCTGGAGACACGCAGGGGGGAAACAACGCATACAGAAGTGTTAATGCCAAGACGACACTCTTTCAACCTCCATTTCTACATCTGACACCAATCAAATCTGTTATTCAAGAACCAGGATTTCAAAATAAAGATGGCCGACTGGCCTCTCGTCCAGTCTCTCACTCAAGCCGCGATGCCTATTCGAATATGCATATTTGATTGGCCAAGAAGCATCAGATGATCCGATTTCCATGCGTGTGATTGGTCGGTGTGTTTCCTGGCCCGCTGAACGAGTGCCGTAAAGGCTGTAAAAGCTGCGCTGGTTAAATACAAGCGCTCTGTCAACATTTAATCATTTTCAATCATCGATCGGTCATAGGTCCAAAGACAACGGCGTCTGGGTCGCGGTCTGCCTGTTAGTGACCCGTGATCTACACCATGGTATCACCTTATTGTGGTACCACCTTTACCTTGATACCATCTACCATCTTCAATGTGGTACCCTTTACCCTGTGGGATCATCTATTATCTCAACCCTGTCTCCTAAAAATGACATTCCCCCAGAACTAAAACGCATTTTCAATTACGTTTGACCAGAAACGTATCTCCTCCCTGATTATGTTTGTTTGACGTATTACTAATACACTAATATGTGTGTGTTTGTGTTATTGTTTTCCCGCTGAATTTAAGCATATTTTAATTTCTAAACTCGGCGGAGGAAAAGAAAAAGGATTCCCTCAGCAGCGGCAAGCGAAGAGGGGCGGGGTGAGGCCGGTGGTGAGGCCGGTAACGGGGCCGGTCTGGAGACCGCTTGAGGCCGGTAACGGCCTCCGTCGCGCCGGATCCGGTCTTCGCTGAGTCGGGTTGTTTGGGAATGCAGCCCAAAGTGTGTGATCAACTCCATCTTGTGTAGTAAACCACTGCAATCGTCAGCAGCAGACACACACACACATCTCTGTGGTCAAATCAGCTACAGAATCTGACGTGAAAAAATATTCAAACGGCCGGAAGAGCCGCGGGACACAACATCCGCTTTTCAAAATACTGATATGTGTTCAGAACATCTGACCGCATCCAAACATTTTAACTGTACCAGTACGTATTACAACATGTATGTATGACCAGTACATATCACAGTATTTTGTAAGATTCTGGCGGTTTCACGGTATTTTTTTCCGAGTAAAAACCTTCATTCATTGATGCCGAAAAGGACGGCCGGCCAAATGAAAAGCTGTTGTGAACAGCTGTTTTTAGGTTGGTACATAAAGGGTTTTAGCAAGCTAAACCTGGGGGGATTTAGGACCCAGGAAAACTCCGTCGCAGGAAGACACAGACTGGAAGGGTATGTGTCTGCGACGAAGTTTCTGTGAAAGTGGGCAAGCATTACCCAGCATCTACCATTCATCTTCACCGTGGTACCATCTTTACTGTGATGACAGTGTTTCCCCATGGTTTACAGCTTTAGGGGGGTGGACGACACAAACGCTAAAGCAGTTGTTCTCAAAATGTTTCTGTAAATATCATTTTGTGACTCCATCTGTGCTTTCATAAATAATAGAATAAAGAAAATCACAATCTCTTTCAAGTAAATCAGCTTGCTCCATCAGACCAAAAAAAGTTGCAATCACTTGGAACAATGAAAATAAAGTTATCTGTGCAAAAAATAACATTTAGTTACTACTAAATAGTTTATTGTGGAAAACAATAAGCTAATTATTTTTTTGCTAAACAAAACAGAAAGAGTGCAGATATGCGTGAGCATCACGTTGCATCAGTATTAGTGGCTGCAGTGAGCTGCTTTCCTCTACAAATCTTTTTAAAACAAGGCTGTACATTTGATACGGCTGCTCTCAATGCTGGGCTGAGATCTGTTTTCCCTTTGAGAAACGCAACAGCAGAAAAGACGACCTCACGGAGATTGGCTTTTGGCAAAACATTTACCCGAAAGTACAGGCATTTCGCCATGTATTTATTAATGACGTTTTATGTCTGTGTACTTTGTACTATGTGAAGCCAGCAGGCTCATTGTTGGGTACAAGACACCAGCACTTTGGCTTGTTTCACTTGGAGCAGGAGAGCTGCTCCGGGTTCAGGAGAGCTGCTCCGGGTTCAGGAGAGCTGCTCCGGGTTCAGGAGAGCTGCTCCGGGTTCAGGAGAGCTGCTCCGGGTTCAGGAGAGCTGCTCCGGGTTCAGGAGAGCTGCTCCGGGTTCAGGAGAGCTGCTCCGGGTTCAGGAGAGCTGCTCCGGGTTCAGGAGAGCTGCTCCGGGTTCAGAGAGCTACTGTTGCCATCTTCACGCTTGGTGCGTTAAAAAAAAAACGCAGATATAGCCGTCTGCTTTTCACGCAACATATTTTTCGATGCTCTCTATCTGTTGGTTTGGGCAGAACTCTGCTGTGCGCGATACAGAGCAATACAGGAATATGAAACCACGGTATTTTTCACAGAGAACAAAGCTACGAAACTCTCATTATTCAGTTTCAAACATGCTGATTAAATACTTTCTCACACTAACAATGTCTCATATCCCTTTATGTGGTGTATATGCAGATTATAATCTGATCATAAGAATATGCAGACAACAGTTTATGAAACACAACTCTGTGTGAACTAGAAGTGTTGACTTGATACGTTTTATTCTAATGTGACAAAATAGTTTATTCAAAAGCTTTCCTTTCATAAAGGCAGTTCCAGTGTTTCCAATGCTAAAGGAGCTATGTAACAAGGATTACATGTTTATATATGATACACTTTGAGGTGATTATTGATGTTTATATACGATACACTTTGAGGTGATTATTGATGTTTATATACACAATACACATTGAGGTGATTATTGATGTTTATATACGATACACATTGAGGTTTTTATATGTTTATATACGATACACACTGAGGTGATTATATGTTTATATACGATACACATTGAGGTGATTATTTAGGTTAAAGAACATAGGTAAGACCTTATAGCTGTCTACTTCCTCCTTGTTGGACATGTGATATTTATTCGTGTTATTGAGTATTTGCTGTTTATGTTTCACTGTTGATTTAATCGTATATTCTTATTATAGTAAACATGTTATTGCAGACTTGACTCCCTGCATGTGAGCATGTTGTTCTCCTGAAGCTAACAGAAGTTAGCATCTGGCACCACTTAGCTGCTAGCGGCTAACAGGTAGCACGTCACAGCCACCTGCGGTCAGGCAGCGCGAGTAAGGTCCGCTCCACACCTGGACACCTGGGAAAGGTGTCGGTGAGCCGGGGGAGCGGAGCGGGGAGAGCGGGGAGCGCCCCATCCCCCCGCACTGTGACCCGCGTTCGGCTAGCAGCAGCTAGCTGGCTCCGCTTCCTCTTTCATTATC
This sequence comes from Taurulus bubalis, assembly GCF_910589615.1. Taxonomy (NCBI): domain Eukaryota; kingdom Metazoa; phylum Chordata; class Actinopteri; order Perciformes; family Cottidae; genus Taurulus; species Taurulus bubalis. The sequence goes on from NC_136605.1 coordinate 21,001,034, forward strand.
TCCGCCTCGCTACAAACAAACCAGCCGGAGGTGAATAAAGCAACATGGCTGCTGCTGCACACTCACCTCTCGGTATCAGGTCGCATGCTCCGTGGTCGCTCATCAGAAACGCTCTCAGCCCCCCGTTAGCCCCCCGTTAGCTCCCTCGATGCTCCAGCCGGGCTGCGGCTCCGCTCCCCCGGCTGCTTCACACGCGTCCCATCGCTGAAGCTCCACGGTGCTCGCGGTGCTCGCTCCCGGGCCTCTCGCGGACCCGCTGCGGGGTCTGAAGGCTCCACAAACCGGATCGATATGGATCAAGTGAAGGGCGCAGTGGAGTCGGTCCCCTCTCCCGTTACAACGTGTTCTTCTCCTGCGGCTCCCGGGGGGCTTTAAAACACCTCAAACGGCTCATTTTAACCGGAGCGGAGTGTTTTCTTTAGAGCGACACGCGGTTATAACCCTCCGCGGGAAACTAGACCCCATTGATCACCGCATTAGAAGTGATCAGATATTGTGAATAAAGAGCAGCGCGCGGGCTATTGTTCTCCGTGGCTATTGTGCGGCGCCCCGGCTGCGGTGTTGTGCGTGATTTGGGTTGCGTGTTGTGCGTCGCGCGGCGTCCCGTGCCATGTTGAACCCGCTGCATTGATTACATCATACAGGTGACTCCGGATAGCGCGCGGCACGTTTGGCCCCAGAGACGGAAATCAAATAAATAAAGAAACGTTGTAAATACAAGACGGCAGCGTGAGCACGCACGCTCTGCGTCATCGCGTCACCGCAGAACTGCGTGGAGACGCAGTGAGGCATTGTGGGATTTGCAGTTTGGTTTGTTTCGGTTTTGAACTTTTTATTGAGACGCATTTTACACAAGAAAAAAACGAACAAAAAACGATTAATTTGAAGAATGCAATTGTGATGCACGTAAAGAATATTTTAGGGGAAATATGATTCATTATTATTATTAATTATGAAGGTGTGAGTACACACAGGTTACTAGGAATAAGATAAAATAAGATAATCCTTTATTAGCCCCGCAGTGGGGAAATTGCAGCATTACAGCAGCAAGAGTAATACACATAAACAGTAAAGACAGCAAAGAAGAAAATAATCCACAATAGCAATATTATGTATACAGACGGAATACAAAGTATAACAAGTATTTAAAACTATTTACATTGCACCAGTTGAAAGTAATTAAAGTGATTGATTTGTTATTACGTGTTTTTGTGGTCTACTGCGAGCTCAGTTTGATATGCAGCTGAATCTGACTCTCATTGGACGTACTCGCAGTATAAATAGTCTAAAACAAGTACTAACATTCCAGTTTATCATTAATGTGATGGATACAGTACCAATAACTATATAAATATATAATGAAACAGGATATGCACATTATGCAAGTGTACAGTATAAACAGTATATTCAGAATATACACTATATTCATGTATATTTTGAATATATTCTGTATATATACAGAGTACATTCTGACTATATTATAGGTAAATTCTGAATATATTCTGTACATTCTGTATATATATTCTGTATATTATATATATTCTTAAAAAGTACTTCAGACCCCCCCCCCGCCTCCCCCCTCCAGCTAACATGCTAAGCTAGCTCGGCTAGCTCGTCCCTCACAGGAACTCCTTGAGACGCACCGGCTTCATCAGCATCCCGGTGCCGGACCGTTCGGACTGAACCGACTCCCCGCGAACCTCTCGGCACCGACAGACCTCCTCACCCTACGGGACACAGAGGCGCGGCTCCACCGACCCGACGAGCGAAGATGATTAAGCTCTTTTCCCTGAAGCAGCAGAAGAAGGACGAGGAGTCTGCGGGAGGGAACAGGACCGGGTCCGGGGGCAAGAAGGCCAGCGCGGCCCAGCTGCGGATACAGAAAGGTAGGGGGACCAGGACCCGAGCCGCCCGGTCCACTAGGGACCGGCACAGGGGAACCCGGACTATACAGGGTACACGAGTACATGAGTACACGAGTACAAGGGAGTACCAGCGGGTACAGGCTAGCAGCTAGTATGCTACCGGTTAGCTTGGGCTACATTTAAAAACAAGCTACAAGCTAACAGGCTAGCGTTAGCCTGTTGTTGTTATTGTTATTGTCATTATCATTATCATGACTTTATACAACATCTTGAGCCAGAACACATTATCTCAGTGGAGCAGCTGTAAGCTATCAGTTAGCTTCACTGAGCTATCAATTAGCTTCACTGAGCTAGCTGTTAGCTTTACTGAGCTAGCTGCTGTGTCAGCTCTCAGTTTCCCAGAATAACAATCTGTGATGACGTCATGCCGTCCTGAACGGTACTGCGTTACTGAGGCGGGAAGTACCTGAGTACCTTTATAAAGTACTGCACTCTAGTACACACCTGAGTACCTTTTATAAAGTACTGCACTCTAGTACACCCTGAAGTACTTGGTCTTGAGTACTTCTTACTTCTCCTTCAGTACATCTTAGAGGTACATATAGTACTTTTAACAGTACTACATCTCAGAGGTATCTATTGAGTATATCATGTGTGTATGTATATGTATATATATATAATATAGTACTTGTTGTGTTTCAGACATCAATGAGTTGAATCTGCCCAAAACGTGTGAGATCAACTTCCCCGACGACGACGACCTGCTGACCTTCAGACTCATCATCTCCCCAGACGAGGTGTGTGTGTGTGTGTGTGTGTGTGTGTGTGTGTGTGTGTGTGTGTGTGTGTGTGTGTGTGTGTGTGTCTTCGTTCTAGAAGAAATAAAATGCTGGACTTAATGTGTGTATTTGTCTCTCAGGGCTTTTACAAAGGAGGGAAATTTGTCTTCAGCTTTAAGGTGAGCTCTCTCTCTCTCTCTCTCTCTCTGTCTGTGTCTCTCTGTCTCTCTCACTCACTCTGTGTCTCTCTGGCTGCAGTCGAATAGTCAAAAAAGTACCTCCTAACGTCTAACCTTAAGCACTTTTCCTTAACCTCTGTAAAAACGTCATGGGATCAAGGAAAGATGGGAAGGAGACTTCATGAGTTAGGAAAAGACAACCGCGGAGTTTAGAGAATCCGACTCTACTTTCAGTAACTACGTAGTTATGACGTGACGGCAGGCGATGTTAGTGACGATCTTAAATACTTCGTCAGTGTGTTCTTACAGTGTTGCGTCATGCAGACGATTTAAACAACCTGGTTCATAGTATTACTTTATTAACATAAACAAACCGGTTCAAAGTATTACTTTATTAACATAAACAAACCGGTTCAAAGTATTACTTTATTAACATAAACAAACCGGTTCAAAGTATTACTTTATTAACATGAACAAACCGGTTCAAAGTATTACTTTATTAACGAGGTTAGAATAGAAATGAAAGAAGGAATATGGAAGTGAAATCAAGGTACAAAGCTACTAAACTGTCTCTTCAGTTTCAAACATGCTGAATTAAATACAGTCTCACAATAACAATGTGTCATATGTGTGTCTCATATCCCTTTATGTTGTTGTGGTTTATATGCAGAGTATAATCTGACTTGACATGTTTTATTGTAATGTGACAAAATAGTTGATTCAAAAGATGATAATCAGAAACATGACTCAGACTGAAGAGCTCGTCCAGTTTAACTCTTTCATCAAAGCTTCTGTAGCTGAAGTCAAATAAAAGAATGAGGGCTGAAGCTGCAGTTTAACACCAGAGAGAATATCAATACAGCAGTTTATCACTTTACAGCAGTTTATCACTTTACAGCAGTTTATCACTTTACAGCAGTTTCATCACTTTACAGCAGTTTTCAGCAACGTAACGTTCGTAGTTTTCCAGCCGGTTAAACAGATCATTGAAAGTATTTCCAAGTTATGCTAACGGTTATTTACATGATCTGCGTTTGTCTTCATGATCGTTTGTTCTCGTGAACGGCTGAATAATACGTCACTTTAAATGTTGCCGCCGCTAGGAATTGTGGGTCGGCATTATCTCCTTTCCTTTTGCGTTTAGAGAATTCGACCGGCTCTTATAATGGCGTCACTTAGGTACTTCAGGGGATTTCATTCAGTTAGGAAGGTTCCTAACCAAAAAGGACTATTCCACTGCAGCCTCTGTCTCTCTCACTCACTCACTCACTCACTCTGTGTCTCTGTCTCTCTCACTCACTCTCTCACTCTGTCTTTGTCTCTCTCTCTCTCTTCATGTGTATTTGTACTACTAAGTACATTCAGTGAAGTATAAATACTACTAACTCGGCATGAATAAATAAAGACACTATTGTTCTTTTATTTGCGATACTTTAAAAATACTCCTTTGAATGAACTGCGTTGTCGATGTTTAGTATATGTGTTGTAGTGTAATTGTGTAATAACATGTGTTATAACGCCTGTGTGCTCCAGGTAGGACAGGGTTACCCCCACGACCCCCCCAAGGTCAAGTGTGAGACGATGGTGTATCACCCCAACATCGACCTAGAGGGGAATGTCTGCCTAAATATCTTACGGTCTGTCCACCTTAAATCCACCTTGAATCCACCTTAATTCCACCTTGAATCTGTTGATGAACCGTGTTGTTGTTGTTGTTCTCCACAGAGAGGACTGGAAGCCGGTGTTGACAATAAACTCCATCATCTACGGTTTACAGTATCTATTCCTGGTGCGTTCACTTCCACTGCTTTCACTCATAGAGCTCAGTACTTATACTCAGTACTTCAGTACTAAACTTCCCCTACAGACTCAAGTGTGTATTATATTGTTCTGCAGCGCCACCAGAGATGACAAGTTATTTACAGGAACTAATGCTGTCACTTAATTCTCTCCCACCCCCAACCCCCCTCCCCCCCAGGAGCCTAACCCAGAGGACCCCCTGAACAAGGACGCAGCAGAAGTCCTGCAGACGAACCGGCGGCTCTTTGAGCAGAACGTCCATCGCTCTCTGAGGGGCGGCTACGTGGGCGCCACCTACTTTGAGAGGTGTCTGAAGTAACCGGCCCCGTGACTCCTCCCCCTCCCGTGACCCCCTCCTGTTACCCCTCCCCCTCCTGTGACTCCTCCCCCACCCCCGTCCTGCTCGTTGGCAGAAGCAGGAGCTGCAGCGACAGAAAGCAGCACGCCAGAAGACGCTTTTCTGATTTAAAACAAAAGAAGAAACAACTCCACCCCCTCCTCTCCCCCCTCTCCCTCCTCCCTCCCCTCTTATTTCTCTGTTTTACTTACAAGGCAACATGAAACCGTTTACACGCCACCGGGGACGCCGACACACGACACACCAGAACTGGACTCAAAGAATCGGCTGACGGCGGCCGAGGGGGGGAGGGGTGGGGGGGATGTGCGCCGCTGATGATGATGATGATGATGACATGATTTTCTTTTATTTTTATTTTGTGTGGCGAAGACACCTGCATCCGACAGGTGGTCAGAAGGACACGCCCCCTCCTGACAGGTGGTCAGGAGGACACGCCCCCTCCTGACAGGTGGTCAAAAGGACACGCCCCCCCTGACAGGTGGTCAGGAGGACACGCCCCCTCCGTCACGCTGCCAGTTAATCGCTTGTTACGCATCAGCAAACTCCAAACTCCCCACGCCGGCCACCAGGGGCGCCGCCTGCCTCCTGAAGGAGCAGCACCGCCACATAAGGGGAGGAGCTTCTGGTGGAAGGGGAGGAGCCTCTGGTGAAAGTGGGAGGGGCCTCGAATTACGAGAGCAGATGAGCCTTATGAAGTTCCCTTCTGGAACGACGTGAACCGTTTTCAAGCGGCGGAAACTCAGCTGTAGATATGGCATCAGTGGGAGGGGCTTGTGAGTTGCAGTGGGAGGGGCTGATCGCGACATTCAGGCACGCCTTAAAAAGTTCCTTAAAGTTAGACGGAAACATTTTTTCAACGAATCGACTGCTGAAAGTATCGTGACATCAGCGCAAGAGGGAGGAGCCTCAGTCGGGTGGGCGGTGCTTATTGGAGGGGGCAGGGACCCTCAGTGGAAGCCTTAAATAGTTCCTAAAGACCTCGTAGCTGAAGGGGAGGGGCTTGTTAGTCTGCAGTTGGTCACATGACGCTGACAGGCGAATTAGAACGGAGATGGAGTCCGTTTGGAATTTGCTGCTAAATCACAAACGTAAACACTGAGCGCCAGGGTGTGGGGCGTCAAGGGGCGGAGCTTCAAGTGGGCGGTGGGTCAGTGTGTTTAAAGGGGCGGATGGGCAGGGTTTATGCGGGGGGGGGTTTTGATTTTCATTGGGGTACGTTGTGGGTGGGGTCACAGGGGGAGGGGCTTAACATGTTACGATTCTATTGTGTATATTGAAACCCCAGCTGTTCACATTGACTGCAATATGATTTATGTTAAATAAAATATAAACTTGAATGATTGTGATTTGTTTTTCATCAAGTTCGTTTAGACAATTACACAAAATCACTAATAGAATGAGACATTTAAAGTAAAAGATTAATAATAAATACAATTAATGACCTACAGACCCTGAAACCAGCTCATTCAATTCAGTTTATTTTGTACAGCCCAGAATCACAAATAAACAATCTGTACAGACATCCCTGTCCCAGGACCTCAGATCAAAAGCAAACGCTTCATGAAAAGGAGTCGGCTTCATCTGTGATGTACGTCTTTAATGAGCCCCAGTAGACGGGCTGAATTCTTCATCAGAAGCTCTTCCTCACTCTCCAAGTCCTCGTACTCCCATCGATACCAAAGCCAATGATGTGACATAGCAAAAAAGCCTGGACATAAGTCCATTTTACATGTAACACAATTCAACCATAAATATGACTTGAGAGCTCCCCAATTTATGGAAATATCAATTATCATATCGCTACCCTTGTCAGACAAAGCCTGAGCAAGATATCAACCACATTGCATTTTTTTCCGGCCCAAAAACTGAAACATGACTTACTTATGGAAGAAACGATACTTGTTTTGGTGCATCTGCTTGAGCCGAGTCCCTCTGTTGTGGAACCAGAGGCGTTCAAGGTCCAGGAAGAAAGTTAGGGCATTTTTGCTTTCAGTGGACCTAAACCTACGGTTCACGAAATCTGCACTAAATGAATTACTAAAAATATTTAACTTAATTTAATCAAAGTCAAACTTTGCAGATATACTGTTAACACAGTGATATTTTATAGTAGAAACAAATTATGATATAAATAATTAAAGAGGAAATACATCCTGGAAGTCTTTTTCTTTCCTGTGTTCTATCATCAACCAATTAACCAGTAACACATATACTGCTATATGAACATCTTAACTGGTCTTACAAGTGTTTTCTGTATATTATACCTTTTGAAATTATTCAAATAGCCCTTGTGGTTGAGGAGATATTCTGTATTTAGTATGGGGATGCAAACCATTCGAAATTTTTTAGAAAAATGTCTGGGGGGCTAAAGAGGCAGCTTTGATCAAATGTACAAACGCACAGGTGTCTTTAGAGGATCATCACCATTGGCTGACAGGTGAGGGGGCGGAGTCAACTCATTACAGGTGACATGAAAAAAGTAGACTATAAAAGTAACAGCGGTTTCAGATACTTCTTTGTTTTATGACATTATCAGACATGTATGAGAATTAAACAATCAACTCCACTTATTTGCATATTTATTCCATGTTTTCATTTAATTTGTTATTAACATCTTAGTCTTTGATCCGTCATGAAAATATAAAACCCACTTTTTGTAACAATAAACTAGTAAAAAGTAAATATATATAGAGAACAAGGGTGGGGGGGGGTAACTCAGGCCAGCTGGTGCTGTGAGGTCATGAGGACCAGAGGGACCTCCTTGTCTCCGGTTCCCAGCAGAGGAAACATCCTCTCGGTGAACTCAGAGGATCCCGTGAAGCTGTAGATCTCTGAGCCCGACTTCACGTTGAAGAAGGTCACCTGACCCTCGTCCACGTCCAGGAACACGCCCACCTGACGCAGCTTCGAAGGACTCTTTACCTGCACGTCAACGAGAACACGTTTAAGCCTTTTCTTCTTCTGCAGACTTTTAATGAAGCCATCGTTAGCTAGCTAGCATGCTAACTCCACCTTATTTCAATGCTACAGATACAGAAACATGTAAACAGACCGTTCACCTTTCAATTAGCTTATGCTAATCACTAGCACTAATGTTAATTGCTAGCATGCCGACTAATGATTACAGTTATATAAGAGCATTACTGCTAGCTATATGTATTCTAGTGATTATCATTAGTGCTAACTACATGTATGGCAGTGATTAGCATTAGTGCTATCTATATGTATGCTAGTGGATAGCATCAGTGCTAATTACATGTATGCTAGTGATTAGCATCATCAGTGCTAACTACACATATGCTAGGGATTAGCATTAGCGCTAGCTATATGTATGCTAGTCACTAAGACCTTTTGGTAAATTTTTTTTTTACTGTTGTATAAAATATACTATATAACGTAGTGAGCGTGGACCTTGGTGAGGGGCGGGGTGGTGAGCGCTCGCAGCTGGCTGCCGCTCCACCAGAGGGCGTAGTACCCGTTAGAGGGACTCATGTCAAACAGCCCTTTCCTGGGCGCCGACTCACTGACCACGCCCAGCTTCCAGTCCTTATTGTCCCCGACAAACACCTGCACAGGTGGACAGAACACACAGGTTAGTACCGGTCAGCGGATCGGGTCCTGGACCAGGATCAGTGAGGTGCGAGTCTGACCTCCCAGTAGTGGCGTCCCGTGCTGAAGTCCTCTTTGGCGATGACGCAGGACCAGACGTCAAAGCGTTGCTGACTGTTCCTGTAGAACTGCAGCTTCTCGCCTCGCTTCACCTGCTTCCTGTCCTCAGACAGGATGAGGAACGGGTACGCCGTCACCGGGTTCAGGGTCACGTCCTCTGGAGACCACAAGGACACCGTGAGAGGGTGGTGGGGGGGGAGAAACGAAGCCCTGAAGACTCAAAGACCTAAAGACTCACCAGAGACCTAAAGACTCACCAGAGACCTAAAGTGAGCTCAGTGCTAACGCTAGGACACCAGCATGCTAACATCCCAGCAGCATCTGGGTCATGAAGGTAAACACTCACCCATGTAGACTCGGGCCTTCTTGTGTCCTGTGATGACATCGAGCGGATTAACGTCAAATCATTCATTTACAATATTTATATACGAGTTATTGATTAGGGACTAACCTGAGACCGACTTCATCTTCTTCCGATCTGAAGGGAAACAGGAAACAGTCACTTTTAAAGTAAAGCGCTCAATGAAAGGTGTTTAGTCAGCTGGTCCACTACCCAGCATGCTCCTGGCTAACGAGCAATCAGTTCTTTACACACAAGGCTAGACGGCCTGCTGTGATTGGTTGATGGTCACATGTCACGAAGCAAACAGTACTCCTCATCATCATCATCATCACCTTTCAGAGACCACTGACTCTTCCTCAGACTGGTGGTGCTTCCTCTCAGACTGAGCATGCTCTCTGCAGCCATCAGGTCACCTGACACACACACACACACACACACACACTTATATTCTTTATATCTTAAAGGGACGTTATTATGATTATTGTTGTTATGATCCGCTCCGGCCCACCTGACCCTCTGGAGACCCCGTCCCCCATCCTGACGTCGTCCATCTTGTCCTTCAGCTCCGACAGAGAGATCTTCACCTCCGTCAGCTGGAAGTGGAGCGACAAGTCCTCGTCCACCTGCTGCTG
>NC_136605.1:21015658-21035658 GCF_910589615.1 Taurulus bubalis
CTTTGTTGTTGGCCAATGAGAAGAAGCCGCTGTGAGGAGAGAAGGCCATGCAGCTGGTTCGATAAATGATCTTCCTCTTGGAGACGGGGAAGTTGGAGAAGACTGTGAGGCTGGACATGTGGACCTGAGGGACACATCATCATCATCATCATCATCAACAACATCATCATCATCATCACCATCTTCATCACCACCATCTTCATCACCACCATCTTCATCATCTTACCATGCGTATAGCCTCGTCCTCGGCCCGGGAGGCGATGGCCAGGATCTCAGAGGAGGGGTTAAACGTCATCGAGGTCGCCGAGGTCAGCAGGTTCATCACTGATTTCAGAGGCTTCGGATTGGCTGAATTTAGACACGCCTCCTGGGAGTAGATGTTGACCACGCCTGACTCAGAGCTGAGAGAGACAATCAATGTGAGTCCTACTGGTCTCTACTGGGACACCAGCCAATCAGAGCGCAGGAGAATGTGGGCGTGTCTTACCCGCAGGCGAGGTACTGTCCGTTGGGCGAGGCGGCGATGGCCGTCCCCTTCACGCAGCCTTCATCTGTGAACCTGTTCACACACCGACTGCTGCGCATGTCCCACACGTACACCTCGCCGTCCTCTACACACACACACACACACACAGACGTAAATCACATGACCGTCAGGAAGTTGACGTGTGATGTCACACCCTTTCTGATCGGGGACTCACCCGAGTTGGCGAAGACTTTGCTGCCGTCGCGAGAGAAGGCGACGCCCACGACGTCCGCGTTGAGCTTCATGCTGCTGACCACCTCCTTCGTCTGGACACACTCTGAGTTACACTCTCTGATGCTAACGGACGTACACAAGTTTAAACACACACAAACAAAGAGGAGGCATCACCTTGAGTGTGAGGAGGTGCAGGTATCCGTTAGTTCCTGTGAGCAGCAGAGCGCCTCCTTCAGGACAAACTGAGAACTCCTTCACTCGGGCTTCATTCAGACCTGAAACATGTTGCTTCATTACACCAGCTATCCATCAGTCAGCAAACGTTAGCACGCTAACACCAGCTATCCATCAGTCAGCTAACATTAGCACGCTAACACCAGCTATCCATCAATCAGCTAACATTAGCACGCTAACACTAGATATCCATCAGTCAGCTAACATTAGCACGCTAACACCAGATATCCATCAGTCAGCTAACATTAGTCAACTAACATTAGCACGCCAACACTAGCAACTTTAGCTAACACTAGAAATCTATCATGGTTAGCCAACAGTTGAACGCTAACACTCGCAATCTATAATGGTTAGCCAATATTAGCATGCTAACACTAGCAATCTATGATGGTTATCCAACGTTAGTGTGCTAAGACGGCTCTTTCACAGAACATCTCCGTCCTGCTGCTCTCCTCCTGCCCCCCCTCCCCTCACGCTGACCCCCTCACCTCTGACGGTGTGCACAGGTGTGACCCGGCCCTCCATCATGTCGTACAGGTAGAACATCTTGTTCTTCAGGCTGGTGGCGATCACCGTGTCTCCGTCCCGGCTGAACTGGGCTCTGTGGATGGGGAACCGCTCTAGGTGGATGCTCTGGATCTTCGGGTTCGTCTTGCCGTCTACCTGCAGGACAAAAATCAGAGTCACGTGACCTTTTCCACCCGACTCCACCGCCGTCTGACTTTGGAGAACAACGGCGATTGGCTGGCCGTACCTGGAAGAGGGACACCGATTGGTCGAGGCCGGCTGTCATGACGACCTGGGCGGAGGGATGGAACTGGACGGTGGTCAGTCGGTCCTCCGACGGCCGCGAGCTGTTAGCATGAAGACACTTCTTCATCTGAGGAGAGACAACATGTCAACGCATGTAGGACGAGAGGACAGCAGGGTCACGTGACCACCTGGTCACGTGACGTCACATGATCAGGCCCAAAATAAAATAGTTTAAAAATAATCTAGATTAGAAATTAAACTAATTGTAAAACAGATTTATCAACAAGCATCAATAAAATGTGTAAACATGCAAATCATTTTTAATTATTAACTGAGTTACTGAAGATTGATGATCTGTTCCCAGTGGGGCGTTGAGCTACGTGCAGTTACAATGCTAACACGCTAGCAGGTATCGTATGGTTGACTGATAGCTTGTTTTTAGCATGCCGTTGGCTCATTGTTAGCATGTTTCTAGCTCGTTGTTAGCATTAGCTAACGCTCAGTCCAGCTGATTGAACGTCTTTAGTTCTGCAGGTTTTAGTGCATAAAGTGTCATCATTCCAAATATGATGAGTTATTATTGTAGTTCTATTATAATTATATATGTATTATATTTAAATACTTCCTGCTGCTTTTCTTTGCTCACTGACTGAATGGTAAATACATTTATAATGACTTTAAGAAGCTACTGACTCTCAGGATGCCGCTGGGCAAACGGTCTGAAGACGCCACGAAGTTCCCCGTCCTCCTCATCAGCTCCTCGTCCTCCTCATCCTCCTCCTCATCATCATCTGCAGGAACACAGAAAGACACGTTGGATTTTTACCAACAATTCAGGTTTTATATTAAAGACACAGAAAAGTCAAAATTATCTAATTTCTTTCATAAGATCAGCTGCTGTTTTCGTCTTTTTGGCGATATTTGGCTGATGACGTTTCACGAGTCCACAAGGACACAAGGATGAGGACACAAAGACAAGTCCAGGAGGACACAAGTCCAGGAGGACAGGAGGACACAAGTCCAGGAGGACACAAGTCCAGGAGGACAGGAGGACACAAGTCCAGCGCATATTGAGAGCCGGCCTCAGTGTTTCTACCTTTCTTCTTCTTCTTGTTGCTGTCGGCCCACGACGGAGCTCCGCCCATCGCCTTCTGGAACCTGGAACACAGCCACAGGTAAGTGTGTACATGTGTGTAAGTGTACATGTGTGTGTGCGTGTATTCATGTGTGTGTACTCACTGCTCCCTCATCCTCTGCTGGAGCTTCTGATTGGTCATGGTGGACTCCGCCTCTCCTCTGACCAGGTCTCTACGGTAACGGTGTGTCATGTCCACCCTGAAACATGAATAATTACTCAGTATTATCGATATGCCTTTTCTTTAGGTTCATGGATGAATCGTGGTCATAATAGATCTTTACTCTTCCTCCCGCTCGTCATCCTCGTCCACCCAGACGGCCGCTCTGCTCGCAGGAGGAAGAGGAGCCTCGTCTCCGTCCTCAGAGTCACCCGATCCATCGTCTGCGTCCTCCACCAACGAGGTTCCAGCCGGCTGCTCGTCCTCCTGCTAGAGGACAGGAAGTGATGTCATAGGAAGCTCAGAGTCCCAATGTCCCCCTGAACCCTCAGGGACGGCATCTAATGCCGACTTAGGGAAAGGGTTCATAAAGAGCTCAAAATGCACTCAAGCACTCTACGATGTGACAGTGGGACAGAACCAAACCCTCAAAGTCTGTGAGTCCTTAAGGTGGAGTTTGGGACTGGGCCCCAGACTCCATTAAAAAAGTGCACGATTTTAACTTCCTTTGCTTGTCTGTAGTTGTACTTAAAGGTTGTGTATAACATTATATATATATATATATATATATATATATATATATATATATATATATATATATATACACACATACACACACACACATATATATAAACTTGGAGGACTGGTTATTGAACAGCAATAACTGTTACGTTAACTTCGTTTTACTGAGCAGGAGATAACTAGTGAATAAGAGATCACCAGTGATCACTAGTGAGCCGGAGGTAACTAGTGAATAAGAGATCACCAGTGATCACTAGTGAGCCGGAGGTAACTAGTGAATAAGAGATCACCAGTGATCACTAGTGAGCCGGACTCTTCCTCGTCACCACAAGTTGCTCTCCTACTTCCTAGCCGTAACCCAGCAACGAGGGGCCCGTAGCTCGCGTGTTCTGTGGCCGGGGTCTGGTTACCTCCACGAGGCGGCCCAGCAGCTCGTCCTCCGCCCCGAACACCAGCTCCTCCAGCAGCTTCACCGAGCCGTCCTGCTCGCCCAGAGCCGCCAGCCTCTTCACGTGTGTCCGCCGCTGCTGCTCCTCCTCCGCGGGGTCAAACCTCGCGGGTCGGGTCCTCTTCTTGGCGGGTCCCCGCTCCTCCGACGCCGGCAGCTTAATCACGTCCTCCATGTTTAAAAAACCTTAACGGACCAAACTCCGAACGCAAAACTTCAGATTTAAGCCGCTGCGGATGTTTGCACATGTGCAGACCCGCGTTCTTCTTCGTGTTTCCGGAAACGTGACCGCCGAATGAGGAGAAATAAAAGCCCGCCCCCCCGTGTTCACTGACAGCTATTACACGTTTCCGGGTTGTGGAAAACTGTGTTTTCAACCTCAAACTCTAGTTTCTTCTTCTGTTAAACTATTAATACAAAACATAACAAATACAAAAACAATATATAGATGTTTTATATACTGAAATATACTAAAATAACCGAAACAAAATAATAATAAAAGTACTTTTAATACTGATTTCTGAATATGAGGCTGAATATAACATTACATCATGAATTCACAGTTTAATGGACAAAATATTAGAATGTGTGAAAAGTTCACAATATTCATTGTTCTTTTCTGTTGCTAACTTTGTTCATGTTTTATATTTCTGTTGCTAACTTTGTTCATGTTTTATATTTCTGTTGTTAACTTTGTTCATGTTTTATATTTCTGTTGTAAACGTTGTTTATGTTTTATATTTCAGTTGTAAACGTTGTTTGTATTTTATATTTATATTTCTGACCATTTCTGCTTCAGATTTATTAAGAAGAGAGTAAAGACTGTTTCATGTCAAATGAAAAACATGAAGGGAAACTTTATTATTTGTAATATTATGACTTTAAACGGTTAAATCACAAAGTAGTTTCAGTTTTTGTCTCCAGCTCAGACCCGTCTGCCCCCTTCATCTTCAGTCTGTCCCCTCTGCAACACACTGCTCCTCTTCATCAGTCCATCCCCTCCTCCCTCCTCCCTCCTTACTTCCTCATGAGGAGCTGCAAACAAAAAGTGCTAGTGCAAAAAAATTAAAAACTCAAGTAGTTCATGCTGTCGAGAGAGGAGGAGGAGGAGGAAGAGGATGATGAAATACGGTGAGGTCACAGTTTGCAGGGCGAGCCGCTCCTCTTCATCAATCTGAAGACACATGACTTTTCCTCGGCCAATCAGATGAAGGCGAAGATGAGGCGGCGATGAAGGCGAAGCTGGATGCTGCAGCTGTGATGTCATCAAACAGGGTGGAGCGGTGTGTGTTTGTATGTGTGTGTGTGTTTATATGTGTGTGTTCATATGTGTGTGTGTGTGTTTGTGTTTATATGTGTGTGTTCATATGTGTGTGTATTCATATGTGTGTGTGTTCCAGCGGTGATGCCGTCTCATGGTTCACCTCCCAACAGGAGGCAGTGGAGGAGCTCCTCTCATCACTGACACAAACAAACAAACAAACAAGCACGTGTTAAAGCTGCATTCTCTTTCCTGACCACCAGGGGGCGACTCCTGTGGTTGTATAGAAGTCTATGCTTCATGTGTTAAAGCTGCATTCTCTCTCCTGACCACCAGGGGGCGACTCCTGTGGTTGTATAGAAGTCTATGCTTCATGTGTTAAAGCTGCATTCTCTCTCCTGACCACCAGGGGGCGACTCCTGTGGTTGTATAGAAGTCTATGCTTCATGTGTTAAAGCTGTATTCTCTCTCCTGACCACCAGGGGGCGACTCCTCTGGTTGTATAGAAGTCTATGCTTCATGTGTTAAAGCTGCATTCTCTCTCCTGACCACCAGGTGGCGACTCCTCTGGTTGTATAGAAGTCTATGCTTCATGTGTTAAAGCTGCACTCTCTCTCCTGACCACAAGGGGGCGACTCCTCCGGTTGTATAGAAGTATATACTTCATGTGTTAAAGCTGCATTCTCTCTCCTGACCACCAGGGGGTGACTCCTCTGGTTGTATAGAAGTATATGCTTCATGTGTTAAAGCTGCATTCTCTTGGAAACATGGATGAATGGTGTATAAGTACACAGACACAGTACTTGTACCTCGGCTGGCCTTGCTGGGGTAGATCTGGGCGACGTGTCGGTACTCGTCTGGAGGAGGGAAGTCGTCCAGAGGATGGAACGAATACCTCGACTCAAAATCATCTGCAAAGGAAACAAAGTCATCACTCACTCTTCTTCTAAAAGAAAACTCTGAGGGGGAGGAGGAGAGGAAGAGGAGGAGAGGAAGAGGAGGAGAGGAAGAGGAGGAGCCCAAACGTCTGATGGAGAAGCTGAATTATAAATTATAAATCCACAACATAATCATAATAAAGTAATCAATCAACCAATCAATGGATCTGAAACCGTCTCCATCGATGTTTATTGATCTCTCTGAAGATCACTCGCTGCACTTCCTGCAGATGTTTCATAATAAAAGCTTCCAGGGACACAAGGAACTCAGCCAACTATTACAAAATAAACCCACTGATTCCTCTCATATTCCCTCAAACGTCTTTGGAGACATTTTACAGCGAAAACAATCAATAATCAGGAAATCAATCCTCTGTGATCAACAACTCACCGACAAACGACCGAAGGCCGGAGGAGGAGTGACCGTTGCGGATGGGAGGGGGAGGTGGGGGAGGGGCGGCGGGAGTGCGGGGCGGGGGAGGGGGCTTCCCTCTAACGGGGGCGTCAGAGGAGGGGGAGGGGCTACCGTGAGGCCGGTAAGGAGGGGGCGGGGCTTCTCTGCCACCTGGCCTCAACGACGACGGCTGGACCGGAACAGGAGGAGCTGAGGAGAGAGATCAATACAGGTGATCAGTGATCAATGCAGGTGATCAGTGATCAATCCTCCACTTCCCCAGTCAGCCACGGTGTCCCCAAGGTTCCGTGCTCGGTCCCCTCCTCATTTTCATTTTTTCTATGTTTTTGTTCCGTTTGTCTTTGAGTGTTTAGAAAAGGATTAAAATTATAAACTGAGAATAAAGGAAAAGCTACTTTTCACCTCACCTGCTCCTCTACCTGGCGTCTCTCTGACGGGGGGCGGCGGCCTGTTGGCGCCGTGTTGGGAGGGGGTGGGGGAGGCCGGGGGAGGAGGGGCGGGGCCTCTGGTGGGGGTGTGGCCTCCAGGGGAGGGGGCGGCCCTTTTGTTGCCGAGGGAGTTGTGGCGCTGCGGCAGGTCGGGCGTCGCCTCGCCGCCTGCCGGACTGTTAGTGATGCGATACGGTGGAGGGGGCGGGGCCAGGGAAGAGGCGGGGTTACCCCCTGAGGTGGGAGGACGTCTGCTGTTGCCAGGAGACGGGGGAGGTTTGGAAGGGAGGGGCGGGGTGTTGTTAGGGGGGAGGAGCTTATCTCGGACGTAACAAGAGGAGGAGGAAGGAGGCGAGGGGGCGTTACCGCGGCGACAGAGAGGCGGAGGTGGGGGGGCGGAGGAGGAGTGCTTCATGCTGGTGGGGGGGGAGGGAGCTGCAGAGGAGGGGGTGGGGGGGGAGGACAGCGTCTGAGGGGAGGGGCTCTCTGTGTCGTCGTGGCGATGGCTGGGGGGCCGGGGCGCTGCAGCTCGAGTGGAAGGAGAACGTCCTGAAGAACCGTCTGTCGAAGAACACGGAGATCACAACATTAAGATGGAACAAACATAACGTGCAACAAACATGCAACGACATGTAAAGACACACAAGAACATTAAGAACATGTAACAAACATGTGACAACATATAACAAACATAACGTGTAACAAACATGTCACGACATGTAAAGACACACAAGAACATTAAGAACATGTAACAAACATGTAAAGAAACATAACATGTAACAAACATGTGACAACATATAACAAACATAACGTGTAACAAACATGCAACGACATGTAAAGACACACAAGAACATTAAGAACATGTAACAAACATGTAACAACAAATAAGAAACATAACGTGTAACAAACATGTCACGACATGTAAAGACACATAAGAACATTAAGAACATGTAACGACATGTAACAAACATGTAAAGACACATAAGAACATTAAGAACATGTAACGACATGTAACAAACATGTAAAGACACAATAGAACATTAAGAACATGTAATGACATGTAACAAACATAACATGTAACAAACATGTAAAGACACAATAGAACATTAAGAACATGTAATGACATGTAACAAACATAACATGTAACAAACATGTAAAGACACAATAGAACATTAAGAACATGTAATGACATGTAACAAACATAACATGTAACAAACATGTAAAGACACAATAGAACATTAAGAACATGTAATGACATGTAACAAACATAACATGTAACAAACATGTAAAAACACAATAGAACACAAAAGAACTCCTCACTCTTGAAATGTACTTAGCAAAAATGTATTTTACTAAATAAGTTTAATACAATGAAACACTAAAATATAAATTACAAAAATCATAAAGATGATATTAGTAAATACACTAAGAGTTAAGACAAATATAAAAAGGTAATAATCAAAATACAGAAATAAGTATGCATACAGTATAGATACAAATGTAATACAGCAAAAATAATGAATCTATAAAAGTATTAATAAAATAAATGTAAATAGTTTGCATAAATGTAATGATTTTAGAAAAAGTAGAACAAATCTATACAACTAAATAGTACGAAAGTGTTCACCTCCGACCAGTCTTAGTTTGGGGACACTCCCCGGGAACAGCGCTCCTATTGGTGGAACAGAACCCGACGGGCTTCCTGCTGCACTGCCATTGGCTCCCGCTGTTGCTGCTCCGCCTCCTTTGGGCTCTGAGAACCACAACCATTGGACAGGTGAACGAGGGCCTCCAGAGGGCAACGAGGTCACTACACGCTACGATGTCACTATGATGTCACTACGATGACGTCACTGACGCACGAGTAAGTGTGTGAAGGGGAGGAGGGATGCAGGGGAGCTCTGGTGACGACGCCAAACACTGAGGAGAGGAGGAGGAGGAGGAGGAGGTGGAGGATAGGAGAGAGGAGGTGAGGAGGTGAGGAGAGAGGAAGAGGAGAGAGGAGGAGGAGGATAGGAGAGAGGAGGTGAGGAGAGAGGACGTGAGGAGAGAGGAGGAGGAGAGGAGAGAAGAGGTGAGGAGGAGGAGAGAGGATGTGAGGAGAGAGGAGGAGAGAGGAGGTGAGGAGAGAGGAGGAGGAGAGAGGAGGTGAGAATGAGAGGAAAGTAGGTGAGGAGAGGAGGAGAAGGAGAGATGAGGAGAGAGGAGGTGAGGAGGAGAGGAAAGTAGGTGAGGAGAGAGGAGGAGGAGAGAAGGTGAGGAGGAGGAGGAGAGAGAAGGTGAGGAGGAGGAGAGAGAGGAGAGGAAAGGAGGTGAGGAGAGAGGAGGAGAGAAGAGGAAAGTAGGTGAGGAGAGGAGAGAGAAGGAGAGGTGAAGAGGAGGAGGAGGAGGAGGAGGAGGAGGAGAGAGGAGGTGAGGAGGAGAGGAAAGTAGGTGAGGAGAGAGGAGGAGGAGAGGTGAGGAGAGTGGAGGTGAGGGGAGGAGAGAGAGGAGGTGAGGAGAGAGGAGGTGAGGAGAGGAAAGGAGGTGAGGAGAGAGGAAAGGAGGTGAGGAGAGACAGTAAAATAGAATGAAGTGTTTACGCTCCCTCGCAGCTCCGATGACATCACCGACAGCGCGACATGAGACAAACAAACAGTCCAAATCATTATAAACATTATGATTATGATCGATGACATCACAGCCTGAGATCTTTATCAAACAGGAAGTGCAGCGTGTATTCGTTTTAGTAAATAGATTCAGGTTGAAGGTGAGCTCCTCAGCTGGTTCTCCCTGTTGGAGCAGGACAACTTAACATATTTAAATAATCACAAAGAATTATTTAAAAAAAATTGTAATAAAATAGAAACGCAAACTAATAGAAATAATGTCAAAATTACTTTCAAATCAAATAAAAAATATTAAATGACAAACAAATTCCAAATAATAGAATTACACAAATATAAGGAAAATAAATACTAAAAAAATTAAATTGTCAGAATACTAAAAATAATAAACAGTAAAGTGTAAATAAAAACGGCCCAGCGATACGAGAGCTAATGACATCAAGTTAATGCCACCATAGCTCCACCCACCTTACACAGCTAGCTCACAGCTGGGTATAGCAGCAAGCTCCCACCCGGGTGTAGCAGCTAGCTCACAGCTAGGTGTAGCAGCTAGCTCACAGCTGGGTATAGCAACAAGCTCACACCTGGGTGTAGCATAGGTGTAGCAGCTAGCTCAAAGCTAGGTGTAGCAGCTAGCTCACAGCTGGGTATAGCAGCTAGCTCACAGCTGGGTGTAGCAGCTAGCTCACAGCTAGGTGTAGCAGCTAGCTCCCACCCGGGTGTAGCAGCTAGCTCACAGCTAGGTGTAGCAGCTAGCTCACACCTGGGTGTAGCATAGGTGTAGCAGCTAGCTCAAAGCTAGGTGTAGCAGCTAGCTCACAGCTGGGTATAGCAGCTAGCTCACAGCTGGGTGTAGCAGCTAGCTCACAGCTGGGTGTAGCATAGGTGTAGCAGCTAGCTCACAGGTAGGTTTAGCAGCTAGCTCACAGCCATCGGTAGCAGCTAGCTCATAGCTGGGTGTAGCAGCTAGCTCACACCTGGGTGTAGCAGCTAGCTTACACCGGGGTGTAGCAGCTAACTCACAGCTGGATGTAGCAGCTAGCTCACAGCTGGGTGTAGCAGCTGCTGCGAGTGCTAATGAACGAGCCAACGAGCTAACATGCTAACACCCTGCTGCATGCTGGGCTCTGCTGTGGAGGAACATTTCAGGGTTCTTCTGACCGACATTTCCTCGTTTCACAGGGAGCTACGTGCTGGAACTACTTCTTGTCAGTGTGTCTTGTTTGTGTATCCATCCACCCTGTACTGTGGTCCCGTCTGAGACTTTTACTATAATAATGATAAATATGATATTAATAATTACTTAGTATAATATTGATAAATATAAAATTAGACTTCATTATAATATGAATACATGTAATATAAATATAGATACTGTATTATAATATTAATAAAGGTAATATAAATATAGATACTTGTATTATACATATTGAGACAATATATAAAAATAATACAGATGGGAAGGCTTCCCTGCTGGTCCAGCATGTAACTCTCTCTAAAACGGTGGTTTGATCTTCCACTTATTGTCCAGATGAAACCACTGAGCTGCACAGTCAGTCAGCTGATGATCGTGTTCTTAAAGAGACATCAAAGGGACAACGGGCATCAACAGGTGGTCTGCAGGACGCTGCAGGATCTGATCCAACCAGCCGCTCCATTGAGCCTGTGCCAGTCCGCTCAAATAGTAGTGTTCAGTCTTAAATAGTATTATTACGTCTTAAATAGTATTACTCAATCTTAAATCACGATTCAAACAACAATCGGTCCGATTCAGAAAGACAGAAGAGACGCCACGACGTGGAGGACAGAAGAGAACTAACAAGTAAACATGAACAACGTGGAGCTCTGTCCTGATCGGTGTCACATAAAGAAGTGAGGTGATAACGGTGATAACGGTGATAACGGTGACACGATGTGTTTGCTGGTGTGAGGTCAGCGCAGGGCCACACTGCTGCGCTCTTCATGGCTGTATACACAGAGAAGGACTGATCTGGGACCAGCTCCTGTTGAAGGACAGACAGCTTTAAACTGTGAGTATCCTCCGAAGGCGTCATGTTCATGAGTTATCGTCTCTTTTATCCTTGTCCCTTCTGTGACAGACCATAATATCGGTCCTGTCACCATGGTAACAATGTCCTGAACGCTGGGTTATATGACCTGTGATCTACTGAGTGTGTTATTGAGTATGTGATCTAGTGAGTGTGTTATTGAGTATGTGATCTACTGAGTATGTGATCTACTATGTGTCATTGAGGAATTGAGGATGTGATCTACTGAGTGTTATTGATTATGTGATCTACTGAGTCTGTTTTCAAGGATGTGATCTACTATGTGTCATTGACGATGTGATCTGGTGGGTGTTATTGAGGATGTGATCTACTGAGTTTGTTTCCGAGGATGTGATCTACTAAGTGTTATCGAGGATGTGATCTACTGAATGCTATGGAGGACGTGATCTACTGAGTTTGTTATTGATGATGTGATCTACTTAATGTGTTATCGAGGATGTGATCTACTGAGTGTGTTATTGAGGGTGTGATCTACGAATGTGTTATTGAGGATGTGATCTACTGTGTGTTATTTAAGATGTGATCTACTGAATGTGTTGTTGAGGATGTGATCTACTGAATGTGCTATTGAGGATGTGATCTACTGAGTGTTATTGAGGATGTGATCTACTGAGTGTGCTATTGAGGATGTGATCTACTGAGTTTGTTTCCGAGGATGTGATCTACTAAGTGTGTTATGGAGGATGTGATCTACTGAATGTTATGGAGGATGTGATCTACTGAGTGTGTTATTTAGGATGTGATCTACTGCGTGTGTTATTTAGGATGTGATCGACCAAGTGTGTTATTGAGGATGAGATCTACTGAGTGTGTTATTGAGGATGTGATCTGAGTTTTATTTAGGATGTGATCTACTGAGTGTGTTATTGAGGATGTGATCTGAGTTTTATTTAGGATGTGATCTACTGAGTGTGTTATTGAGGATGTGATCTACTAAGCGTCTGGACAGGAAACATGGCGGCTGGCTGACACCCTGCGGCCTCCTGCAGTCGTCCTCTAACGTCACAGAAGGCTTGTTGTCTTACTCTCTAGTGCCGTCCTCTGCTGCTCCTCAGACGGCGCCCCCTGCTGCTGAGGCTGGCTCTGTTGCTGGTGTAGGTATTGGTATAAGCGAATGTATGGGTGATCAGTGGGAGGTGTTTGGCTCGTTGGTGTTTGGCTCTTACTGTCGAGCAGCGGAGCGCTGCGGTCGTTCACCACCGCCACCTTCTTCAGCCTGGCGCCTTGACAGATGTCGGTCAGCAGAGCGCCGCGACCTTTAGCCTCCTCTCTGCTCAGCTTGGGAGGGGTGGTGTTGGCCTGGGGGGTTTACACCATGAGTACAGTTACATCATAACTGTGTGTGTGTGTGTGTGTGTGTGTGTGTGTGTGTGTGGTTACCTGGCTGAAGGTGGGTGGGGGAGGAGGAGGAGGAGGAGGGATGGGCATCCTGCTGCTGTTGCAACACACCTGATCACCCTGAAACACACGACAGCTCGTTTATTCTGCAGCAACCAATCAGGATGAAGACAGTGACGTCATGGCTGCTCCTCTTCATCGCTCAGTGAGACGTCTTCATCACCGACGTCCAAACACATGGGTCCAGTCCCAGTGCCCCCCTAAGGCCTTAAACCCTGACCCCTCAGGACTCACTGATAGCTGGTACCTGGTTGAGTGCGAGAGGCTTCAGGGCTTCATGTTAAATATGAAACATATCACGCTACCATGACTACAAAAACAACATATTGTATTGTGGGTATTTACTTTATACTTTTTATCCCTGATTTAACGTCTTCAGACTCTTTCCTCACAAGGTGAGACGTCATTTAATAATATATTTACTGTTTTTACCAAAACATCTTCAATAACTAAACAAAATGTTTGATGAATAAATCTGTGTAGCACACATATACATATATATATATATATATATATATATATATATATATATATATATATATATATATATATAAAAATAAATAATCTCTGCTTACATTCCTCTGACTGTTTTATGTTCCATCGATGTTGTTGTGTAAACATGCTTCTTTGTTTACCTTTTTTAAAATAAAAAATAAATGTAAACGTTTCTGGAGGACCAACATTTTTTGCAGAGAAGTAGGAAAAGTACTATCTTATAATATGAAAGATAAGGATCAATTAAACTGTAATAAAGAATAAGGAGACAGGATGTCTAACTCTCCTTAACAGTCAATATGTTTACTCCAACTTAAACTTTTATCAATAATAATTACTAGAAATGTTGTAGATGACACTTGAGGCACCTCAAGAGAATCAATTTAAAGTTGAGTTAAATCCTTCGAGTAAGATTTTTTGCCACTGAAAATAATAAAATTATATTTTTTGATATTCAAAGGCATC
Source organism: Taurulus bubalis (assembly GCF_910589615.1). Lineage (NCBI taxonomy): Eukaryota > Metazoa > Chordata > Actinopteri > Perciformes > Cottidae > Taurulus > Taurulus bubalis. The sequence continues at coordinate 21,029,686 of NC_136605.1, forward strand.
TTATTTAAATTGAACCACGTAGCATCGGCAGTTAAACCAGCATTAGCTTCCGTAATCAGATAATTACAATGTGAATGAGAGAGAACTAAGGTTGTGTCGTCTGCAAACATTATCAGGAAAAGGCTTTTTGACACGTTGGACAAATCATTAATATAAATTAGGAATAATAATGGTCCAAGAATTACATTAATTATATTCACATTAAGTAAAACATGTGACCTTCAACTAGTGAGTTAAAGAGAAAATACAACTAAATTGTGTGTGAAGTGTATTTATTATTTGATTTGAGGCTTAATGGAAAGATAATTAATTGAATTATATCTGACTGATATTTATGTGATCAGGACATTTCTGACCCCATCCAAATAAAATGAAAAATATCTTAACTTTACCGATTCAGATATAATAACTGATTTTGTATTTCTCAAATAGATCGTTCAAATTTTGCTAAAATTCTGCTTAAATTCAAACAGTTGATAAATACAACACTTAATATTGGTAGTTCATCCAGCCTGCTCATTGCAAATGTGTTTTTTCTTGTTCATATTGTGTGTGGTTAACAAATAATGTCCTTTTTATGTTGCACTGGCCACATACTTACAAGTTGTAATAATAGTCTGGACAGTCTCTTTCTCTCAACGCCTCAATAGGTAGATCTTGCCCGTCACCGAGGCAGAGGTCAGTCATCTTGGGCTTAACAAGGTTGGTGAACACTGCTCTATATGAAACATAATCCTTTTGTGTACAATCTTTTCTAGCATTTTTGAAAAACATGGGTTTTCTGCTTTAAACAAAGACATAACTTTGGCAATGTTTACATTTTCTGGCACAATACCTGTGTTCAAAGACCAGGTGAGATGTGAACAAGCGGCTGCAGTTTGACAGCTTCACCTGTTGGACATGTTGTCATGGCCAAAGAGGTTATGAGATCATCAAGTATATCACTTATGTCTTGAATATCTGGGGACCAGTAGGTGAGTGCATGTACTGGTCTATTCCAGGGTTCTGTAGCGCTGTGAAACCACGTCAGACCACCTCAGCTCCTAGTTAGCATCATCAGCTCCTAGTTAGCATCATCAGCTCCTAGTTAACATCATCAGCTCCTAGTTAGCATCATCAGCTACTAGTTAACACAATCAGCAGCTACTAGTTAACACAATCAGCTACTAGTTAACACAATCAGCTACTAGTTAGCACCATCAGCTACTAGTCTAGTTAGCACCATTAGCTCCTAGTTAGCATAATTAGCTGAATCTCTGCAGGATGCTAAGCTTACCCGGATGTTTACTTAAACAAACTAAACCGGCCGTTCGCTTCACCGGAAGTGGAACCCGTCACTGAGTGACTGGATGCTGCGTTAGCTCCGCAGCTAGCCATGTGCTAGCAGGAGGTCTGAGCATCATCCGGGACACAGCGGCTCTCTCACTCACCTGTGAACGTTACCGGCCTCCCGCTGCTGGACTCACACGTCCACCTGTCTGCTCGCTGTCTTCATGTCTCCGTCTCTCTTCACTTCCGGCTGGGTTTGTCCTCGGGGACAGCGAGCTCTGCCGTTAGCCGTTAGCCGCTCTGCTGCAGAGCTCGACTGAGATTCTTTTGATTTCTCTCCAGTCAACACAGAGGAGCACGTGACCCGAGCTCATGCGCTGCAGCGGCAGCACGCGCTGCATGCTCATTATGGGTTATATCAAACATAATAATATACGGATTATATATCATATACATGTTTCATGACCTCTATACAACATGTATATAATATTATACAGATGATATATCATATACATGTTTTATAACCTCTATATAACAGGTTATATATATAACAGATTATATATCATATACATTTTTTATAACCTCTCTCTTTATATATATATAACATATTATATATCATATCCATGTTTTATAACTCTTTATATACATATATATATACATATATATAACATATTATATATCGTATACATGTTTTATGACCTCTCTCTCTCTCTCTCTCTCTCTCTCTATATATATATATATGTATATATATACATATATATATATGTATATATATATATATATATATATATACATATATATATATATATATATATATATATATACATATGTATATATATATATGTATATATATATATATATATATATATATATATATATGTATATATATATATATATATATATATATATATATATATATATATATATATATATATAACATATTGTGATGTTTTTAAAGGGAAAGAAGGCAACATGACTCTGAGGTTGCGGATGTGTGGAGAGGAGACAGAGTGGAGTTGTCGATGGTGAGGGAGAAGTTATGACTGGTTTTAGTGAGGGATTTAGGACCGATGATGATCATGTCAGATTTATCACAGTTGAGTTTCAGAGAATTCGTTTGCATTCATGATTTGATGTCAGTGAGGCAGTCGGTCAGAGTGGAATGAGTAGCAGTGGTGATGGCCTTTGTGGAGATGTAGAGCTGGACACCATTGGCGTAACAGAGGGAGCAGGAGGAACAGCAGAGGACCAAGCACTGACCCATGAGGGCAGGTGGAGAGATGGAAAGGGGGAAGGGGTTCAGGTTGCTGTAAAGAGAGTTATATATCATATTTGTATAACGTTTCTCTCTCTCTCTCTCTCTCTCTCTCTCTCTCTCTCTCTCTCTCTATATATATATATATATATATATATATATATATATATATATATATATATATATATAACAAGATAGATAGATAGATACTTTCTTAATCCCCAAGGGGAAATTTCTTGTCATAGTAGCACCGTACAATAACATAAGGAAACAACAGGGATGAAAGATATATACAAATACAATAAAATAACAATAGAGTAAAATATAAACGTATGTATATATAAATATACACAAAACTATATATATATATATATGTATATATAAATATATATACATATATATATATATATATGTATATATATTGTATACATTCATTATTTTGATGGCTTTTCATCAACACATTGTTATATTTCAATCATAAATACAAATCATTATAATTTTTTTTTTGTAAATTAATGTTTTTGAATGTAGAATCTGTAAAGTAGTCAAATGTGTATTTAATAATGCATGAAGGTCTTTATCACAGTTGAGTCCTGATGCTTGATTTGTATTCACGTGACGTCACTGTGATTGACGAGTTTGTGGTTTGAAAAGGAATTCCTGATTGGTTCAACGTGCTACTACGTCACCGTCAACGGACCAATCAGAGCGCTCGTGGTGCCGCGGGTATTTGAAAACAGAAATGGCTGAAGCTAGAGCGTAAGTCTCTAACGTTTAATAAACATTAACGCTTTGTTCTCGTTTTAAACGTTTCAATATGCTTCAGAGACAATGTTTGACATGTCGGGGAACGTCCACGTTGTGTTTTAACGTCTTAATGTCTCAATGTTTTAAACGATGTAGAGTTAGCTAGCGTTAGCTGAAGCTAACGGCTGCTAATTTGTATATTAAAGAGTTACAACATGTAACGTTACCTCTGAGATGTAGTACAGTACAACATGTACCTCTGAGATGTAGTACAGTACAACATGTATCTCTGAGGTGTAATACAGTACAACATGTACCTCTGAGATGTAGTACAGTACAACATGTATCTCTGAGGTGTAGTACAGTACAACATGTACCTCTGAGATGTAGTATTGTACTACATATACCTTTGAGATGTAGTACAGTACCATGACCTGCCTCCTAGTACCAGTAGCTGAGTACATGTACTGGTCTGTTCCAGGGTTCTGCAGCGCTGTGATCCGGTTCTCTTGGGTTCCTGCGGAGACTCAGAACCGCCAGAGTCTGAAGCAGCCAAGATGGTTCTCCACCTGACGGTCTGTTGTACCTTCATGTGCTGGTGTACTTCTGTAGAAGTAGTAATGTCACAAATACTCTGTTGTATTGTTAAGGTGTCGTACAAAGCTATTACAATCAAAATATACTTAAAGTAAAATGACTTGTTATGCAGAATAATATATATATATATGTGTGTGTGTGTATATATGTATATATATATATATATATATATATATATATATATATATATATATATATATATATATATGTATGTATGTATGTATGTATGTATGTGTGTATATATATATATATATATATATATATATATATATATATATATATATATGTATATGTATATATATATGTGTGTGTGTGTGTATATATGTGTGTGTGTGTGTATATATGTATATGTGTGTGTGTATATATGTATATGTGTGTGTGTATGTTGTGTCTGCAGGACAGCAGGCGGGTCCAGAAGGTTCTGGGTCGTCAGCTGTTTGTTCTGGACTCCATGATGTCGCTGCTGGAGTCTACCCAGCAACTGATTATGGAACCCTGCCCCCCTAAGCCTGGTACACACAGTACACAGAGAACACACAGTACACACAGTACACAGAGATCACACAGTACACAGAGAACACACAGTACATACAGTATACAGAGAGTTCTACGACTAATCATTTAAAGCATATTTATAACTGTTGACTCTCGCTCTCTCTCTCTCTCTCTCTCTCTCTCTCTCTCTCTAGTGGGCGGGGCCAGCAGGAGGTGGAAGTCTCTTAAAGCAGACAGCAGGTGTAGGACGGAGGAGACGGAGACTCTGCTCAGATCTCTGGAGGACAAAGTCCAACAAATACACAACAGAAGACACACACTCACACAGCTGATCCAACAGCTGGAGAGCAAGGTCTCACACACACACACACACACACACACACACACATAGGCTGGTCGAATAGTCAAAAAAGTACCTCCTAACGTCTAACCCTAACCACGTCTCCTTAACCTCTGTGGAAAACGTCACGGGGTCGAGGAAAGACGGAAAGGAGACTTCATGAGGAGTTAGGAAAAGACAACCGTGGAGTTGAGAGAATCCGACTCTACTTTCACTAACGACGGCAGGCGATGTTAGTGACGTCAGTCTGCAGCGGTGAACCTACAATGTTGTAGTCCATCTCGGACCACAATAAAGATCATCTTAAATACTTTGTGTGTTCTTACAGTGTTGCTTCATGCAGACGATTTAAATAACCTCATAGTATTACTTTATTAACGAGGTTGGAATATAAATGAAAGAAGGAATATGCAAGTGAAACAAAGGTATTTTTCACAGAGTACAAAGCAACTAAACTGTCTCTTCAGTTTCAAACATGCTGAATTAAATACGTTATCACACTAACAGTGTCTCATATCCCTTTATGTTGTTATGGTTATATGCAGATTATAATCTGATCATAGGAATATGCAGACAATAGTTTATTAAACACCACACAACTCGTGTTGACTTGATATGTTTTATTGTAATGCAACAAAATAGTTGATTCAAAAGTTGATTCATCTCCTTTATTCCTCTCCTCTCCTTGTTTCCTCTCCTCTCCATCGCCTTCAGAAGCAGGAGGAATATCTGCAGAAGGCCCAGAATGCATTGCAATTATGCGACCATCAGCTGAAACAGCTGAGGGCGGAGTCAGAGGTTGCGCTCTCTCAACTGATCAGCTGTCAGCGAATCAGAGATGAGTGAGTGTCATCGGTCACATGGTCGTCGTTGGGTCATTCTGATTGGTCTATATTATTAATATATATATATATATATATATATTAATATATATTTATATTTTATATATATATATTTATATTTTATATATATATATATATTTTATATATATATATATATTTTTATATATATTTTTATATATATATATATTTTTATATATATATATATATATATATATATAACTGACTTCCTGTCACCTGTCAGGCTGCAGGTATACATCTCTTCCTTACAGGACGTCATGCAGATCAACCTGCTGTCCTTCAACCAATCAGAGCTGTGTCTGGAGCTCAGGCCACGCCCCTCTTCAGACATGTCGTCCAATGAGCCGGAACTACTGAAGCTGTCAGTCACCTGGAGCCACGACGACCGCTTCACACTGCAGGTCACTTCC
>NC_136605.1:21040658-21090658 GCF_910589615.1 Taurulus bubalis
TTGAACAGAGTGAGCATGCGCAGTACGGAGTGGTCTCCATAATAGCTTGTTACTTTCAAAAACACATCTTCAATAAGTTATTACTAATATAATATGATATGAATCTTTTGATCTCAGAGTCTTCACCTTTCTTCAAAGAGTGACTATATTACTACGATAGAAGTATTACGATAGTACTACACTGGAAAATGAACAACATTCATTCATACAGGCAGAAAAACAGCTGGTAGAGAAATATTATAATAAAACAAAACGAAATAATGAGCATTATTCAATAAAGAGGTTTATTAGTTTCATAACAAAACTTAAAACGACCTTGTTGGTTGATGTAAATGTGTTAAATATGTTATTTAAATATTATAGCAAATATTATCATCCTGCTATTGTGGATTCTTTACTGTTTTTATTACCGTTTGTTTATATTACTTGTTTCATTTGGCATTTCAGTTATTTGTTTATTTAAAGTCATTTTATGAATGTCAATTATAGTGGACACCAGAACAAAATGAATGTATTTAATGACTCAACATGAAGGATGCTGTACCAGATAGTTGAGGGAGAATCAGATTTGGAGCTTTCAGGTGAGAGATGAGGATGAGCTTGAAGAAGAAGAAGCACTACGACCTGACTGCATTTAATCCAAATAGATTTGTGTGAGGTTGAATTATTATTCCTGTTATTATCTAAATTGTATGTTTTTTTTTTTTTTTTTTAACTCTAAATAGGTAGGAAATCGCAAAAATTTAAATTTGAAAGACACTGCTCCCTCAGTTCCCAGGAGGATATCTTGTATTGAAGCTCACATGCGGACGTAAGAGAGGACTGTGGCACTGCTACAGTGGGCGTGGTCTAGCGAGAGGCTACAACTCAACGGCTGTTCCCGCTTCTTTCAAACGATAAACGGTACATAGTTTAAGAAATACTTATTTATAGATATGTTTAAATGATATTTACATTTAAGATTAAATCAATGGAACACTCAACAGGAATATAAACTCTAAGGAATGTATTGTGCATCCATTAAATATATTTTTCCAGTCAATAAATGATCACTGAAATGATAATCCCTCCTACAGGTTTTATATTATTAGAACGACACATAACAGTAATGTCAATACAACGCTTTCATCATTTGAGCTTTAATGTCGTAATGAGTTGAGTTACGTGTATATGTTGGTGTGTCATAAATTAAATATAAACACATTATTCAATAAAGGATTTCTCTCTTTAGGTGTGTGAGTGGCTCTTAAAAGAGCCGTTGTTGTTGTTGTTAACGGTCCGGGCCTCTACTTCTTGGCGACCTTCTCAGTCTTCTTGGGCAGCAGCACCGCCTGGATGTTGGGCAGCACGCCGCCCTGAGCGATGGTCACTCCGCCCAGCAGCTTGTTGAGCTCCTCGTCGTTGCGGACGGCCAGCTGCAGGTGACGGGGGATGATCCTGGTCTTCTTGTTGTCGCGGGCAGCGTTGCCGGCCAGCTCCAGGATCTCAGCGGTCAGATACTCCAGCACCGCCGCCAGGTACACCGGAGCTCCGGCGCCGACCCGCTGGGCGTAGTTACCCTTCCTCAAGTGTCTGTGGACACGGCCGACCGGGAACTGGAGCCCGGCCCTGGAGGACCTGGTCTTCGCCTTCGCTCTGGTCTTACCGGCTCCCTTTCCACGTCCAGACATGTTTCTAGTTTCTTTCGCTGAGGTAAATCAAGAAATAAAACCGTTACCCTCAAACCCGCCGTTTTATAAGAACTGAGCTGCTCTCTGATTGGCCAGAGTGAGCGTGTCTGTGATCGCCCAATCAGAAGAGAGCTCTGCTAAAGGGCTTCCGCTGAGCGCTTTGACGAGTTAACAGTAATATTGTAGTTATTGTAATATATGTATGTGTGTGTGTATTTATACAGAAAAGGCGTTATTAGTACAACAGTACTCTCTCAGTGAAGTATTAGTATTACAGTGTCATGATAGTACAACAGGGTAGTATTAGTACAGTGTCATATTGGTACAACAGTGTCGTACAACAGTGTCATATTAGTACAACAGGGTAGTATTAGTACAACAGTGTAGTATTAGTACAATAGGGTAGTATTAGTACAGTGTCGTACTAATACTACCATGTTGTACTATCATGACACTACTATACTATCAGTGCAAGGCAAGGCAAGTTATTAGTGTAGCACATTTCAACAACAAGGCGATTCAAAGTCCTTCACATAAAACATTAAAAGCATTAAAACATAATGCAGAAAAAAACATGATTCAGCAGTGAGACGTAATACTAACATTAGACATATATACACATATATACACATATATACACATATATATATATATATATATATATATATATATATATATATATATATATATATATATACATATATATATATATATATATATATATATATATATATATATATATATATATATATATATATATATATATATATACACTCACTGAGATCCAGTAATACTAAGACAACCTTTACAGTACTGTGGTGCTGACCACAGCCGGACTGGAAGACATCAAAACTGTGGTTTTCGGCCAAGAAGTTGTTCAGCTGTTGAAAAACTACTTTTTCCATTATTTTACTTAGAAAGGAAAGGTTTGATATTTTGAGATTTTGTATAATGTCTTCTAGGCTTCTTTGGTTGATGAATATAATTGTGTCATGTGAATGGATGCTATTTAAAGATGGGACAACACATACCCTGTGGTTGGTGTGTAGCCACCAACTGCTTGTCGAATATTGTGAATTCTGTCAGCAAAACAGGAGGCAGTTACTACCTGCTACGCTCCAATGTAGTGTAGTATTAGTATACCAGTGTAGTATTAGTACAACAGTGTCGTATAAGTACAACAGGGTAGTATTAGTACAACAGTTCCTCGGTCCCTCCAGAACGCGGCGGTACCGAGTTTTAACTGAAAAACAGCAGCCGCCATTTTGCTCTGAGCGGAAGGAGGAAGAGCAGAGGGAAAACATTAAACTCTTCAAGTGAAAAGCCTCCATTAATATATTATTTGGGTCATGGAAGTGCCCGGACCGGACAGCGACTGGAGGAGCCCGCAGTTCCGACAGAAAGTCGTCGCTCAGATGTGAGATATTTATTTTCTGTGCTGCGTTTTTGGCTCAAATGACAGTTTGTGTTGAGTTAGCCCACTGAGCTAAGCTAACGCCAAGCTAACGCCAAGCTAACGCTAGCTCCACAGGAAAGCACGTCACGTCAGACGCTGCTTTAAAAAACGGTGAAATTAAAACAGACTTGTCGAAAGAGAAGCGTAACACAAGTCCACGAACCCGAAGAAAACCTATTCGGAAAGATACACGTCCAGTCTTTAATTCGGCGTAAACCAAATTAACACATTTATTGTTAATCTTAGTTTATTATTAGCATTTTAGCTGCTAACGTTAAGTTGGTGAGTTCATTCAGCGAGTTTACTCTTTATTTGTTTACTTTGTTAAAACACAAACATCGGGTTTCCATCATGTCAATAAAACAGCACGATGATATATATATATATATATATATATATATATATATATATATATATAATGTATATGATGCACGTTATATTTACGTCTATAACTGCTGCACTTTAAACACATTCTTTAATGTAACGGGCATACACATATTTTAATATATATATATTTTAATATATATATATATATATATATATATATATATATATTGCTTTGATCCTTAAATACAGTTAATGCTCTGCTGCATCCTGGTTATTATTAATCACAATATTTAGTGCAATGTATTTCACATGTTTAACATAAAGATGTATTTTATAATACATTTTTTAAAGTTTACATATGTAAAGTTATTTATTTATATACATATATAATCATCAGGACTGCAACTTTATTTTCCTGATTCATTGATTATTTGTTTGGGTTATAAAATCTTAGATCCTACGTAATACATATTCAAACTGCTTGTTTTCGCTGAACAACTTGCTTTCATAGAAGTCTTAAAAAACAACAATTCACAGTTTAGAAGCTACGAACTGAAATATCTGTTGAGGAAACAACTTGCTCGATCAATAACAGTATTGTATAACCTTAAATTCGTTGAAGACATTATTTAGATCCAGTTAAGTAACACTAGAGAACGTTCCTGTGACTTGGCTCTCGTTGTCGTTCGTTATTGATCCGTGTGCTTCCCTCAGTGAAGAGGCCATGAGGAAGGCAGGAACCGCACACACCAAGTCGAGCAACGACATGGAGAACCACGTTTACGTCAAAGCCAAATCTAGAGTAAGTTCTATTATAATAATAGTAATAATAATAACAATAATAATAATCCTCCTGTTTACGTATTGTAACGGATCTCACTCGTTCCTCCAGGAGGAGTATTTATCTCTGGTGGCGAGGCTGATCATTCACTTCAGAGACATCCGTGAGTATCTGACCTGAACGTGTCTGACCTTGTCTTAGCTGAACCTATCTGACCTGAACATGTCTGACAATAACTTGTGTTTTGTTGACAGATAAGAAGACACTTGGAGGTCCAGGTAGGTGAACTTTGTTTTTGTCTGGGTTTGGGTCCCTTTCTCTCTGGGGTTTTCTCTGCTGTGTTCTGTCCTCTGCTGGATCTGTCACTACCAGACTCGCGGTGTTCATGGTTTCTGCCCTGCATGTCGGAGCTGCGTAACATGATCTGTTGTCTACCTTTCTGTTAGATCCCATGAATGCCCTGACTAACCTGACAGGGGTTGGAGGGGGCCCCGGCGCCATTGGCATGGGGCCTCGCCCCACCGGTGCTCCAGTGGGTGGCATGGGGGCCATGGGGCAGATGCAGATAGGCCAGCATGCCATGGCTGGGGTGGCTGGAAACCCACAAGCCAGTGAGTGTGTTTCCTTCATGTGGTGTGCTGGAAGCCTTTAAACTGAGCCCTTCTTACCGTCAGTCTCCGCTCTGGCACGTTGCGTTTAAGACTCCAGACCTCTCCTCACACTGGTTCCTAGCCGTCGACCAGGTCTTGTCCTTCATCTTCTTCTCGCTCCCTCTGCAGTAGGGGTTCCGGGACAGATGCCGATGCAGCAGATGGTGCAGCAACAGCAGTTCCAGCAGTTCCAGCAGGCCCAGCAGCAGCAGCAGCAGCAGCAGCAGCAGCAGAACGCCATGCAGCAGCAGCAGCAGCAGCAGAACGCGTTGCAGCAGCAGCAGCAGAACGCCATCCAGCAGCAGTTCCAGGTGCAGCAGCAGCAGCTGAGGGTGCAGCAGATGCAGCAGCAGCAACAGCAGCAGCAGCAACAGGCGCAGCAGCAACAACAACAACAACAGCAGCAACAGCAGCACCACCAGAATCAGCAACTTCAGAACCAGCAGCAGCAGCAGGCCCAGAACCAGGTATGAAGCATTACACATCTTTTGAAATGTAGCAGGACCGATGCTCACCGTGTGTGTGTGTGTGTCTGTGTGTGTGTGTGTGTGTGTGTGTGTGTGTGTGTGTGTGTGTGTGTGTGTGAGAACTACAAACTGGCTTTATATCGCCTGACACCTTTCCTTCACACACTCAGCAGATGCACGCAACCAGGATTCAGCAGCAGCAGCAGATGGTGCAGCTCCAGCTCCAGCAGCAGCATGCCCAAGCTCAGGCTCAGGCTCAAGCTCAGGCTCAGGCTCAAGCTCAGGCTCAAGCTCAGGCTCAAGCTCAGGCTCAGGCCCAAGCTCAAGCCCAGGCTCAGGCCCAGGCCCAGGTTCAGTCCATCCATCACATGGTTCAGCAACAGCAGCAGGTCCAGGCTCAGCCTCAGCCAGGTCAGATGCCTCCACACCCTCAGCAGCAGCAGCCCGGCATGGTGACTCCATCTCTGGCCGGACAGATGCCGTCCGCTCAGCACGTCCCCATCAGCTCGCTCAGTCAGCAGCAGCACCAGCTCAAGATCCAGGCCTTCCAAGTGAGCCTGAGCCGGAATTACTATTATTGTTATTCTCATATGCTGCTCAGTAACGGATTAACTCTGTATCTTATTCTATCTCATATCGTTTACTCACTGCAGCTGGTAAATCAGAGTTCCAGTAGTCTTGTTTAACCCCAACACCCCCTCTGCGTGCATGCTTTGCTTTGTTTGTGTGTTTGCGTGTGAAAGCAGGCCCGTGCAGCCTTGCAACAGCAGCAACAGGCCCAGCAAGCCGCAGCTCAGGCGCAGCACATCGCAGGTGTACCTGGACAGGTGAGACTGCAGCCAGGTGCTTTATGCTGGAAAAAAAAAAATTGGAAATAATTGCCCTCAAGGAAGTTCTGATGAATTGTTGGACAACCAAGAATGGGATAGCAGGGCTCGGCTCAGGCTGTGATCAGTAGGGAATGGCAAACCCGGACTGGGGTTATTGCAGTCTAAAGAGACCAGCTGAGGAGGTCCAACATCTGGGAGGTCTGGATTAGGGCGAGGGTTGGGTTTGTGATGGTTAGCGGCTATCGGGGTCATGTGTGTGTGTGTGTGTGTGTGTGTGTGTGTGTGTGTGTGTCTGCTCACCTGTCCTGTTGTGTGTCTTGTAAAGTTGGTCCGTCCTGGGATGCAGAATCAACCCCGGATGCCTCGAGCCCTGAACCAACCCATCCCTCCTCAAAACCCTGCGGCTGCCGCTGCTGCAGCCGCCGCCGCAGCGGCAGCGGCGGCGGCTGCGGCTGCAGCGGGAGGAGGAGGAGGACAGACGATATCACAGGTATTTATCAAAAGGTCTCAACGATCTGTGAAAAATCTGTCTGTTCGATGTTTTAGAAAACCAAACGAAAAATGGATTTGCAAATAATCGTCAATCATAAAAATAGCATCACTTCCCTCCTCAGACGCAGCAACATCCAATGATGTCATCGCCCTCACCTGGGCAGGTGCAAACCCCGCTGTCGATGCCGCCCCCTCCTCAGCCCTCACCTCAACCCCCCACCTCCCAGCCCAACTCAGCCAGGTACCACGAGGTGTCCATGAGGAAAGCTCCTCCTCCTTCATATGAAGACATCACTCCTGTCATGTTGTAGCTTGCATTGTGAAGCTGGTCTCTAACGTGCTTCCCGTCTCCAGCTCTGGTCCCACTCCGTCTCCGGGGGGTTTCCAGCCCAGCCCGTCCCCCCAGCCCTCACAGAGCCCCGCCAACGCCCGGACGCCCCTGAACTACGGGGTCCCTTCACCCGGACCGCTCAACACTCCAGGTACACAAAGCTCAGGTGTTCAGGAGAGAGAGAGTACAGCGTTATAGCAATTTAATCTGGAGGGAGAAATTTCATTCACAAAGTTCTGATGACTGAGCCCCTTTACACCTTGTTGTTAATGCCACTGTTCAACGTCTTGGATGTCTCTCTCCTGTCCTCTGTCTCTGACCCTTCCTGTCTCTGTCCCTGTCCCTTCCTCCTGTCCTCCAGGTAACCCCGGTTCAGTGATGAGTCCAGCTGGATCCGGGTCTCTGGAGGACCAGCAGTACATGGAGAAACTCAAGCAGCTCTCTAAATACATCGAGCCTCTGCGCCGGATGATCAATAAGATCGACAAGAATGAAGGTCAGACCACTAATCGATTAATTGATTTAGTTAAGTTGATTCACAGAAAGTTAATCAGCAGCTGTCCATTGGACCAATCGGAACAACATTCATTCACATTTTGAAAAAGTTTCAGGCTCGTTGGAGACATTGATTGATGAGTTGGTAAGATATTGATCAGACTGATCAATGAGCCTCACCTCCATACTGTGTTTGTTACAGACAGGAAGAAGGACCTGAGCAAGATGAAGAGTCTGCTGAACATCCTGACGGACCCAACCACCAGGTACATGTCCTGCCTGTATGTACGTATGCAGAGGTCCTGCTCTGGGGAGAGGAGAGGGAACAGGCTCCGCCCCTAACTCTTGTCCCAGTCTCTAAAGCAACAGCAAGTTAACATACAATATAACTATATATATATATATATATATATATATATAAAAAAAACTTAGTTGAAACGAAGTCGCATAGTGCGGCGTTTAGCGGCTAAAGCTACGGTGTTTATGGTCATTTTGAATGGAGAAAGAAACGGTATTGGCACAAGCTCTTACGTTGGGTTTGGAATAAATAAAACGCATTTAAAAACCATCAGTCAAAGTGCAAGACAAAAACAACAACATGATAACATAATCGTCGGCGTTAATGGATTGCTGCGTTAAGGCGTTATTTATTCATAGTTATTATTTATTCATAGTTATTATTTATAACGCGTTAACGAGCCCAGGCCTAAAAATACACATTCTTTTACTCGGGATCGGTTACATAATCATTATACAGGAAAGACGATCCATTATAGCATCTTATGCAGGTTATGTGTACACAAGTAGACTTTTAGACTTTTCATATTTTTCCTACGATCATTCAACACCTCTGACCTTTACTGTATGACCTCTGACCTTCAGGTGTCCCCTGAAGACGCTTCAGAAGTGTGAAATCGCTCTGGAAAAGCTGAAGAACGACATGGCCGTGGTGAGTTATTATGGGATGCAGTGCCTATAGCCTCTGTTATTATGGGATGCAATGACTATAGCCCAGGGGTGGGCAAACTTTTTGGCTCAGGGGCCACATTGAATAAAAAAAATTGACAGACGGGCCGGGCCAGTATCAGATGGATGGAGAGTGTTTGTGTGAACCTGTCACGGGAGGACAATGTTTAGGACCCAAATGCAGACCACATGAGAGTATGAGTATCTGGTAAAACAGATTATTGGAGCCAAAGGGAAGGTGGGGAGCCTGTGGTCCGCCACAGGGGGTGCTGGGCGGTGTGAGACCCGTGGCTCTACACTGGAGGACGGCGAGGCCGGCAGGGGGCGGTGTGAGAATATAACGTAAATGACTCAGCTTTTTTGTTCAACTCGCTGGTTAAATAAAAAAAAATATTTTGCTGACTCTTTAAATTGGCTGCCAACCTCTTAGCAGTAGCCGCCCGTTCTGTCGTTGACTGTTGGCTAGCATAGTTAGCATGCTTGGCGGAAAAGTGCCGGCTAATATTGTATTCTTTGAATACTGCAATGGTTCCTTGGCAAATAAGACATACTGCCTCTGATCGTACTTCGGTGAAAAAATACTTAGCAGTCCACTCATTAAAGACTCTGCACTCACTGTCTGACTTGTCTTTTCTTGGGTCCACTCATTGTGACAGAAGGGATCAATGCAGGAGGCTGGCAGACAGAACCCTATATGTCACGTGACATGAGCGCGCAGGGTGGCGCAGTTCCGTGGGTCGAATGTGGTTAGTTATGTTAGTTATACTGAGGAAAAATACTCTGCATGCAGCTGTCAGTTCATTTTACAACTCTAAAACTGTTGGAGTACAAACCCTGACTCCGGCGACAGAAAGTGATTCATATTACCGTAATTATTCTAAAGGCAACGCTTTACGACATGATTAAAAAGGATTCTGACCGCTAAGAAGTGGAGCTTTTCAGTGTTTTGCGGTGTATTACGGTAAAAAAAATAATACAAAAGTGTCGCCCTTGTCTGTGGGATCAGTGGGGGAGGGGTGGAATGGACCAGCGCAGCACAGCAAGTGTTGTGTGTCGCTGTAGTCCAGCAGAACACGGCAGGCAGTGGTCCGCACGGCGCTACAGACCGCTGTAACGCCTCTCTGCTCCCGACTTGATTTCCCCAAAGCACGAAGAAACATCAACGCTGGTCTGTTGTGGTCATCGTGCTTCAGGAAACTGAACTTGGGAACGGAGAAGCGCTACAGCGGTCTTTACTATAACTTTTTTTTTTTTAATGTTATAATAATTATAATACTCGGCGGGCCGGATTAGCCGTAGTTTGCCCACCTCTGCTATAGCCTCTGTTATTATGGGATGCAGTGACTATAACCTCTGTTATTATGGGATGCAGTGACTATAACCTCTGTTATTATGGGATGCAGTGACTATAACCTCTGTTATTATGGGATGCAGTGACTATAACCTTTGTTATTATGGGATGCAGTGACTATAACCTCTGTTATTATGGGATGCAGTGACTATAACCTCTGTTATTATGGGATGCAGTGACTATAACCTCTGTTATTATGGGATGCAGTGACTATAACCTGTTATTATGGGACGCAGTGACTATAACCTCTGTTATTATGGGACGCAGTGACTATAGCCTCTGTTATAATGGGATGCATGACTATAACCTCTGTTATTATGGGATGCAGTGACTATAGCCTCTGTTATTATGGGATGCATGACTATAACTCCGCCCCTGTCATCCAGCCGACCCCCCCGCCTCCCCAGGTGTCCAACAAGCAGCAGTACTTGTGTCAGCCGCTGCTGGACGCCGTCATGGCCAACATCCGCTCCCCGGTCTTCAACCACTCGCTGTACCGGACCTTCGCCCCCGCCATGTCCGCCATCCACGGCCCGCCCATCACGTGCGTACACCGGATTATACTTTAACACGTCATATTTAAACACGGACGTGAAGACTAATATACGTATATTGATGAACATGAGATGAGTGATTCGTTCTGGTTCTCAGGGGGCCCAACATCGCCGCGAGGAAGAGGAAGCACGAGGAAGACGAGCGGCAGACCATCCCTAACATCCTGCAGGGAGAGGTGGCCCGCCTCGACGTCAAGTTCCTCGTCAACCTGGACCCCGCGTTCTGCAGCAACAACGGCACCGTGCACCTGGTCTGCAAACTGGGTAGAGACCACTAGAACCAGTACACACGACGCATACTAGAACAGTTTGACTCGGGTACCATCAGGATGTTCTGACCCGGTTCTCTTGGTTCTGTTCTCAGATGATAAGAACCTTCCCAGTGTTCCTCCCCTGCAGCTCAGCGTTCCAGCCGATTATCCTGATCAGAGTCCATACTGGGCCGACGACGGGGACCAGTACGGTGAGACCTCATGAAACATGAATGATGTTTTTCTTGGACAGGAAGTCCATGAAAGGTTATTGATCACATGACCCGCCTCCTCCCCCCCCAGGTGCGAACGGGTTCCTGCAGACGGTCCACAGAAACATGACGTCCAAACTTCTGCAGCTTCCTGACAAGCACTCGGTGACGGAGCTGCTCAACACCTGGGCCCAGAGCGTCCGCCAGGCCTGTCTGTCGGCCGCCTGAAGCCCCGCCCACCCGGCTGGCGCCGCCCACCGGGAACGCCGCCCGTCTGGCCTGTGTCTGAGCAGACGGGTTTCGTTGAACTTGGTCATAAATTACAAGCAGCAGCTGTTCCCCACGCTCATCTCAGTCCCTGAAGGCCTCATCGGGTGAGGACGTTACTCCTGATGCATTGTGGGTAAACTGCTGCAGCCAGAGCGCCGGTGAGCAGCTTGTATATAAAATAAACTCTTGGTTGCTATGAAACACAAAAAGGGAAAAAGAGAAACCCAACCGCCGTCTATCCCGATATATATTCTGCTCCTGAACGCATCACATGGCTTCCGTTTCCTCTTCAGTTGGAATGCGTCGTTGAGATGTGAGTTCAGTTTTGTACCACAGAAGAAGAGCGCCGCTGGAAAGAAACTCACTTTGCTTCTCAAAGTGAAATATAAATGTATTTTTTTTGCTATCATAATAAAAAAAACTTTTCAGTTAAACTTTTTAAAATCCAGAACTCTGTTTCCCCTCAATGACGCCTAAATATTCACACAGGACTTCATGGTTTGTTTCATTCAGTTACCAATAACAACAACAACAGTTTGTATAAAACACAAAAATATTTTATTATCTTCAGAATAAATGATACAAAAGTTGTCACACGCAAACGTTAATTGTGTGTGTGTGTGTGTGTGCGTGTGTGTGTGTGTGTGTGCGCGCGCATCAGAAGCTGAGCGAGAAGGTTCTGTACGACAGGTTTGTGAACACGTCGATTTGATCGCTGCTTCCTCCGACCGTCAGAACCTAAAGAACAGGAAAACAAACGGTTCACGTATTACTATTAAACATTAGGATTATTAAACATTAGGATTATTAAACCCTGGTCCAGGGCTGAAGGCTCCGCGGTGCGTTCAGGGACTCACCCGGTGCTCGGTGCTGCTGGTGTTGAGCTGCAGCGTGTTGAGGCTCTGAGGCGAACACGGGATCTGAGCCTTCACTTTGCCGCTCAGCAGACAGTGAGACACGGCCGGGCCCTCGCCCACCGCCAGGATCTGAGGAGGAAGAAGATGAGGTCATCTACAGGCAGGCGTGCAGACAGACAGATAAAGAGACAGACAGATCCCCGTCTCACCATGTCCTGGTAGAAGGTGGTCTGTCTCTGGACGCCCGGCAGAGGGAAGACGGAGGTCGGAGACAGAGAGCGGAGATGCCAGAGAGACAGAGACGGACCTCCACCACACAGCTGAGACCGGACAGGAAGTAGAAAATCAATACAGGGTCGATACGTGATCAATACATTGTCAATACATTTACTGTTGGGCTTCGCTCACCATCCAGTCGGAGTCGGTGGTCAAACAGCTGATCCATTTACCAAACTGAGGACGAGCACAACTCTGAAACACAGAATGTCTCTTTAACAGGAGGAAGAGGGGGAGAATAGAGGGAGGAGGAGAAAAGGAGGGAGGGAGAAGAGGAGGATGAATCACATAAAGAAGTCACCTCGTACTTGTGGACCTCGATGCAGTGAACAGACTGACCGGTCCGGCTGTCTGAAACCATGAGGAAGTGGTTATAAATACACACTATAATAAAGATACACATTTAAAGTACAGGTGTAGTAGTAGAACTACAGACGAGACCAACATGGCCGCCGAGCCTCCCTCATCCTCACCCCACATCCTCACGGCTCCGTCTTCGCTCCCCGACAGGATCTCGGCCTCGCGGTCCCTCACGCTCACACAGTGGACGTAGTCCGTGTGGCCCTGCAGGACGGACTGGGGACACAGACACAGTTCAGGTCCAGGTCTCCTGGTCCTGAACCTGCAGGTGAACCCGACTCACCTTGAAGACTCCGTGCTCCAGGTCCAGGATGTGGACGTTGTTGTCTCCTCCACCGAAGACCAGACTGTTGTCCTGAGGGAGGAAGAGGACCTCGTCTTCATCAGACACAGAGCGGTACCTAGTACAGCTAGCAGTACTTGTTACAGGTACTTGTTGGAGTACGCTGTCACATTAAGGTATAAAAACATGAAGGTCTCACTCTCTGGTTGATGGACATGGAGTTGATCTCTGGGATCTCCAGACTGGACCTGAAGAGACAAGAACTGCTTTAACATGAAGTACAACATGTACATATATATATATAAATACACACAAGAGGAAATACGTATTTGATCCCTTTCTGATTTTGCAACTTTGCCCGCTGACAAAGAAATGAGCTCCAAGGCCCACGTACCCCATCTGAAGTCTTTTATACGATGTGATTCTCTGGATTTAAAAAATAATATTCTGTGTCTCAGCGGTCAAATAAACCTTCCATTAAATTATAGACGTTCATTTCTTGGTCAGCGGGCAAACTTACAAAATCAGAAAGGAATCAAATACTTATTTCCGCCTCCGTGTGTATAAGAATATAGATAGAATATATATATATGAATATATAGAATATAAATAGAATATATATATATGAATATATAGAATATAAATAGAATATATATATATGAATATATAGAATATAAATAGAATATATATATAAAATATACAGAATATGAGTCTCACTTGTAGTTTGGTCTTTTTGTCCACAAAGCTTTGACATTCTGAGGGAACAAAAAGTAATTAATTAAAACATTTATGAATGAAGCCTGTTTGATGACCTGACAAAGACCCGTTCAGGATTTAAAGGGACAGTCACCTTCTTGATGAGCTCGCTCCAGCTCCAGCAGCTGATCTCCCCGTTCCCCGAACTGAGCAGCTGGCAGTCAGTGGAGAGCAGCGAGAACACGGGGCCCTCGTGAGCTGAGGGGCCAAAACAAGGGTTACACAGGTAAAGAGCACGGGGCCCCTGTGAGCTGAGGGGCCAAAACAAGGGTTACACAGGTAAAGAGCACGGGGCCCCTGTGAGCTGAGGGGCCAAAACAAGGGTTACTCGGGTAAAGAGCATGGGGCCCCTGTGAGCTGAGGGGCCAAAACAAGGGTTACTCGGGTAAAGAGCATGGGGCCCCTGTGAGCTGAGGGGCCAAAACAAGGGTTACTCGGGTAAAGAGCATGGGGCCCCTGTGAGCTGAGGGGCCAAAACAAGGGTTACTCACCGGGGAACCTGAGAACAGGTTTCTGACTCAGCGCGGTGGCGTCTGGGCTCAGGGCTGCAGACAGGCTGCAACACAAAGGAAAGCATTATTATTGTTGTTGTTGTTGTTGTTGTCTAGCAGAGCTTTGAGGGCCTCAGACCTGAACACGGCGATCTCTCCATAGTTGTTTCCAGCTGCCAGGAACCGACCGCAGGGAGAGAAGCTCTGGGAGAAGACCGACATGTGGAGGAGCTGCACAACAACAACAACAACAACAACAACAGTGTTTACTTGTTACATGCTGTGGCTTTAAGGCCGTTATTAATGCGTTAGTAACGAAGGAGGGTGGAGGAGAGGAAGGGAGGAGGAAGAGGAGATGGAGGGAGAAAAGAGGAGATGGAGGGAAGAAGAGGAGGAGGGAGGAAGAGGAGGAGGGAGGAAGAGGAGATGGACAACAACAACAGTGGCTTTAAGGCCGTTATTAATGTGTTACTAACAAAGGAGGGAGGAGGCGAGGAAGGGAGGAGGAAGAGGAGATGGAGGGAGGAAGAGGAGGAAGGAAAGAAAGAGGAGATGAAGATGAAGGGAAGAGGAAATGGAGGGAGGAAGAGGAGGAGGAAGGAAAGAGGAGATGGAGGGAGGAAGAGGAGGAGGGAGAAGGAGATGGAGGGAGGAAGAGGAGGAGAGAGGAGGAAGGAAAGAGGAGATGGAAGAGGAAGGGAGGAGGGAAGAAGAGGAGACAGGAGGAAGAGGAGGAGGGAGGAAGATGAGGAGGGAGGAAGAGGAGGAGATGGACAACAACAACAACTACAGTGGCTTTAAGGCTGTTATTAATGTGTTACTAACGAAAGAGTGAGGAGATGGAGGAGGAGGAGGAGGAGGAGGAGATGGAGGGAGGAAGAGGAGGGGGAGGAGGAAGGAAAGAGTAGATGTAGTGAGGGAGGAGGAGATGGAGGGAGGAAGAGGAGGAGATGAGGGGGGAGAGGAGGAGATGGACAACAACAACAGTGGCTTTCAGGACGTTATTAATGCGTTATTAATGCGTTACTAACGTCGTTATCTTATAAGCTGGTTGAATGTTCGAGCTGCTAAAGAACTCAACCTCGAGCCGAATCAACTCTACAACACGCTCGTGCTTAACACATTTACTATATGTGAGCTTCTCTCTGAGCGCGTGCCCTCGTGCTATCAGCAGCCGAACGGACCGGCAGAGGCTCTGCAGCGCGTGCGCGATGGACACGCGCGGTGCATTCAGACGAGTTTTAGTAATAAGCAAGAAAACATGAATTCATCAGAACTCTGAACGGGGTTTGGCGCTAGCAGCGGGGCGCTGCTCTAGCCCTCCCCGCTAATGAGCGGTCATCATAACTCACCTCGACGGGACCCATCCTGCTGTCACGGGCACGCGCTGTGGAGCGGGAGCTACCGGGCACGCGCTGTGGAACGGGAGCTACCGGGAGAAAGCTCGGTAATAAAGCAGAACACCGCGAGCGACGCGAGGAGGAGACGAGCGGAACACCGGCGAGGAGATATGACGTCGGTACTGACGCAAGGCATTCTGGGACACGTAGTTCCCAGTCAAGATGGACTTTAAAGTAAAATTATAATGTATGAACCACAAATACATAGAAATAATTAATGATACAGATATATATATATATATATATATATATATATATATATATATATGTATATATAATAAAATAAACTGTGAATACAAATATTCAATAATAATAATACAATGTAATAATAATAAAACGAAAACTATGAATACAAAATGAATATTATTTAAAACGTTTAGACATCCATGAAGTGACTGGAGCAGCAAAGCTGATCAATATGTTTATTGATCTGATGTGAAGCAGTATAACTACACCTATGTGTCTTTAAAGAGGTGAACATGATGTTTTCGTCAACCTGAAACAGGTTATTGATGGGAGGTATGACTGAATGATTATTTACGTGACGTTTGAATGATGAAAGAAACATCTAGACACATGTCAAGAGGTTCTGTGATACATTACCCTAAAAAATAAAAGTCTGGTTTAACTCTGCCGGTGTTCTGGATTAAAACCAAGGCAGAATATCCTGAGATCGGCAAAAAAGCTCTGAAAACCTGCTTCCATTTCAACATCCTGTCCTTGTGAAGCGGGTTATAAGTTTAAGTTTAAGTTACAGAGTAGACTGGACTAAATGTTTAAGTTACAGAGTAGACTGGACTAAAGGTTTAAGTTAAGGAGTAGACTGGACTAAAGGTTTAAGTTACAGAGTAGACTGGACTAAAGGTTTAAGTTACAGAGTAGACTGGACTAAAGGTTTAAGTTACAGAGTAGACTGGACTAAAGGGTTAAGTTACAGAGTAGACTGGACTAAAGGCTTAAGTTACAGAGTAGACTGGACTAAAGGCTTAAATTACAGAGTAGACTGGACTAAAGGCTTAAGTTACAGAGTAGACTGGACTAAAGGCTTAAGTTACAGAGTAGACTGGACTAAAGGCTTAAATTACAGAGTAGACTGGACTAAAGGTTTAAGTTACAGAGTAGACTGGACTAAAGGTTTAAGTTACAGAGTAGACTGGACTAAAGGTTTAAGTTAAGGAGTAGACTGGACTAAAGGGTTAAGTTACAGAGTAGACTGGACTAAAGGCTTAAATTACAGAGTAGACTGGACTAAAGGCTTAAATTACAGAGTAGACTGGACTAAAGGTTTAAGTTAAGGAGTAGACTGGACTAAAGGTTTAAATTACAGAGTAGACTGGACTAAAGGCTTAAGTTACAGAGTAGACTGGACTAAAGGCTTAAGTTACAGAGTAGACTGGACTAAAGGGTTAAGTTAAGCAGTAGACTGGACTAAAGGTTTAAGTTACAGAGTAGACTGGACTAAAGGTTTAAGTTACAGAGTAGACTGGACTAAAGGTTTAAGTTAAGGAGTAGACTGGACTAAAGGGTTAAGTTACAGAGTAGACTGGACTAAAGGTTTAAGTTACAGAGTAGACTGGACTAAAGGTTTAAGTTACAGAGTAGACTGGACTAAAGGGTTAAATTACAGAGTAGACTGGACTAAAGGCTTAAATTACAGAGTAGACTGGACTAAAGGCTTAAATTACAGAGTAGACTGGACTAAAGGCTTAAGTTACAGAGTAGACTGGACTAAAGGTTTAAATTACAGAGTAGACTGGACTAAAGGTTTAAGTTACAGAGTAGACTGGACTAAAGGTTTAAGTTACAGAGTAGACTGGACTAAAGGTTTAAATTACAGAGTAGACTGGACTAAAGGTTTAAATTACAGAGTAGACTGGACTAAAGGTTTAAGTTACAGAGTAGACTGGACTAAAGGTTTAAGTTACAGAGTAGACTGGACTAAAGGCTTAAGTTACAGAGTAGACTGGACTAAAGGTTTAAGTTACAGAGTAGACTGGACTAAAGGCTTAAGTTACAGAGTAGACTGGACTAAAGGTTTAAGTTACAGAGTAGACTGGACTAAAGGCTTAAGTTACAGAGTAGACTGGACTAAAGGCTTAAATTACAGAGTAGACTGGACTAAAGGTTTAAGTTACAGAGTAGACTGGACTAAAGGTTTAAGTTACAGAGTAGACTGGACTAAAGGTTTAAGTTAAGGAGTAGACTGGACTAAAGGGTTAAGTTACAGAGTAGACTGGACTAAAGGCTTAAATTACAGAGTAGACTGGACTAAAGGCTTAAATTACAGAGTAGACTGGACTAAAGGCTTAAGTTACAGAGTAGACTGGACTAAAGGTTTAAATTACAGAGTAGACTGGACTAAAGGTTTAAGTTACAGAGTAGACTGGACTAAAGGCTTAAATTACAGAGTAGACTGGACTAAAGGTTTAAGTTACAGAGTAGACTGGACTAAAGGTTTAAGTTACAGAGTAGACTGGACTAAAGGGTTAAGTTACAGAGTAGACTGGACTAAAGGTTTAAGTTACAGAGTAGACTGGACTAAAGGTTTAAGTTACAGAGTAGACTGGACTAAAGGTTTAAGTTACAGAGTAGACTGGACTAAAGGTTTAAATTACAGAGTAGACTGGACTAAAGGTTTAAGTTACAGAGTAGACTGGACTAAAGGTTTAAGTTACAGAGTAGACTGGACTAAAGGGTTAAGTTAAGGAGTAGACTGGACTAAAGGGTTAAGTTACAGAGTAGACTGGACTAAAGGCTTAAATTACAGAGTAGACTGGACTAGTTTTCTTTGCAAAATGTAGGTAAGTAAAAGTAAAAGTCAACAGAAATATAAATATAAATAGTAAAGTGGAGTACAGATATCCAGAAAAACGACTTAAGTAAGGAAGTATTTCTACTTCGTTACTATACACCACTGCGTATAACACATCATATATAATATGATGTGTTATATGCAGTTATATAATATAACATATAACGTATCATATATAACACATCATATATAGCATGTACCTCTGAGGTGTAGTACAGTATAAAGTACAACATGTACCTCTGAGGTGTAGTACAATGAGGTGTATAAAGAGGAGTACTACTTGATAACGAGTATTTATATCTCTGGGTCCTCGCGTTGATCAAATGACCTCAGAGTGTCATTTGCACCGTAACGACGACGATCCAGCGGCAGCTCGTTCGGCTCCATTCGGCTCCACTCGGCGCGGCTCGACTCCGCTCGGCTCGTTTGTCCCCAGCGGGTCTCGGTGTGCGCGTGTGTTCGGGCCTCTAACGGGCCTCTAAAGGGCCTCTAACGGCCTCACAGTAGAACCACGCGGGAGAACCTTCAGGAACCTCCAACTGACGTTAAAAACAACAAGCCGGAACGTTTCTGTTTCCCGGGTTTTTTCATTCTGCGCATGATGACGCGCAGCGGCAACCGCGCGCGCAGCAGCCGCGTGCGCTCTGTCTCCGCGCGGCGCGCAGCGGCAGGAAGTGTGTTGTCGAAGCGGCGGTAGAGCGAGAGAGAGAGAGAGAGAGAGAGAGAGAAGGAGAGCGAGCGAGCGAGAGAGAGAGAGGGGGGGGGAGAGCCGAAAGCCAGGAGCCAAAAAGTCGGTGTTTCTACCGGAGCAGGAGAAAAATAAATCATGTCGAATTCGTGAAACGTGCATCTTCCAAACTTCCACGCGGTGCATCGATCTCCCGCGCGGGCGCTGAGGCCGATCGAGGGGTAAGTGATGAGCAGCGCCGTGTTTCCATCAATGGGGCCGAGATCTTTGTGTAGCTGCGGGCTAGCCGTGCTAGCTGTGCTAACCGTGCTAACCCTGCTAGCTGGGCTGGCTAGCTGCCCCCCACCCCTTGTGCTCTAACTGGGCTTTAATATACTCAGTGAGGGTCTTTGGGGCGCGCGACCTGTTGTGCGTGGAGCTGTTTGTTGTTTTTGTTTACCGTTTTGTGGTTTTTCGTACTTCCGTTTTACCCCCTTTCTCTCCTCGCGGGGGGGGGGGTTGGGGTGAGGGGGTGATGCTAACGTTAGCTCGTGTGTGTCTGCACTTTCTGTTTATTAAACGTGTTTATTCTATATACATCGACTGCTGTCGCTGAGTCGCCGCTCCTGTTAGTAATAAGTGTTAGTACGTGTTAATACGCGTTAAGAGTTGTTTGTAACTGTTAATAACAGCCCGCGGGGCTAAAGGGAGCAGCTAGCTGTTAGCATCGGGGGGAAAAATGGCTCTCTGCTGCTCGAGAGCCATTTTCAGAGGAGATGGGGCTCCGAGAAGACCCGGACCCGGAGGACCCGCGGGGGGTCCCCGCTGCACCGGGAGCACCACAAGAATAAACAGCGTGCTATTTCCGTGAAGCTCCCGGTCCCCCCCTTTCCCTCCGGGGATCGGGCATCTCCCTCTCCTCCTCCTCCCCGGTTTGTTCCAACTCGCGGCCGAAGCCAATGTCGGCCTCCCGGAGGAGACGCTCCGCTTTGTCCGGATCCTGAAGCCGGAGGAGAGGAGGCGAGACGGGCCAAGGTCAGCCGGCCCGCGGGTCCCCGGCTCTCAAGCAGCGGGGAGAGCAAGGCTCAGACGTAGAGGAAGCGTTAGAATCAAGCTGCGGACACGGGTTACACCGGGGTTGTCCGGGTTTGCTGGGTGTGAACCGGCCAATAAAACGCACGTCGGTCCGTTTGCGCTCTTTTATCCGGTTTGTTTACTTATCCGGTTTGTTTACTTATCCGGTGTGTTTACTTTATCTGGTTTGTTTATTTATCCGGTTTGTTTACTTTGTCTGGTTTTATTTATTTATCTGGTTTGTTTGCTTTATCTGGTTTGTTTACTTTATCCGGTGTGTTTACTTTATCCGGTGTGTTTACTCTGTCCAGTTTGTTTACTCTATCCAGTTTGTTTACTCTATCCGGTGTGTTTACTCTATCCGGTGTGTTTACTTTTTCCAGTGTGTTTACTCTGTCCAGTTTGTTTACTTATCCGGTGTTTACTCTGATTGGCTGTCTGGTTCAGATCTGTGTGTGAACGAGAGGCTTCATCCGGACTATTGAGGATTATTTCACCCCAGAAACCAGAATAAACTCCATCATTCTGACTTCAGTTTGTTCTCCAAACAGTTAAAATACTAAAAGTACCAGAATATATCAAACCTACCACGCCGATTATATTAGATTAATAATTCATTCATGTGCTAACATGTTGTTGATATAAAACAAAAGTACTTGTATTCACTAAATACACTTAAAATGAGTCGTTCAGAATATATAAATATAGAATAAATATTAAATGTACAGCAGATATGTCATAATGTTAATAATGAGAATAAACAGGTATGAATACAAAACCTCCATTATATAAAAAATGCATCAAAGTGACACTGTAGATAAAGTATTATTTAATTTTATTAAAAAATATTTATCCAATAATTCCATTTGTTCAGTCAAATGTCAGAAAACAATCTTCAATTTACTGTAAAAGAAGAAAACGGCTAATTTTTTTTTGGGATTTAAACAGTGGAAACTTGTATTTTTGATTCAAAGAATAATTTATGATTATTAAGAATATGTTTATTTCACATATTTATAGTTTAGTCCGTTATAATCACAGTTGAGTGACAGCGATTAGTCGGTTCTGGTGAGTGATCCTTCAGCTCGTTAATCAATCACAGCAAAGATCAAGTTAATATTTCATGTCCATCAAACAAATACTGCATGCTGGTCTGGGTCTGTAGATCTGGTGATCCTCAGTGTTGGTTCACATTAACAGTTTAATCTGTTAATCTAAACAGATTAACAGATTAACTTGTTAAAACTGGACCAGACCTCCACTCACTTTCAGGTGTGTGTGTGTGTGTGTGTGTGTGTGTGTGTGTGTGTGTGTGTGTGTGTGTGTGTGTGTGTGTGTGTGTGTGTGTGTGTGTGTGTGTGTGTGTGGATACTTTGATTAAAACTAAATATGAGCTTTTTATTTTGACACAAAGTGCAGAAATGAGCATAAAGACACTAAAGATTAAGATAATAATTGTAATCCAGTTTGTTAAAATCAGTATTGGTGTATAATGTGAAGAGGATTTCATTATAAGCACGAGTATTGTTCACGTTTTAAAGAGGAAAACAGCAGGTTTCATTATTATGATGTTGACATGAATATAAATTAGAGATGAATTATGAGCTGTTTACTGTCCTCACAGCTCTCAGCTCATTATTACACTTCATCAGCAATTAACTTGTTTATTTTAATCAATACAATTACAATATTGTTTTTCTTTATAATTTGAAACACGTTAAAACAATAAAGATAAATAACTATTCTGGATCCTTGACCACCAGCTACTGTAATCAAAGAGATCGGTCATATTTGTTTCTTCTGATCAGAGTGAATCAACGGCACTAAAGTTCGTGTTTGTTGACGTATTTATCACTGAGTAGAGGGGGTTGTTGTTGTTTAGGGGGAAGTCTTCTTCTCTAGTTAATTTATTAACGGTCCAAACAAAAGATTGGTTTATTATCATAAAGAAACAAATCTGAAACGAGGTGTTGTTTGTTTGTTTGAAAAGTGACTGAAACGATGAGTTGATTATTAAAAATAGACATTGTTTTTCATTTAATGTGATTATTTGATGGCTCATTTACAGCCTTTAAATACCGGTGCTGGTGTTTGTTTAAACTTTTAATAAATTCATTGTTTCTGTTGTAAATCACACTGATATTAATATTTTGGGGGTTTAGACTATATATTGTAAAAAAATAATCAATAACAATATTCATTAGTTGCATCCTTATTTTCAATGTTTACGTTCTGTTTCCTTTTTGTGCAGAAAACAAACACATATTGTAAACACATTTTTATTACAAAACATTGTTGTATTAACACAATAAAAAGCGTTTCAGATGGAATAATTAAGACAACTTTGACATATGTTCAGTTTTAATGTAAATAAAAGGGCAAATAAATTGATGCGATCTTATTTTTGGGCTACATTTAAATATTATTTTCATCTATAATTATCATTAAGTGTATAAATTAAAATCCCATCACAAGTTCCCACAAACACAAAGGTATTCAATTTAAAACAATAAATAACACCAAAGAGCCGTCAATTATAAAAATACTTTGAATAACTTGTTTACTCAGTTTGAGGATAATAATCTTTTAATGGGATTAAAATGATTTTATTTATTTAAGCTGTTTAAAAGGCCGTCAATGAGTAAAATGAATGTGAAGCGTTGACCCTTTGAATGACCTTCTTCTTCTCCTTGTCTACACAGTGAGACCTCATTGGCTGGTGTGACCCCCGCAGGCCCGCCTCCTCCCAAGGTGGGCCCTGATTGGCTGGACTGGCACCGGGGAGAAAATGGCCGCCCTCAGCTGAAGAGCTAAGCACTGCTGTTTTCCTCCTCCGCCTCACTGTTCATTACTTGTGTTGTGAACCGTGATTCTCCGACCGATTTGCGTCAGAGTACTATGGCAATGCATGATATGAGTCGAGCCAAGGGTTTCCCCTGTAAAGAGTGTGATATGGTGTGTCCGAGTACTCCAAGTCTTCTAGAGCATATGAAAGCACATTACCAGCAGGAAGAGAACGGTCGCTTTGAGTGTGAACAGTGTGGCCGAATTTACAAGCACGCAGCCAGCCTAGCCAATCATAAGAAGTCCCACGAGGTGGGCTCGTTCCAGTGCCCCGTGTGCACCCGCACCCTGCCCAACGCCGTGGCCTTGAAGAACCACCTCCGCATCCACACGCTGTCCCCGAGCAGCGCCCACGCAGAAGAAGAGAGCGAAGAGGTGCCCGAGGAGGCGGGCCACGACGAGAGGGAATACGGCCTCGCCCAAGACCTCTCGGAAGGGTTTGGTCGCCCTCATTTGAATAATAGTGGCATGGGCCATAGTGTCCTCCAAAGCCACGAGACAGACGACCACAGGAAGAAAGGCTCCCCTGACGAGTCAGACGACGCCTGGGACCGGCCCTTCAAGTGCGATCAGTGCGACCGGACCTACCGGCACCACGGCAGCCTGGTGAACCACAAGAAGTGTCACCAGCAAGGAACCTTCAAGTGCTCAGTTTGTTTCAAACAATTCAGCAACCTGGCGGCCTTAAACAGCCACGAGAGAACTCACTCGAAGTTCAAGACCCCCGGCGCCACCATGGTGAGCGGCGGCGGCAGCCTCCACGGCCCGGAGCGCGGCGGCGGCACGCAGTCGTCTCAGAGTGACGACACGGCCTCGTGCTTCTGCCACCTGTGCCAGATAGCGCTGCCGAACAAGACAGACTTTCAGGAGCACATCCTGCTGCACAACGCGGCCTCGCCCTCCCTCGGTCTGCCGCGCAGCTTCCCGGGCATCATGCCCCACAATCTGAGCGCGGTGCGGTCTGCGGTGTACCCCCCCGCTCTGGGTGACCCTCTGCCGCTGCCGCCCCTGCCCAGTGACAAGAGGGGTCCCTACGACCCCATCATGGGCCCCCCGGTCAACAATCCCATCTACACGTGCGCGTACTGTGGCGCGGGACACCCAGATCTGGAGACCCTGAAAGTCCACTATCTGACCCACGACCCCCACCCGGGCGCCCACGGCCAGGACGGCTCCCTGCTGAACTCGGACACGCTCAGCTCCGGCTCCCAGGGCTCGGTGTCGTCCCCCTCCGGAGGCCGCGTGCCCCAGGCCAACTCTCCGGACAACGGAGAGCGCCGCTTTAAGTGCGGGGAATGCGGCAAAAGCTACCGGCACGCGGGAAGCCTGGTCAACCACAAACGCTGCCATCAGACAGGCCACTACCAGTGCACCATCTGCTGTAAGCAGTACCCTCACCTGGCGGCGCTGCACAGCCACCTGCGGAGTCACAAGGGCCGCGGCTCCAACCAGTCGATCAATAACGACAGCAACGACTGGCTGTCTCCGGAGCCGCTGACTCTGGACTCCCAGCAGAGCTACGTGCAGGAGGGCAGCGGCGCGACCACTCCGATTTCCCTGCCGGGTAATCTCGGGGACGCGGCCCACTTCGTACCGGACGGCGGCCACAGCAGCGGGCTGGACTCCCTCGAGTTCCACGATCGCTTCGACGGCAGCTCGCTTTCCCAGAGCAACTCTGCCCACCGGCAGGCCGACAGGCACGTGTGCGCCGACTGCGGCGAGATGTACGGCGACGTGTCCGGCATCAAGTCGCACATGTGTCCCCGTCGTGGCCAGCAGCCGCAACCGCAGCAGAGCACCATGTCCAACGGTTTCATGGGGAGCATGAACTACCACGGCTCCAGTGGCACCTCGCTGCCCACCGGGAGCTCCAGCAGCCTGAAGGAAGGCAGCAGCCAGCGACAGTACTCCCAGAGCGGAGGCAAGAGAATGGGCAGCAATGAGAAGGACGATGATGACGACGGGGAAGTGTACCAGTGCTCGGTGTGCGGCAACCACTACGCCAGCCTCCGAGCCCTCAGAAGCCACCTGCGTAGCCACGCCAATAACCCGACAGGGCCGGGACCGTCCACTCTAGAGCAGGAGTGGAGGATGATCTGCTCCACCTGTGGCCAGAGCTTCTCCAGGAAGCAGGACCTCCTGAATCACCAGTTGGTCCACGGCCCCCAGAGGCCGGACGGCCAGCAACAGAGCATCATAGGCAGCGCCGCCAACGGCAACGACAAGATGGACGGACGCAACCACATCTGTGTCGACTGCGGCATGTTTTTCGCCGACCGCCACCACCTGATCACCCACCTGTGCCCTGGCAAGAATCGGGCCAGTTCCCTAAGCAAGCAGGGCCTGAACGGGGCCAAAGGGATGTCTGGAGGAGACGGCGGCGCCGGTGGAGTTGCCGGCGGAAGCCGTGATGTCGGCGGCGATGGACGCAGGCCGATGGTGGACCAAAGTGACAAACCGCACAAGTGCGACCAATGTGGACGAGGATACAGGCACCCCTGCTCACTCCTCAACCACAAGAAGTCCCATAAGACGGGTGTGTTCCGCTGCCTGGTGTGCCAGAAGCGCTACTACAATTTGTTGGCTCTCAAGAATCACCAAAGGACCCACTTTGATCTCAAGAGGTAGGTCCCTGATTCTGTCCATTTCTGTTAGTCTTTATGTTCAGGCTGATGTTTTAAAGTTGGCTGGTTGGAGTTTGTGTTTAAAGACTATAGAAGATTCGTGTCATCCATGTTTTGATCTTATTTAGTGGTGTGGACGGACCATCATTGATCCGTCCTGCCTCTCAGTTTGCCGTTAACCATCACAGAGTAAATAGAGTTTATCATCCAGTAGATTATGTGATCAGTAGATCACGTGATCATGTGACTTTGTAAACAACCAATCAGTGTTTAGCCCAACAGGAGAGCTAGTAACGTTAGCAGCACCGCTAACGGAGAACAAACAGGAGGAGAGCTAGTAACGTTAGCAGCACCGCTAACGGAGAACAAACAGGAGGAGAGCTAGTAACGTTAGCATCACCGCTAACGGAGAACCAACGGAGGTTCACTTCAGTTACATGATGATGCATTCAGGCTCCGCTCAGTGAAAATGAGTACTGGCTGAGGGTAAATGATAACGTTCTCATGATGCGTTCCAGTGTAATCTAGTAAAATGTAGTGTTGTTGATAAACTAGAATAAATCCAGATGTTTTCACATGAATATAAAATAGATATTAGAGATGAATTATGATGTTTAACTTCCTAACAGCGCTGAGCTCATTGTTACACTTCATCAACATCAACTACGACTAAAACGGCTAAAGAAAAACGACTAATGTGTGTTTTTATGAAGAAAAAACACTATAGACTACTATAACAAAGTAAAAGTACAACATTTAGAATATTTGATGGTTTACTAACTATTTAAATAAATACCGTAATCAATCAACAAAGAGATCTGTATCTGTTAATATAGATCATCAATGATCAATAATTAGTATTGTGATCTGATCCGGGGGATTTACGATCCGTTGATGGATTCATCGTTATTGATTTGACCTGACGAGGAGGCGAAGTCCCCGGTACACGTAGTTTACAGGCACGGTGATCATACTGCTTCAGGCGTCCGGGTCAGTGAAGCTTCTAAAGAGATTCTGTTGTCCCTTCCCCCGCTGCAGGCACAAGTGTGAGGAGTGCGGCAAGGCCTTCAAGATCCAAAAGCAGCTGATCAACCACCTCCGTCTCCACGAGGAGCACCGGGCCAAAGGCCTCGTTCGGACCGGCCCCAACGGGTCCCGCTTCCAGCAGGCCGGCCCGTCTCAGATGCAGAGCATGAGGGGCGAGTCGTCCAAGGTGATGGGCGTGAAGTACAGCCACCAAGGGTTCAAGAAGCCCTACTCGTCCGCCGGGACCTCCAGGCCCCAGAAGTTTGACCCCACCGAGACCGGACGGCGGCCTTTCGCCTGTGAGGAATGCGGAAAGACGTACCGGCACGCCGGCAGCCTGGCCAACCACAAGAACCTTCACAAGATCGGGGAGTACCACTGCAACGTCTGCAACTCCACGTACCCCAACCGGCTGGCCATGAAGAACCACCTGCGCCTCCACTTCGCCCAGAAGAAGCACAACTGCCAAGAATGCGGCAAAGGCTTCCGCACCCAGAGGCAGCTGGCGACCCACACCACGGCCGGCCTGTGCAAAGGGCCCCAGGGCCCCGGGGTCCAGATGGACTTCGAGTGTGACGGCTGCTGTGAAGGTTTCACCACGGCGGAGGAGCTGGCGGCCCACGACTGCCCGGCCCAGCACCTCCCGTCGTCCTCCTCCACCAGCAGCTCCGCCAACATCAGCCTGGAGAGGAGCTCAGTGGACCTGGACTCCGACGAGCGGCCCTACGCCTGCGACCTGTGCAGCTGCGCCTACAAGCACGCCAGCTCCCTGCTGAACCACAAGCACACCCACAAGACGGGCAACTTCCGCTGCAACTTCTGCGACAAGCCGTACACCAACTACATGGCGCTGCGCAACCACATGCGCATCCACACCCAGCGCAAGAAGCACATCTGCCACACCTGCGGGAAGGCCTTCCGGCTGGCCCGGTTCCTCCGGAACCACCAGAAGGTCCACGAAGAGGGCGCCACCCCCTTCGGCTGCCCGACCTGCGGGAAGAGCTTCCAGGGGAGGTCCGGTCTAGCCAGGCACCGCTGCGGGGACAACCAGGTAGGCATGGAAGTCAGGAGGAAGGCCACGGCACCCGCGGGGGAGAGCGACGAGTGTCGGTACACGTGAGTTCTCGTCAGTTGTTTGTGAATCTTCGAAGTTGGAAAAAAAATAGTGAAGATAAATTTAGGTCTCTACGTGTCTATTACAGGTATATGATCTCCAATCCGGCTTCCTTGGGACCATACGCGTGCCGGAATTCGGATTTTTCTGAAGTTTGGACAAATTGAATTAGTGGAGAGACCAGATAAGTCAAACCCGTTTGCTTTCAGTTAGCATATGTCACACACTGTCGTTCTTTGGGCTCTTACATGTTTAGATGTTTTGTTTTCATGCTTTTTGACACCGACCTGATTCTGAAGTGTTTTGTGTGTCAAGCTAAACCTCAAGTACTGATGTCTGTTGCTTGCTCCTGTCATGATCCTGACTGTAGTCTTTGTCTGTGCTGTGTTTTATTGAAGTAGCATCACGACTCTGGACAGTTATGAGTTGCACTGTAGTGATGTGATCTCCGGGGAGATCAGGAAGTATTTGTAGCTAGCTGCACTGCACACGTCGAGGCTTACGTTCCAACAGGTAAAGAGTCTTTTATAGTCGGTTGAGCTTCTTGTTCGATGGATCTTTCATCGTCACGCATCGGTCTTTGAACTATCGTTTCCAGTTTGGAGCTTGTGTCCATTTGTGCAGTGCAGGGAGCAGCAGATACACGACCCCCCAGTTGTTGGTCCAGAGTTCCCTATGACCTGTGTAGAATTCATAACTTTAAATGGTACACCACTTTGTAGTTGTCTTCTTTGAAAGCTTTAAGCCGGATTTCAGATCATATACCTGTATGAGCAACATCTTAGATGTTCAAATATTTCAATAATTCTAAAGAAAAAGTGGTAACCAGTAAGTGCGATAAAGATAGAGCAGTGGGAACCTCCCCCCGTCCCCCATTACTAATCTCCCTCTTTTTCTCCCCCTGTTGCTTCCCTTTGCCTCTGCACAGATGTGATCAGTGCGGCCGCTCCTACCGCCACGCCAGCTCCCTCCTCAACCACAAGAACACCCACACCGTCGGCATCTACCACTGCGCCGTGTGCCTCAAGACCTACTCCAACCTGCTCGCCCTGAAGAACCACCGCCGCATCCACTCGGAGACGCGGCGGCACCGCTGCCACGACTGCGGCAAGGCCTTCCGCGTCTCCTCCCAGCTCTACAACCACCGCCGTGTCCACCAGAAGCAGCGGGAGCTGACCTGCCGGTCCTGCCAGCGGGCCTTCCCCACGCAGGCCAGCTTCCGGCTCCACATGGAGATCACCCACGGCCAGACGCCGCAGCCCCGCCAGCCCAGACCCCAGCAGCCCCGACCGGGGGGCTCCCAGGAGCTGGGCTGGGGGTGCGGCCTGGACCTCACCTTGATGCAGGAGCAAGGACTCAACCCGAGCGGCGTGGGCCGAGCCCGCGGCCGCGGGGGCCACGGCGAGGCCTCCAAACCCCACGTGTGCGACCAGTGTGGCCGGTCGTACCGCCACGCCAGCTCCCTGCTCAACCACAAGAACAGCCACAAGACCGGCACCTACTTCTGCAACTCTTGCCAGAAGGAGTTCCCCAACCTCATGTCCCTCAAGAACCACCGGCGGATCCACACCGAGCCCAAACGCTACCAGTGCCCCGACTGCGGCAAGTCCTTCCGGGTCTCCACCCAACTCATCTGCCACCGCCGCATCCACACCAAGGAGAAGCCGTTCTCCTGCCAGCAGTGCGACAAGCGCTTCTCCTCCAAGTCCAACCTGAGGCACCACATGAAGGTGCACTGGAGCGGCTCCACGGCGCCCCCACCCACGGGTGCGCCCAACTTCCTGGGTATGCCCGGCGGCGCCTTCATATAACCTAAGGGATGAGGGCGGGGGGACACGGGGGAGGGGGTGGGTTTGCTCACCCTCCTTTTCCTCACTTATCCACAGTGTGGCAGTCGAGTGTGTGTGTGTGTGTGTGAGAGAGAGAGAGAGTGTGTGTGTGTAACAGACTCACAAAGCAGGAGGGACGACACAAAATGGACGCCACGCACACGCACACACACACACAACACACACACACACACACACACACTTTCTGACCTTCCTTCATGGACGCCCCACCAGGTGGTAGTCGTGTCCCAGACTGTAGACATGACATCACTTCCTGCTGCATGCGGCTCGTAGAGACTGAAGAGTCCGCTGGTGGGCGGAGCTACTGGGAGGTCTGGTTCTTATGGGTTTTTTTGAGCCATCGTGTCCATTTCAACCCCCGGGAGCCGATTGGTGCTGCAGTGGTTTGTCCCGCCTCCATCCCACTTCTGCTGATGTTTCTGGGGCGTTTTTCTGCTCGTGGCCTTCGTCACCGTGTTTTTAATCAACAAAGTGTTTTTAATTTGAGAAGCTGGTGAAGACGAGAGAGCGTTGGTTTGTTTTTCTTTTTCTTTGTGGTTTGACGGGTCAAAGCAAAGACTTGTGAGACGCTTCGGTCTGGTTTAAATGTGTGTGTGTGTGTGTGTGTGTGTGTGTGTGTGTGTGTGTGTGTGTGTGTGTGTGTGTGTGTGTGTGTGTGTGTGTGTGTGTTGTTGTCGCCTCGTTCACACACACTTCAGCATGTGAAGCGCTTCATTTCCTCGTCGACACGTTTCGTAAAGAAGTAAACGAACCTCCTGACCGGCTTTCAGCAGAGACACATGGTCTTCATCAGCAGATGAAGGACGCTCGTTAGTTGAGTTCATAAAGATCAAAGAAGCCCGAATGGTTCTTTGTAGCTAACGTTAGCTCGTTAACGTTAGCACAGGAAGTGGCCCTTGAGTTCGTGAATATTACGATTATTTGACAGGATATAAAAAATGAAACGACGATATAGCAGCCAAGATTTTAAACATGTGCGCATGTCTTAAAAAGACAGACCCACATGTGGACGTTTAGCATAACGTCCAATATTTTATCAACATTTCTGTTGAGTCTCGACGCCGCCATCTTGTTTTTTAGGTCCTGTCCAAAACGAGTTACCCCGTCTCCGTTGCCCGTTGCCCCTCCTGTGTGTGAACGAGGGCAGATTCCCGTCCTGATCGGTTGAGAAAAGGAGAAAGAAACCACAAAGAGGACTAAAAACACACAAAGTACCGTTGCGGTGTATATTGTTGGATCCTGTATTGTACTTACTTGTATTGTACTTGTACTTACTTGTACTCGTACTTCTGATATCTAGAGTACCTCTTTTATAAGAAGGACAAAAGACGACAGATCATTGTAGTAATGCATTTATTTATATTCTGATTATTATTAACACTTGTAATGGACGGCGCTAGTCTGTAGGATGTGTGAGTTTAGAGCTGTGTTGATGTAAACACCCCGTTACCCACAATGCCCCTCGTTACCCACAATGCCCCTGTTCTGTGGAGATGATGGACTCTGAATATGTGAAGATTCAAGAACTGTACGACGGAAAGTGTTTTCTTGCCTTTTACTAAGTGATGTTGTGACGGTCTTTCTCAGTCGAGCCCTCCATCATCCCTCTCTCTTCCATCATCCCTCTCTTCCATCATCCCTCTTTCTCCCATCATCCCTCTCTTCCATCATCCCTCTCTCTTCCATAATCCCTCTTTCTCCCATCATCCCTCTCTTCCATCATCCCTCTTTCTCCCATCATCCCTCTCTCTTCCATCATCCCTCTTTCTCCCATCATCCCTCTCTTCCATCATCCCTCTCTCTTCCATCATCCCTCTTTCTCCCATCATCCCTCTTTCTCCCATCATCCCTCTCTTCCATCATCCCTCTTTCCCTCTCTTCCCCTCCACCACATCACTTCCTGTTTCACAGGAATCAAATTCTCATTAAAGGGACGACTCGGCGCTCCTGTTTATCCGGAGTGCATTCAGTCCTCATCCGTTGAACCTTATTATGTTTTTTATGGTAACCTCTTGTATTTATTGGTGTTATTATTTTTGTTTCCTTTATATTTAATTGCGTTTTTTGGCTATTTGGAATCCTCTGTGTGTGTTTTAAGAACACCGTTTGTCAGCGTTTTCAGGAGCACTGGTGCTAGTTAAAAAAAGAAAAGAGTAAAGCCGTGCAGTGACCGTGAAGTGCTGTAGGAGTCGATGTGATAGAACAGAGTAATAACTGTACATTCTCTATTTTTACTTTTGCATCTTCCTCCGCCATGTTGGATCTGGTTTTCTGAGTGGACACTTTCCTGCATTTCAAGTTGTTTCTAGAGAGGAGAAAAAGATTTGGTTTGGAACGACTATAACCCCTTTTGTTTTTTGTTTCCATGCATATATATGTAATGCTTACTATACACTTTTATAAACTATGTTTTGATAATTCATTTCTTAACAGAAAAACTTGTCCATATACTATAACCCTTACTGCTGAGTACTGAAAATAAATAGCTGAAAAAAACAGTGGAGGTCAGTGTGTTCAATCGGTTCTCATTTCCACTCACGGGTCAGTTTATTAGGCAC
The DNA here is from genome assembly GCF_910589615.1 of Taurulus bubalis. Classification (NCBI taxonomy): domain Eukaryota; kingdom Metazoa; phylum Chordata; class Actinopteri; order Perciformes; family Cottidae; genus Taurulus; species Taurulus bubalis. The sequence goes on from NC_136605.1 coordinate 21,072,754, forward strand.
ACCTGTACGCTCTGATGAAGCTATAGTTATACATATTCATATAAATATGTACATGTCAGGAAGGAGGACTAACTGCCAACAACAATTTATGAACATTTAAAAAACAAATGTGTTGTAAAAACGTTATAGTATTGTATTCTGTAAAAACTTCATAGAAAGTTATAGTATACTATTTTGTAAAGCTGTCAGTTATATTATGGTATTTTGTCAAAACTATAAGTTATAGTATTTTGTAAAAAGTTATACCATGTTATACAATGTTGTAAAAACAAAGTTATGCTATAGTATTTTGTTAAAACGTTATACTATTTTGTAAAAATGTCAGTTATAGTATGGTATTTTGTAAAAAGTTATATTATATAGTGTTGTAAACCTAAAGGTATAATATTTTGTAAAAACTTCATAAAAACATGAAAAGTGATAGTATAGTAAAAACACAAGTTATACTATTATTTAAAAACTTCATAAAAAAGTATAAAAAGTTATACTATGTTGTAAAAAGAAAGTTACAGTACAACCAAATGGTATTTTGTAAAAACTTAATAAGAAGTTAGAGTATGTTGTAAAAAAGTATAGTATGTTGTTAAAAGTTATAGTATGTTTTTAAAAAGGCATATTATGTTATAGTGTAAAGTTGTAGTATAGTATTTGTAAAAACTTCATAAAAAGTTGTATTTTGTAAAAACTTCATAAAAGGTTATAGTGTGTTTTAAAACCAAAGTTATAGTACAGTATACTTATGAGTACTCGCAGTATGCATGAGTACGCAAAGATTTAATTGCGTCCAAATTGTCCTCAAATGCAATCAATGGTCATTTTTGAAGTAGGATTTCTTGTTACGACATAATCATGAAGCCGATCATGAACGTCCTTCTGAAGGGTTGACTGAGTAGTGACTATGAACAGTAACACGTGTCTTCATCTCACAGCTGGACCTGACTGGACTGGTTTGTCTCCTCAGATCTGAGTCCGCCGGGTTCCACCAGCAGCTCCAAACCCCACGTGTGCGATCGGTGCGGCCGGTCGTACCGCCACGCCAGCTCCCTGCTCAACCACAAGAACAGCCACAAGACCGGCTCCTACTTCTGCGGCTCCTGCCAGAAGGAGTTCCCCAACCTCATGTCCCTCAAGAACCACCGGCGGATCCACACCGAGCCCAAACGCTACCAGTGCCCCGACTGCGGCAAGTCCTTCCGGGTGTCCTCGGCGCTCGCCTGCCACCGGCGCATCCACACCCAGGAGAGGCCGTTCTCCTGCCAGCGGTGCGACAAGCGCTTCTCCTCCCGCTCCACCCTGAGGCACCACATGAAGGTGCACCGGAGCGGACCGGACCGGAGAGGACCGGACCGGAGAGGACCGGACCGGAGTGGACAACACCGGAGCGGACCGCCAGCGTCCGCCTTCCTCGCCTTCCCCTCCAGACTGTTCTTCTGAACGGCATCGATGGTTCTGGGCCTCATGAGACCTCTCCTTCAATCAAACAAAGAAACTTAAGACCTGTAGTATAGTATACCTGTATAGTATTCCTGTAGTATAGTATACCTGTAGTATAGTATACTACCTGTATAGTATTCCTGTAGTATAGTATACTACCTGTATAGTATTCCTGTAGTATAGTATACCTGTAGTATAGTATACTACCTGTATAGTATTCCTGTAGTATAGTATACAACATGTGTAGTATACCTGTAGTGTATACTACAGTTTTAAAATTAAACTCATGATTTTAAGTTGAATTGAGTTAGCACAAAGACTAACCAGGAATGTTAGCGCAATGGCTAACCAGGAATGTTAGCACAATGGCTAACCAGGAATGTTAGCACAAAGGCTAACCAGTATCGTTAGCACAAAGGCTAACCAGGAACATTAGTATAAAGACTAACCAGTACCGTTAGCACACAGGCTGACCAGGAACTTTAGTATAAATGCTAACCAGGAGCGTTAGCACAAAAGCTAACCAGGAACGTTAGCACAAGGCTGACCAGGAACGTTTGCACGAAGGCTAACCAGGAACGTTATTCCAAAGGCTAACCAGGAACGTGAGCCAAAAGGCTAACCAGGAACGTTATTCCAAAGGCTGACCAGGAACGTTAGCACAAAGACGAACCAGTACCGTCTGCTAACCAGTACGTGTGCTAACCAGAAACGTTAGCACAAAGACTAACCAGTACCGTGTGCTAACCAGGAACGTTAGCACAAAGACTAACCAGTACCGTATGCTACCAGTACCGTTAGCACAAAGACTAACCAGTACCGTATGCTACCAGTACCGTTAGCACAAAGACTAACCAGGAAAGTTAGCACAAAGACTAACCTTGAATGATGTGTTCATGGTCAGAGCAGAAGGCCAGACTCTTCACAGCATCCGACAAACTGTAAAGAACTAAAGTGGAGGAAGACACAGAAAACAAACTGACTTTCTTCTTCTTCTTTTTCTTCTTCTTCTCTTCTTCTTTTTCTTCTCTTCCTCCGCAACACAGATTCAAGAGTGTTCTTGATGTTGACTTTTAGTTTGACCACCTGACGAATGATAACAGTGTTTTATTGTTTTCATTATTATCATCATTCTTTTTTTAATTATTTGTATTATTATCATCATTAATGATTGTTGTTATGATCATGGTTATTATGTTTATCATTATTATTATTATAATAATTGTAATATTATTATCATAAGTGGTTTAGAATCTCAAAATGCTTTTTAAAATGTCCCATGTTTTCCCCTTAGTATCTTATAATTGTGATAATAGATTCAAAATAAATACATATCTATTTAATATATATATATAAATATACATAACTATCTAACTATATATATATATATATATATATATATATATATATATATATATATTAGGGCTGGCCAAAGTTGAAAAAATGTAATTGATTAATCGCATGATTTTTCTGTGATTAACTGTGATTAATCACATTATGCGCCAAATTCAATAATGAATTAAAAACTAGTGTATTGCACGCTTTTATTTCAAAGTAATGTTATCAGAACAATATAACAGGCCCTCTGGAGCAATAGTATATGAATCAGTTTTCTTTCTTTTTTTCTGAACAGGTACCAGAAAAAACATTTGTCTTTTATCAGGGAACAACATAAACAGTTAAAAACAATCCAGAAACAGTGAAAGCATGTGAAGCCGCACACAGTTCATCAATATAATGAACTGTGTAAGTAACTCAAAATGTGTTTTAAAGTGAGAAACGGTTGTTTTTGTTGCATGTGTTTTGTCTGCCGTGAGGCTCATCCGTTGGATTCTAAGGACGCTGGTGGCTGCATCAATGCTGTGTAACGTTAAGCCTCCCAATGGAAAAAACAAACAAACATGCTGTTAACGCATGATAACATAATCTCAACACGTCAACGTGCCCAGCCCTAGTATATATATGTGTGTGTATATATATATATATATATATATATATATATATATATATATATATATATATATATATATATATATATATATATATACATACACACACACACACACACACATATACACACATTTATGTTTATCTATATGCTAGATAGTTACAGTTTTGTGCTTTAAAGTAAAGACAAGTTTTAGAGAGTGATTAAGATGATAATGGTGATGCTGAAGATGATGATGATGATGATGATGATAATGATGGTGTTGCTGAAGATGGTGAAGATGATGATGGTGGTGATGATGAAGTTGATGGCGATGATGATGATGATGGTGATGGTTTAGAGTTACGCTGATCACATTTATAAAAATATAAATCAGGAGAAACATTTTGGGTCTCGACCTCAGAGCCGAAACGAATCTGTATTGTTGTGATGTTTTACTTCAGTAAAAGTACTAATACCACAGTGTAGAAATACTCTGTTACAAGTAAAAGTACACTCATGTAAAAAAAGCACACTTCTATTATACACATATAAAGTTATTAATATAGTAATTGATACGTTCATGATTTTATATAATCTGTAACATTACTTAATTTATTAGTGGGTTATATTTACTTTTAAAGGTGATGAGGTTGTTTCCACATGGCTCTCAACATGGCGGCAGCCGTCTGCAGGCGGTTCCTTTCAGTCGGGATGAAAAATGGCGTTCTGGTGCCGTCACTGATCATAACCTCTGTGTGACTTTTATAAACTAATATCTTCATGTCTTTATGTATTTATGTCCTCGGTGTTTTTTAATAAAATGTCACATTCATGAACTCTTTATTTTGATTAAAACACACAAATATAAAGAAATGTGGATTCGTCCTCAAATAAAAATGTCATTTTAAAAACTATGAATCACTGAGGAAGCTAAAAGTTTACGTCATTATTTTAATAACAATATTTATTAGAGATAAAAAAAAATACAGTTTGTCAAGTGTGTCACACAATTAACAAGTATACAATAATTATTAAATCAAATCAAATTGGTAACTTTATCAGAGTTAAATAAATAAGCTCGCGGAGGGGACCAGCAACCCGGAACCCCAGCAGTCTCCTGAGCACCGCTCTCCGGAGCCCCTGTCCCGCTCTCCGGAGCCCCTGTCCCGCTCTCCGGAGCCCCTGTCCCGCTCTCCGGCTTCCTGGCCCCAGGAGCGTGTCTGTCCGCCTGGTTAACTGTCCTCCGGCCCGTCCTCCGTCCTCCGGCCCGTCCCCCGTCCTCCGGCCCGTCCTCCGTCCTCCGGCCCGTACCCCGGCCCGTACCCCGGCCCGTCCTCCGGCCCGTACCCCGTTTTTTTACGGAGATAAGCCACTTCCCCTTTCAGGCACGAATGAAGGGAATGATGCGAATAATAAAGTCGAGCGCTCTTGGTGTGAACGCAGCATCAGTCTTTCACATCCAATCTGGAAAACAGTACAGCCGACTGTTTGTTGTGGTGCAGTTTGTCCTTAAGACTGATAAGGTTATTATTGTAGGTGCTTTTAATATTCATGTGATAAACTGAATATACAGAATAAACAGAATGTAATACATATATGTATATATATATTCATATATGTGCTCCTGTGTTCAGTCTGATATTTATTAGTGAATATCTTCGTTTAACTAATTTACAAGTCTATATTTACAGAGGATTCCAGTTCATAACATAACTGACGATGTGAAAATGTAAAAATGTGTGTGACTAAAACCTCAACAGCAGAATCAATACATAAATGAATCTTCTTTCTTTCTAATCAGAACATTTGAGCTCTTCTGGTTCTTAGAATCCAAGAGGTTTCACAATAAAAGCCTTTCAGCGCTCCGCAGCTCTTATTGTGAAATCCTCCACAGGAAGTGAGACGCGAGGAAGGAGACAGGAAACCAAAGTACACTGAACAATCCTTTTCTTTATTCATTTTTTCTTTTCATTTCAATATGTCTGTCAGGGTTGTTTTTTTTTAAGATTTTATTTTAAATTAAAATGTTTGACACACTTATAAAAGACAGCATCTGCATAGAGTTGTCATCTTAAAGATCCATGAAGAGAGAGGGAGGAGGAGGGGGGGGACTGGGTAGAGTGGGAGGGATACTGGCACGTCACATGACCTAAACAGAACAGCCAACAGCAGTACGAGAGAGGGGGGGGACAGATCGCTTTACATTACGCTACACACACACACACACACACACACACGCACGCACGCACGCACGCACGCACACACTCACTCACTCACACACACACACACACACACACACACATACACATACTCACACACACACACACACACACACACACACACACACACACACACACACACACACACACACAAAAGAAACGGGACACAAGTTGCATTTCCGGTCAAAGTTGCTCAGAAGTGAAGCCCTGTCCTTTTTATTGGTTTTATTCTGCCCTCCTCGAGAAGCTCGTGGCTCGTGGTGAACAGCCCTTGTTTCTCTGAATATTGCACGCTGTGTTATGGACGGAGATCGGACCCCCGACTCAGGGGGACGGGGGGAGGGACGGGGGGAGGGGAGGGCTGGGGTGCGACGCGGGGGAACCGTGTTCCTCAAACCCATCGAAGGTCTGAAGCTGCGAGCGGTGGAACCTCCTAAAGAGCGAGCTGCTCTCTGGGCGAGGGAGCAAGGACAAGGGGATGAGGACAAGGATGAGGGGATGAGGGGATGAGGACAAGAATGAGGGGATGAGGGGACAAGGACAAGGGGATGAGGGGACAAGGATGAGGGGACGAGGCCAAGGATGAGGGGATGAGGGGACGAGGACAAGGACAAGGGGATGAGGGGACAAGAATGAGGGGACGAGGACAAGGGGATGAGGGGACAAGGGGATGAGGGGATAAGGACAAGGGGACAAGGACGAGAACAAGTGGAAGGAGGAAGACGGAGGAACACAGATTCTAAAACAGGCCTTTTTTCTAAAACATCTTAAGGCGACTGATATCAACCCATTGGCCTAGAACCTATTTGCCTACAGCCCATTGGCCTAGAACCCATTGACATACAGTCCATTGGCCTAGAACCTATTAGCCTAAAGTCCATTGGCCTAGAACCCATTGACATACAGTCCATTGGCCTAGAACCTATTAGCCTAAAGTCCATTGGCCTAGAACCCATTGACATACAGTCCATTGGCCTAGAACCTATTGACCTACAGCCCATTGGCCTAGAACCTATTGACATACAGCCCATTGGCCTAGAACCTATTAGCCTAAAGTCCATTGGCCTAGAACCCATTGACATACAGTCCATTGGCCTAGAACCTATTGACCTACAGCCCATTGGCCTAGAATCTATTGACCTACAGCCCATTGGCCTAGAACCTATTAGCCTAAAGCCCATTGGCCTAGAACCCATTGACATACAGCCCATTGGCCTAGAACCTATTAGCCTAAAGCCCTTTGGCCTAGAACCCATTGACATACAGCCCATTGGCCTAGAACCTATTAGCCTAAAGCCCTTTGGCCTAGAACCCATTGACATACAGTCCATTGGCCTAGAACCTATTAGCCTAAAGCCCTTTGGCCTAGAACCCATTGACATACAGTCCATTGGCCTAGAACCTATTGGCCTACAGTTTATTGACCTACAGCCCAATAAAACCTCATGGTTTGATGGTAAAAATCATTATCACGCGTCTTTATCAACGATGTTGCAATTTGCCGCCATCTTGGAGCTGCTTACGCTAACCGAAGGCTGGCGTTAGCGCGGACTACCTTGGGATCGGGCTACTTTCTGACAGACGTGGGGAGGGCTAAACTCTGGGGCGCGCGTCAGGTAAAGAGACCAGGTGGTAGCTCGCTGTGGGCGAGAGACATCGAGTCCGGCAGAGAGAGAGAGAGAGTTCGGGGGTAATCTTTCCTAATATGGAGGGAAGCACTTTCATCAGAGGAGCCAGTGGGCGGAGCCTCTGGTTCTGGGGGGACGGAGGTGTGGTTTAACCGCTGCAACCCGCCGGATCTCGTCCCCGTCCTCCAAATGGATTCTGAGCTCGTTCAAGACTGAAATGAGGATACCGGAAAAACAACAACAACAACAACAACAACAACAACAACAACGTCTACAAAAACAACGTGAGAGGTTTGTTTCTCCTTCTGGGTCTCAGCCGGCGGGACGAAGACGCTGGAAGCTTTGACTCTCTGTCTCTCTGCTGTCGTCTCTCAGCCACAAGGACAGAATACAGGGGCGGGGCGTGGGCGGGGCGTGGGCGGGGCGTGGGCGGGGCGTGGGCGGAGCAAAAGGACAGAGATCAAGCTGCTTGTCAACTTTGACGGGAAGAGATATTTCAGTAGATTTATACATAGACATGCAAGTAATTTTTTCTCTCTTTGAAGTTATTTACAATAATTACATGACACAAAGAATCCAGTTTCAGTTTGACAAAATTGCGAGCATTCAATATTCAATATTACTACTATTATTTATGATAACATAACTCCTTTTCTTTAAATCATTGCTATTATAGAATCGTATAACCTCCTTTTTTTTAAAGTTAGTATGTTTGATCACTTTGAAGCCGTTCGTTCCCTCTGGGTTTTTGCAAATGTTTTACTGCATTTTTATTTGTCATCTATGGTAATAATAATAATGGTGATAATAACAATGTTATTTAAGTGTCTTTCCTACTTCCTATGGCAGAGACCGCGTGGGCGTGGCCTGTCTTCTGGCCCCTCCCCTGACTCCTCCCACCCTCCCAACAAGGAAAAACAACACTGATTCAAACCCGAATACTGTCTCGTACGACGGGGAGACAAATAAATCATCGTCAGAAACAACAATTAATATCGAGCTGCTCCTCGAAGCAAACAACAAACAAGTAAACAAACATTTCCATTTCGTCATCGTCATCCAGAGCGGAGCACTAAACAGGTTTTGGTTTTTGAAGATTCTTTCAAGAAGACAAAAATCATCGAAGAGAAGAGTTTGATCGTCCGACAGCAGAGGAACAAACAAATAAATTGAAGCCCGACCAACTGGAATCGAGTGGAAGAGACTTTAAACGTGTTGTTCCTTCAACGTTAGGACGACCTCGGCCGACAGGAAGTCCCCTTTCAGACAGTAAGCCCAGCTAACGGCTAACAGCTAACTAACGGCTAACGGTAAATTCATCTTTGGAGTCTTGGTCATCGAAACAAAACTCTCTCTGGATGATTTTTTCTGCTTCCTGCTCACGAAAACTGTACACAGCCAATAGAAGCGTCGTGGCTACACACACACACACACACACACACACACACACACACACACACACACACACACACACACACACACACACACACACACACAGTTATAGAAATGCAGTATGTTGATGTGTGATTTATATATTTATATATATTCTTGTCTATATAAGACTTCAGACTGCCGTTCTGTTTCTCACTCAGGAAAATGCTCACTGGAGGTTTATGGAAGCATGCTAGCATGTTAGCTAGCTGACTAGTGGCTAGCTAGCTAAACAGCACCGGACGTTTTTCAGCCCCCAGTTTTTTTCCTTAATCTCAATAAAAGATAGTTTATCTCTACTTCACCTGCACAGCAGAAATTTGGATGTAAATATGCACGAAAGTATTTTATCGTGAATTTATTAAACGTTATTTGTAAATTATATATCGGTGAAGGAACTCTCTTCGTCTCACAACAAACAGCTCAACGCTGACTTGAATTACAACAAAGCGTTGTTAGCATTGTTAGCTGCTTCATCGCAAGCAATTATTCTTTTGCGTGGCGAAACACAAACTAGAGAAGAAGAGATGTTAGCTGACTAGCTAGCTAGCAAAGCCTCTCAACCTGCCGGGCAGCATCGATCCTGTGGCGCGAACGCAGAGACGATAAACAAGCCGAACGGAAAATGACACCAAAATAAAAATAAACAAAATCACGGTGATTCATGAATAGAATAAAAAGCACCACCATCATCTCTGTTCATGCCTCGAGTGGAGGAGAAGCTCATGTGCTCATTTGTTATAACGAATGATTACGCGTCATATTATTTTACATGGACCACAAACGAACAGGGGGGGGGGGGCAGACATTATTGTTGTGGTGAGAGATAACTATTGGTTCGCGTTGGGGGGAGTTATAGTTACGTAGCATTTTATGTTTTCTCATTATATATTTTTACCATTTGTGACGAACATCTCAGTGTAAACTTGACTCGCGTTGTGCTCTTTGATATTAGCAGCAAAACACATGAGGGGGCGGGGAGGGCATGAAACGCTTTGGTTTGAATATTAATAAGTAATAATAACAGTGATCATGGCGTCCGATAAATATGTCGGATCTCTTGTTTCTTCCCGTCTGTCAACAATTTTCAAAAAGAAAAAAACCCAAAGTGGAGTCATCAAACGGCTGCAGACCGATCGGACGCGTCCCAACAAACTCGACACACACACATTCTCACATTTATGCACCAATCTTGTTTGACTGAATAGGAGAGGGCGGGAGAGGGGAGAGCATGCTGCACACACACAAAGCCGGGGGTGGGGGTCCATCGACCTTTGTGGGGTCAAGTTCCCCGAAAACAGGGAATGCAACCGGCAGGGGGGGGGGGGAGAGGGCGATGACTGGGGCCGGGAGGGGGGGTGAAAAGTTGAGCTTTTTAACAAGTTCACATCAACCTGCTCCGTCAACAAAACACCTTTACAAATTCAGTTCCAACGAGGTTACGAACTAAAACACACGCGTTCCACTTTTTAGATTTAAAATCAGTTGAGACTGCAGGAACAAGCTAGTTAGCTAACGTGCTAACGTGCTAACCAACGACAGGTCCGATGAGCGGTAAAGTGCACGACATGGAGGGCAGGTCGGGGCTGGGTTACAAAAAACACCATCATGCAAACTCCACAACGCTTTTGCATGCCTTTTTTATTATTATTACTATTATTATTATTATTATCATTATTACACACAGCGGGAATGGCGGGGTCTTCTGGGGAAGGGAAGGCTCCCAATCCTCAACGTCGTCTTTTTTTGTACAACCAAACAACACAAATAGGAAGAGGGAAGACAAAAGGGGAGGGGATCGAATACTCGGACAAACTTGTTTCATTAAACCAAAACTTGTTAACGGTTTTGTGACGTTTGTCCGTGTGTTCGGTCCGTGAGGATGGAGGCGGGGCCTGACGGATGCCGTTCCAGACAGAACAGGAACGTTTACAGAAAAACACACAAACACAAAGCAAAGGAACATCAGTGTCAACAAGCTGGCTGGTGCTACGACGGCATCCTCGCTTCGCGGATTCACAGCCGCAACCGTCGCCAGACGACCACGACGACCATCGACCATCGAGAACTGAATTAAATATCGCGTGGCTGACGCTGTGATGTAACTGGCAGGTGATGAACGAAGCCCTGTGATTGGTGGAGGAAATAATGTATTGACCAGTTTCCTCAAATTTCCAAAATGAGTAAAAGAAGTTCTACAGGTGCAAACATGATCTGATATTTAATGTCTGAGCTAAACAGTCTAGAAACACTCAGAAAGCCAGAATGAAGCCTTCAGACACAAACAGCTGAGAAAAAGTGCTAAATTATTCTAAATCTACTGACGATTCATTTGAACACACATCTATTGGATTTTGCTGCTTGGAGGGTTCGGGGTGTCTGCTAAGCTTTGGTGAACACACAAGTTAAGTTTTGGTTTTGGGAAGTCAAAGAATAAATAAATACTCCCACCTCCAAACCTGGAACTAAAAGTCCTCGTTCTTTATTCATCTAGCGACTAATACGGCATCACAGACATCTACGGCTAACGGCGCTAACTACTATGACTCCCAAGAAAGCACACACAGATTCAACAAAGCAGCGACCGCTTCCTCGCGACGACAGCCAGAAGTACCGATAGCCAGGAAGCTAACGTTGTCTCGTGTTGGACGGAATGGGAGCTAACAACGTTAGCCTCTTGCCTGATTTCCTTCCGTAGTGATGGAGTTGTAAAGTGGAAGTAAAGAAGCAGATCTTTGTGAGCGGATGCTTCAGTGAAGAGACGTTCATGTCCGACTGTCACAGGAAGTGAATTTCCACCTTGCAACTCCACACTGGGTTCTGAACCTCGACGCGGTGAGCGAGCTAGCTAACACTTTTTCTGTCAAATAAAACTTAGCTACAACAAACAGACTTTATTGCTTTGACACCGAGTGTAGCATGGACGGGTTTAAGGTGGCGTTCGTTTCCCCGTCAGTGATCGTGACGGCGTCGGCCTCAACGGAGCCAGACCTCCGTATCACAGAGCCAGACCTCCGTATCACAGAGCCAGACCTCCGTATCACAGAGCCTGAGCGGGGACAAACCTCCCTCCTTAAGCCCCACGGCGTGGAGCCGGAGTCACAATACTGTGCAAGAATTGTCAACACACACCCCGTGTGTCCGGCCGGGGACAACTCGCACATTTTGTGTTACTTCTCAACACGGAACCACGTTAACAGAACAAAACATGCTAGTACGACAAACATAACACTCGCGCGCGTCGTCCCCGTCTGGAGCAGTGTTGAGGTCAATAGCACATCGCTCAGTTAGCGTTAGCACACTTCACATTATTATTCTCTGGCAAAGCTCCATTGGTGGAACAGAAGAAGCCCAGTGAAGTCTTCCTGTGCAGACGTACAGCTAACCGCTAATGCTAACGCTATTGGATATACAGGAAATACATTGCTACATATTTGTGAAAGAGGCCAATTGGAAAGCAAAATGCTAATTTAGCGAGCTTGGCCAAAACTTTCAACCATCGTTGTCGGATTTGGATTGAACGTTTCAACCTAGTCAAACTGATATTTCCAAGGCTGACAATGTATTTGTTCAGCCTCCTTCTCTCAACACTGGTCCAGACACACGGAAAGTGTCTTTAATCAAAATAAAAAGACCAGAAAACTTGAGATCAATCTCCAACAAGCAGCTTACACCATCTACATGTAACACGAGCTAACGCTACAGCATGCCAAGCGACCCAGTCTACGCTGGCGTGATATGTAATGCGGGGAAGGTGTGCATTTTAGGTGTGGGGGTTTCCATGTGTCTGTGTTCAATGTATACGAGGTGTTCATGCATGCGCCGCGTAGTGAATGTATGTGAACGTGTGTGTGTCACATGCTCCACGGAGGAGGAGCCACCAGTCGGACCCCGCCTCACCTGTTCAGCACCTGTGCAACTCAAACGATCCCCAGACAGACGCCGGGCGGGAGACGAGGATGCAGGGAGGAAACGGGCGAATGCATCGAACCATACGGACTAAACGTAACCGCGAAATGAAGTCAGGCCGGTACGTCACGGGACACGTCACGCACTAAAACAGCAGCACCACGAACAACGAAGCAACAAACGTTCCCCATAAAAAAAAACATTAAAAAAACGCAACGATATTACCACGACACTCAGTAACCAGGGCACGCCAGCATCTTCAGGGTTCCCTACATGTTCTGTCCATCTCTGGCTTGTTTGTTAGTTTCATAAAGTTATGATGGAGTTTAATTTTTTTCTTCTTTACTTTTTAATGCGTTCTCTTCATTTTTTTGAATCTTCCAGAAGAACAGCTGAGATGACGAGAACCCCCGATCCTCATTGGCTATCGCGGGGCGAGGGAGGCGGGACAAGTCGTCTTCCTCTTCTCTAAACTGCATAGATTGACGCCCCGCCTCCTTCCAGCTCCTTTGACCCCGCCTCCTCCCAGCTCTTTTGACCCCGCCTCCTCCCAGCTCTTTTAACCCCGCCTCCCCCCCAAGCCACCTTTCCTTCCCACCGTTGACCTGTCAGTCAAACGTCACATTTTCAAATCAGATTCAGCAGGAAACCAGAGGCCCCGCCCCCTGCTCTTTGGTTGGATACATGTGACAGGAAGGGGAGGCTGTTGTCGAGGCAACCCCACACACACATTGTGTTTCCTCAACCAATCGGCTGGCTGTGAAGGTTATAAAAGCCGTGTGGCAGGTCTACACTAATTTAACAGGCCGACTGAGGTGAATGACAGGGGTGAGCGACCAATGAGAGGCGGTCTAAAGAGGCGGCCCCTCCCTCCCAGAAGCACGGGGACCGGACGTTCTCACGGAGCCCGCAGGAGGCGAGACGCCGAGCACGTCCACGCAGAACACGTTCTGTGGCGTTTCTAGAACGCGCTCGGTTCCATGCGCGGGGAAACCGAGCAGCGGCCGGCGGCGGTAATGCCCGTCCCGTAGGACCCGCCCACCCGGCAGCCGTCACCGCCACTGTCCTCGGAGACTCGCGGAAAAAAACAAAGAAACCGTTTAAAAAAGAAGAAAAAAAAAGCAAAACAAACAAACAAGTAAATGTCATATTACAGGTCATCATTTTTTACACGCAGCGAAACCCATGTGTTGCTTCATATGTTCAATACATGTACATCTGTAATAAATAGGCTTATTTGTACCTTCTTTTGTATACGTTATGTATTTAGGTCAGCTATAATGTGATGGCGTCTTTATTGTGGTTTTTTTTGTCTTTGTCTTTTGCACCCCACCCGACCCCGCCTCCTTTATCTGATTGGTTGTTAGCTCTTCCTAGCTGATTGGTTATCTGTCTTGCATTTGTGTTTCAAGTTTTTTGTGTCGTCGTCGTCGGAGTTTCTTTTCTATGCTGGCGGTCGGACGGTCGGTGTCGGTCTTCGCGGCGGCGGCGGGGCGGTGGGGGGGGCGGAGCCTCTTAGAAGCCCAGCGTGCCGCCGATGGTCGAGGCCAGGACGACGCCCAGGATGACGCAGCAGATGATGATCATGATCTTCTTCTGCAGGGAGACAGGAAACAACGTTGGTCGCTGCGCGGTGAGACTTCTCACGGCGGCGGCGGCGGCGGGCACGGTACCTTGCGGGCCTGACTCTGGTACTTCACGGCCTTCTTGGTGTCGGACACGGCTCGCTCCACGTAGTCCACGGAGTGCTCCACGTTGTACTCGATTCTGTCAATCATCTCTCCCTGAAACACACACACACACGGTTTAGTTTGACCGCCGCACCCCTCACCTGGCCCCTCTCGCCTGGCCTCTCACCTGGCCTCTCACCTGGCCTCTCACTTGGCCTCTCACCTGGCCCCTCTCACCTGCCCCTCACCTGGCCTCTCACCTGGCCCCTCTCACCTGCCCCTCACCTGGCCTCTCACCTGGCCTCTCACCTGGCCCCTCTCACCTGCCCCTCACCTGGCCTCTTACCTGGCCCCTCTCACCTGCCCCTCACCTGGCCTCTCACCTGGCCCCTCTCACCTGCCCCTCACCTGGCCTCTCACCTGGCCCCCTCACCTGGCCCCTCTCACCTGCCCCTCACCTGGCCTCTCACCTGGCCCCTCTCACCTGCCCCTCACCTGGCCTCTCACCTGGCCCCCTCACCTGGCCCTCACCTGGCCTCTCACCTGGCATCTGTCACCTGGCCCCTCACCTGGCCTCTCACATGGTCCCCCTCGACTTCCCCCCCTCACCTGGCCCCCCTCACCTGGCCCCTTCACCTGGCCTCTCACCTGGCCGCTCACCTGCCCCTTTCACCTGGCCCCTCACCTGGCCCCTCACCTGGCCTCTCACCTGGCCCCTCTCACCTGGCCCCCCTCACCTGGCCCCCCTCACCTGGCCTCTCACCTGGCCTCTCATCTGGCCTCTCACCTGGCCGCCTTCACCTGGCCCCTCACCTGGCCTCTCACCTGGCTCCTCACCTGGCCCCCCTAACCTGCACCCCCTCACCTGGCCCCCCTCACCTGGCCTCTCACCTGGCCCTTCACCTGATCCCCCTCACCTGCCCCCACTCACCTGGCCACTCACCTGGCCTCTCACCTGGCCTCTCACCTGGCCTCTCACCTGCCCCCCCTCACCTGGCCCTCCACTCACCTGGCTCTCCACCAGCATGGCCATGTCCACGAACATGTCGTGCAGCTCCCGGATGCTGTTCTCCAGCTTGATGATCTCGGTGTGCCGGGTCTCGATCTCGTTCAGGGCCTGCTTGGTCATCTGAGAGTCCATTTTGATCTGCAGGACAGGACGACTTTTAACAGACATTATTTCTCTCTGGTGTCTTTAAGAGAAAGGAACCAGTAAATATAATAAATATATAGGAAAATACATGTGTATGTGATTCACAACCGAACAAGTGTAATAGATGAAACCAGAATACGTTCGTTAAACATTATTTAAACTTTATGTCAGGTGCTTGTCATACTCACCAAAATAGTTTTTATTCACCGTTTCCAATTGTTCTTTGCTGTTTCTTTCTTTCACTCCATTTAAATACAATAGTAGAGGTTAGCTGCTGTCCGTGGTCAACGGAATGTCTACTGTTAGCGGGCTAGTTAGCTACATAACGTTAGCTTGTAGTGTTAAAGCATGGTGGAATTAGCAAGCTAGTTGTTGCTAATTGTTTTTGAAGTGTACATCCTTTCCTTCTGTGTGAGATGGAGATGACCTTTGATGGGTCTGGACTACTTACCTGCTTCCCAGTGACTTAACGCCGGCTGTAAACCGTGTTTCTGACCTCCACTGGTTGGCACTCTGTGACATCACAGGTGGTGTGGTTTCAACCAGAGGAGTTCAGTGTCAAATGTTTTGATTTTCAGCTCGGTGTTAAGTTACAGAGTCCCGTGACGCGCTCAGCTTGGGCCAGAGGGAGAGGTGCATGCACTTATTTGAGCTTTTACTTTGAAAGAGTGCATGATAGTTGTGAAGCGACTCCTTCAAAATAAGAGCTCCCCAGTGCATCCTCCTATTGTTACATGCCATGTGACAGCGGCCGTGTTCACTAGATGTCTCAACGCACCTCGTGGCGATTTTGCATCCCAGGTAGTGAATGTAATCACAAAGGGAAGCAGAATGGCTCAGGTAAAAGTGAGGCTCAGGTGCGGTGCTTACATCATCGGTGAAGATGGCCAGCTTGCCACTCTCCAACATGTCCTCTAGTTCTTCGTTGGTGGTGGTTCTCCCAGCTGCAGACAGAACACAGAGAGAGAATGTTTAGAGCTGACGACTCCGGGAGCTCTAAAACGTCAGGTGTCACGCGGCACGTAAGGTGTCACGCTGCATGTAAGGTGTCATGCTGCATGTAAGGTGTCACGCAGCACGTCAGGTGTCACGCTGCATGTAAGGTGTCACAAGGCTGTCAGGTGTCACGCGGCACGATAGGTGTCACGCTGCATGTAAGGTGTCACGCTGCATGTAAGGTGTCACAAGGCTGTCAGGTGTCACGCTGCATGTAAGATGTCACGCTGCATGTAAGGTGTCATGCTGCATGTAAGGTGTCATGCGGCACGTCAGGTGTCACGCTGCATGTAAGGTGTCACAAGGCTGTCAGGTGTCACGCAGCACGTTAGGTGTCACGCGGCACGTTAGGTGTCACGCTGCATGTAAGGTGTCACGCTGCATGTAAGGTGTCACGCTGCATGTAAGGTGTCACAAGGCTGTCAGGTGTCACGCTGCATGTAAGGTGTCACAAGGCTGTCAGGTGTCACGCAGCACGTAAGGTGTCACGCTGCATGTAAGGTGTCACGCTGCATGTAAGGTGTCACGCTGCATACAAGGTGTCACAAGGCTGTCAGGTGTCACGCTGCATGTAAGGTGTCACGCGGCACGTCAGGTGTCACGATGCATGTAAGGTGTCGCGCTGCATGTAAGGTGTCACGATGCATGTAAGGTGTCACGCTGCATGTTAGGTGTCACGCTGCATGTAAGGTATCACAAGGCTGTCAGGTGTCACGCTGCATGTAAGGTGTCACGCTGCATGCAAGGTGTCACGCTGCATGTAAGGTGTCACAAGGCGTCACAGGTGTCACACGGTGTCACACAGCTGTCAGGTGTCATGCTGCATGTCAGGTGTCACGCGGCACGCTAGGTGTCACGCTGCATGTAAGGTGTCACTCTGCATGTAAGGTGTCACGCTGCATGTAAGGTGTCACAAGGCTGTCAGGTGTCACGCTGCATGTAAGGTGTCACAAGGCTGTCAGGTGTCACGCGGCACGTAAGGTGTCACGCTGCATATAAGGTGTCACAAGGCTGTCAGGTGTCACGCTGCATGTAAGGTGTCACGCTGCATGTAAGGTGTCACAAGGCTGTCAGGTGTCACGCGGCACGTCAGGTGTCATGCTGCATGTAAGGTGTCACGCTGCATGTAAGGTGTCACAAGGCTGTCAGGTGTCACGCGGCACGTCAGGTGTCACGCTGCATGTAAGGTGTCACGCTGCATGTAAGGTGTCACGCTGCATGTAAGGTGTCACGCTGCATGTAAGGTGTCACAAGGCTGTCAGGTGTCATGCTGCATGTAAGGTGTCATGCTGCATGTAAGGTGTCTTATGATAAATAAACTCATTATATTATAGAACCTTGTTTATGATCTGAAACTCTTGACAGTTATTGATTAATTGATTACTGGACGGCTGTGTGGTTGACGTTGTTAGAGACTGATACTCTAACTAAAGGAAGTGGTTTCTTGAAAGCTTAAATCCATCATCATCTCTTAAAGTCACTTGTGATTGTCTGTGTAGTGTGTATACTATATGTACTGTGTGTACCATATGTAC
>NC_136605.1:21095658-21198158 GCF_910589615.1 Taurulus bubalis
TGTAGTCTTGTGTAGTCTCATGTGGTCTCATGTAGTCTCATGTGGTCTTGTGTAGTCTAATGTAGTCTCATGTGGTCTCATGTAGTCTCATGTGGTCTTGTGTAGTCTCATGTGGTCTCATGTGGTCTCATGTAGTCTCATGTAGTCTTGTGTAGTCTCATGTGGTCTCATGTGGTCTCATGTAGTCTCATGTAGTCTCATGTGGTCTTGTGTAGTCTCATGTGGTCTCATGTAATCTCATGTAGTCTCATGTGGTCTTGTGTAGTCTCATGTGGTCTCATGCAGTCTTATGTGGTCTTGTGTAGTCTCATGTGGTCTGATGTGGTCTTGTGTAGTCTCATGTAGTCTCATGTAGTCTTGTGTAGTCTCATGTGGTCTCATGTAGTCTCATGTAGTCTCATGTAGTCTCATGTGGTCTCATGTAGTCTTATGTGGTCTTGTGTAGTCTCATGTGGTCTGATGTGGTCTGATGTAGTCTCATGTGGTCTCATGTGGTCTCATGTGGTCTCATATGATCTTGTGTGGTCTCATGTAGTCTTGTGTAGTCTCATGTGGTCTGATGTGGTCTTGTGTAGTCTCATGTAGTCTCATGTGGTCTTGTGTAGTCTCATGTAGTCTCATGTAGTCTCATGTGGTCTCATGTAGTCTTATGTGGTCTTGTGTAGTCTCATGTGGTCTCATGTGGTCTCATGTGGTCTCATGTGATCTTGTGTGGTCTCATGTGGTCTTGTGTAGTCTCATGTAGTCTCATGTGGTCTAATGTGGTCTCGTGTGGTCTTGTGTGGTCTTGTGTGGTCTCATGTAGTCTCATGTGGTCTGATGTAGTCTCATGTAGTCTCATGTGGTCTCATGTAGTCTCAAGTGGTCTTGTGTGGTCTCATGTAGTCTCATGTAGTCTCATGTGATCTCATGTAGTCTCATGTGGTCTTGTGTAGTCACATGTGGTCTCATGTGATCTCATGTAGTCTCATGTGGTCTTGTGTAGTCACATGTGGTCTCATGTGATCTCATGTAGTCTCATGTGGTCTCATGTAGTCTCATGTGGTCTTGTGTAGTCACATGTGGTCTCATGTGTTCTCATGTAGTCTCATGTGGTCTCATGTGGTCTTGTGTGGTCTCATGTGGTCTCATGTGGTTTCATGTGGTCTCGTGTGGTCTTGTGTGGTCTCATGTAGTCTCATGTGGTCTTGTGTAGTCTCATGTAGTCTCATGTGGTCTTGTGTAGTCTCATGTGGTCTTGTGTGGTCTCATGTAGTCTCATGTAGTCTCATGTGGTCTTGTGTGGTCTTGTGTGGTCTTGTGTGGTCTCATGTAGTCTCATGTGGTCTTGTGTAGTCTCATGTAGTCTCATGTGGTCTCATGTAGTCTCATGTGGTCTTGTGTGGTCTCATGTGGTCTTGTGTGGTCTCATGTGGTCTCATGTGGTCTTGTGTGGTCTCATGTGGTCTCATGTGGTCTCATGTGGTCTCCTGTAGTCTCGTGTCTCACCTGTTCGAAGAACTCGTCCATGAAGTGGTCCCGGTCCACCTGCACCACCTCTTCGTCATCATCGCTGTCTTTAGCCTGCAGACAGACGGAAACCAATGAGCTCTTTAGAAAGAAATAATCTGAACTAGCATGCTAACAGGCTCTTCTCCCGTTAGCCGGCTAACTCAAACTGAACCTGGATCTGAAGAGGCTCCGCCCCCACCGACTCAAACCGCACAGAAACAACAACCTTTAAAAGTTCACGTCTTCATCATGTGACCTTTAGAGTGATGATGATGATGATGATGATGATGATGATGGTCAGGTCATCCCCTACCCCCTCCCTCCTCACCCAGAGGAGACCCAGAAGGACAAACTGAATATTATGAAACGCTCTCAGACATGTTGCCGTTTATTAAACTATAAAACTATTATTATTTTGATCAGTATTATATTATTGTCATTATTTGTGAATTATACAATATTATTATCATCATTAGTATTTGTCATCATTATTAAATTATATTATTATTATTTATATAAAATAATAAATAATAAAATAATCATCATAAATATCATGATTATCTGTGTGTGTGTTTACAGGCTCTTATTGTTGCGGTCTAATGGGGTCCTTCAGGCTCTTATTGTTGCGGTCTAACGGGCTCCTGCAGGCTCTTATTGTTGCGGTCTAACGGGCTCCTGCAGGCTCTTATTGTTGCGGTCTAACGGGGTCCTACAGGCTCTTATTGTTGCGGTCTAACGGCGTCCTGAAGGGTCTGACGTAGATCCATCAGGGGTCCCAGTCTTTGAGAACCCGCCGCTGAGCATCATGGGAACCCAGCGAAGCCGTCTGGTCTCTGCTGATAAGCTCCGTAACAAAGAGCCAATCACACGCCTCCAGAGAGGAGCCGGGGCTGCTGGGTAATACGTTCCAGGTAACGACCTTCATTCATCTGACCTTTGATGACCTTTGACCTCACGATGCCGGATGTTTGTTATTGTTTATTTTATGTAAAAACAACTGTTTCAGGGATGTATTTAGTTTAAAATCAGATGCTGACATGAAATATTATCTTCATCACCAGATTATCTTCATCACCAGATTATCTTCATCACCAGATTATCTTCACATTAAAACAGAATTATTATTATTATGACTGATGTTATTAATAGAATGTGTTATTATGAGAGGAGGAGGAGATGAGCTGAACTGTTTAATGACTGAAGGTTCATTCCTTACTTTCTCTTATTTCCTGTACTTCCTCCTCCTCTCTCTCTCTCCCTCTCTCTCTCTCTCTCTCTCTCCCTCTCTTTGTTTCTCTCTCTCTCTCTCTCTCTCTGGTTGTCTCTTTCTCTCTCTCTCTCATGTCATAAAGACTTAAATCAGGACATTGACCTCAGGTGTCAGAGAGTGTGTGTTTTTATATGCATGGGTACACACCGTGTGTGTGTGTGTGTGTGTGTGTGTGTGTGTTAGCAGCAGACCGTGCCAGCAGCGAGCTGTGTTACCCACAATCCCTTGGGCTCTGGCTCTACCAGAGTCCATCTGTTCTCCTCTCGCTGATCAATCTCACTTCAGAGTCTTTAGAATAAACACGTCTCTCATTTCTGAGATTACACAGAGAGCTCAGATGTCCCAGCTTCTCACGAGAACCCGAACGCACCACGAGTCAGCAGCCTGAGCTCCACCCACACATAAGTAAACAGGTAGAGAACAGAGTACCTGAACAGGTAGAGAACAGAGTACCTGAACAGGTAGTATACAGAGTACCTGAATATGTAGTATACAGAGTACATGAACAGGTAGAGAACAGAGTATCTGAACAGGTAGAGAACAGAGTACCTGATCAGGTACACACACAGACACACACACACACATATATATATATATATATATATATATATATATATATATATATATATATATATATATGTACTATATATGTATACATACATGTATGTGTATATTACCATATAACTAGGAGTTTGAATCTGTGTATGGGCAGATCAGTATGTATGTATTATTCATAGTGAAAATAAATTGTGTGTGATTCTCTCTATTCTTATGATGAGTCCACCTTAATCATTTTCTACAATAATGATATGTATGGTGTACAAATAACACTGTCATATAATTATGTGATCTGGAAGAACTCTCTCCCTATAAAACTAATATAACTAATATATATATATATATATATATATATATATATATATATATATATATATATATATATATATATATATATATATATACTGAGACACACACACACACATCGTCTGCCTCCTTTCTTTATTTTTTTGAGTCTATAAATAAACGGTCAGACTGCCGTCGACGCCAGAGGGACAAACTGAGGAAATAAAGAGAGGCGGGTAAGAAAGAAAGAAAGAAAGATAAAAAGAAAGAAAGAAAGAAGGGAGGGTGGTTATGGGACATGGTAATGGAGAGAGGGGGAGGGGTGAAGATGAA
This sequence comes from Taurulus bubalis, assembly GCF_910589615.1. NCBI lineage: Eukaryota > Metazoa > Chordata > Actinopteri > Perciformes > Cottidae > Taurulus > Taurulus bubalis. The sequence goes on from NC_136605.1 coordinate 21,099,596, forward strand.
GGATAAAGCAGGAGGGAGGAAGAGCAGCAGGATTCATCCTCGACAGGAGAGAAAGAAATGATGAGCAGGGGAAGGGGGAGGGAATGAGGGAATAAGGACAGAGGAGGGACAGAGGAGGGTGAGACAGGTGAAGAGGGAGGAAGGACAGAGGAGGGTGAGACAGGTCACGAGGCAGGAAGACATTATATTTACTGTGTCTGATAAACTGTCTGCGTCTCTCTGGATAATATTCCTTCAGTGAGTGCAGGTAGTGGCAGTGTGGCTCCCAGGTCTCTACTGAGCATGCTCAGTAGAGACCTGAGGCTCTATTCCTCGTACCTGGCTTACTGAGTTAGCTGGATAATTTTCAGGATAAGATGACGCAGGTCAGGCTTTTCGTTTCCACGAAGCAAGTTTGGATAAATCAGCGCAGGCTAACTGAAATTCACTGGATAAGTTGGCCACTTCTTACCGGACAAAAAAGGCAGCTCCCTTCCTCATTGATGAAGGAGCGATATTAGTTATATTAGTTTTATAGGGAGAGAGTTCTTCCAGATCACATAATTATATGACAGTGTTATTTGTACACCATACATATCATTATTGTAGAAAATGATTAAGGTGGACTCATCATAAGAATAGAGAGAATCACACACAATTTATTTTCACTATGAATAATACATACATACTGATCTGCCCATACACAGATTCAAACTCCTAGTTATATGGTAATATACACATACATGTATGTATACATATATAGTACATGATACATACGCGCATACAGTACATATATCCTCATAAGTATATATTAATTTGTATACTACTGCCAGCAGGCACATTTAAATAAATATGAGCTGATTGATTTGGGTCATGAGGCACTTAAAATTAGCCGATACATTCTCCCAACACTTACGCATTTAACTTGTCTGATATTTTGCGATGTCTAGCCGTCGCAGTGGAGGCGGCGTTATGCTGCGTTCACATCCAAAGCGTTGCAAATATTCGCTACGCTTTGGATGTGAACACACCATTAGACTTTGCCATGATTTTGGACTTACATTCATCATATGTAGTCATGATCATCTCCTGCTCATCAGCGGAGAGAAGAAACGCTCTTTCTCTGATCTTATTTGCAATTGTAGCGTTTGAAGATCATGGAATCTTTGCTTGACTCCTCCCCCTTTTGAAGAGGAGCGTGCACGCACAATTATCCAGATGACTGACGTCTGGTTCGAATTAACGAGACTGTTTGAGCGCGGATCAGCCTTTGAGAAACCGACATAGCCTGACGTCAATCATCTCGGTAATTTAAGCTGGATTATAGGACATTTGATCGACTTTGTTGAACCAGGGACGAGGAATGGGGCCCTGGTTGGTACGTTTCATAGTTTTTCACAGCTAACAACATGCAACAAACAGCTGAGGTAGTGACATGACTCACAGCCTGCATTACAATCAAAGGTGTTTGGTTGACCTTCATTTCTGCTCATTAGCTGTGTTTTTATTATCCCAAAGACTACAGAGCTGAGCGGCTTCCTGTGTCCTTTAGGGGACAATCCCAGACTCTGTGAGTAACTCTTATGATCTCATAATCATGATCTAGAACTGTCACCATTATCTGATGGACCTGTGAGCATAGTTTTATAGAATGAAGTTCACGCCTTCCTCATGTCTGATCTCCTGTAACTACATCGATCAACGTTATTGATCGTTATTTGATCAGAAATGTCTTTGTGAATTATGTTAGAAGTTTATGTTGAGTATGAATGTTCCACCATGTGTGCTTCAGTGTGTGCGCAGCTTGTTGTGTTGTTGTGTTGTGTAACCCAGCTCCTCTGTGTGTGAACATCCTTCAGGCCGCTATGGAACGCTGCATTCCTTCTCTCCACAAGCTGGAATTCAAGTTTTCTTTATTTATATATGCGTATGTATGTTGAACTTAAAATAGTTATTTCATTAAACTTGGATTAAAGAAAACAAATATTTCAAAGAAACTAATGATTTTGAGTAAAGATTAGTAATAATAGTAATAAACATGAACGTAAGGTTCTAAATTAACCCAACGTAAGGTTCTAAATTAATCCAATTTAAGGTTCTAAGTTAACCGAACTTAAGGTTCTAAATTAACCCAATTTAAGGTTCTATATTAATTAAATCAAAGGTTCTAAGTTAACCCAATTTAGGAAACAGGAAGTGAGAGTTATGAGAATCAAACGTCCTTCAGGATCCATTTATAGTCCTGGTTCCACTTCCTGTTGCCCCGAAAGGAAACGTGTGTGTGTGTGTGTGTGTGTGTGTGTGTGTGTGTGTGTGTGTGTGTGTATGTGTGTGTGTGTTTTCAGGCTGCAGGTGATCGTGACCCAAATCTGTTTTTCTCATAAATGTGGCACAGTTCTGAACAGTAAAATAAAACCAGGTCTCGACTCATCGAAGGTAAATCACAGAGTAAAACAAGTCCTCTAAAACAAGTCTGGAGTCAAAATCAGGTCTCTAGTCAAACAGGTCCAGGTCCCTAGTCATTCAAACAGGTCCAGGTCTCTCAAGGTCCAGGTCATTCAAACAGTAGCATACGCCAAATATACCCAAATAATGCTTTTGTTCCCTCAAATCATCATAAAGTATATTTTTAATCCACTGAAACCGCTTCCGTTCGATGCCCCGGAAGTTCTTCTTTATTTTGAAGTCAAAATAATTTTCTGTTACATTCGCTGGGAAACATTGTTTGGCAGGATGACATGTTTGCTGATGCTTTGTCTGAGAAGAGATTGGAAGGCAGCGTCTGAAGCCGCAGGCTGTGAGCCGTTCACGTAGCATAATGCTAACAGATATGGAAGCTGCATATATATATAGTAATTTCAGTTTTGGACATTTTCAGCTATATGTTTGGCTTTGGTTGTTGAGTTGTGTGTGTGCAGCATTTGCAATGGATGATGTAGTCTTGTAGCCCAGGCTTTGCTGTTTAATTTGGTACACGGCATCATTATATTCCTTATTGATTCATAAACACATGAATACATGAATCTGAACCCGCTTTAGGGCCTGTAGGTTTTAAGAGGCTGCAGAAACGTTTAGGGATGAACTGATGAATGTAAAGCACAGGAATATGAAATAGAAGAAACAATAATAATAAGCAGATGAAAGTCTTCTCACTGCAGACGGAGAGGCGGCTCCATGGCCAGATAATAATACATCGCCTCGGCAACACAAACACGTTCAAGGTCGTTAGGAGTAGTTTCAGGCCGTTGACTCCCGTCACTCACTCGGTGAGGTCATCATGATGACATCATCATCATGACATCACGGCCTCGCCATCAGCCTGCAACCAAAACCAAACCTCCTGCGTCATCTGACTTCCTCCCTGATTGATCAGAACGAGCTGCTCTCTGATTGGTTGAACACATTAATTAATATTCAGAAATGTGAATAAATCAAAAACAATTGGCCTCAGAGGAAGACGAGTAGGAGGAGGATGTTTGCTGCTGTTACGAAGCTGGAGGGGGAAGGGTGCATCTATAATACATGAGCGCACACACACACACACACACACACACACGCACACACACACACACACACACACACACACACACACACACACACACACACAGGAGGAGAGGGACGGTTTTGGGGCCATTAAATGGAGATGCTGCCATAAATCACATGACCAGCCTCCCACGGACCAATCTGCACACACACACACACACACACACACACACACACACTCACTCACTCACTCACTCCTACAGAGAACTGAACCTCCAGTATCTGCTGACTGAAGAAAGTTGTGTGTGTGTGTGTGAGTGATGTCTATCTTTGTGAGGACCAGTTTTTACAAAATTATGATAATGTTATATACATATATATATATATACATATATATATATATATATATATATATATATATATATATATATATATGTATATATATTTATATATATTTTAGTGAAGCAGACTCATCAAAAACTTAAAATGGAACGATTCATTCACAACTATTTAATCTCCTGCTTCATGAGTTTTATTGAATTAATAGTTTTATTTCAGTTTTAAATCATGTTAATGTTTACGTGAAAGAAGCTAGAGTTTGAGTCCTCGTCTTTTTCTTATTGATTCTCTTATTGATTCTTTCAAAAAGAAGAATCAATAAGAGAACTCATTCTTATCTCTGCATTCACTCCTACAACTACTTGTTAAGAGATTCAACGAGGGGTCCTCACAATGTGTGTGTGTGTGTGTGTGTGTGTGTGTGTGTGTGTGTGTGTGTGTGTGTGTGTGTGTGTGTGTGTGTGTGTGTGTGTGTGTACAAATAGGAGGAAATGGAGAATCTAATCTGAGCAAAATCAAATGCATCTCACCTCCAACTGAAAGAGTCAGAAAACCATCAACGAAGAATATAAATGGTTGATAATGAAGACAGAGAACAGTAGAGAACATTAGAGAACAGTAGAGAACAGTAGAGAACATTAGAGAACGATAGAAAACATTAGAGAACATTAGAGAACGGTAGAGAACAGTAGAGAACATTAGAGAACAGTAGAGAGCGGTAGAGAACAGTAGAGAACATTAGAGAACAGTAGAGAATGGTAGAGAACAGTAGAGAACAGTAAAGAACAGTAGAGAACAGTATAGAACGGTAGAGAACAGTAGAGAACAGTAAAGAACAGTAGAAAACAGTAGAGAACAGTAGAGAACAGTAAAGAACAGTAGAAAACAGTATAGAACGGTAGAGAACAGTAGAGAACAGTAAAGAACAGTAGAGAACGGTAGAGAACAGTAGAGAACAGTAAAGAACAGTAGAGAACAGTATAGAACAGTAGAGAACAGTATAGAACAGTAACGAACAGTAGAGAACGGTAGAGAACAGTAGAGAACAGTAAAGAACAGTAGAGAACGGTAGGGAACAGTAGAGAACAGTAAAGAACAGTAGAGAACAGTAGACAACAGTAAAGAACGATAGAGAACAGTAAAGAACAGTAGAGAACAGTAGAGAACGGTAGAGAACAGTAGAGAACAGTAGAGAACGGTAGAGAACAGTAAAGAACAGTAGAGAACAGTAGAGAACGGTAGAGAACAGTAGAGAACAGTAGAGAACAGTAGAGAACGGTAAAGAACAGTAGAGAACAGTAGAGAACGGTAGAGAACAGTAGAGAACAGTAAAGAACGATAGAGAACGGTGTGGATTTGAAAGTGACCTCCTGTGTGCCAGCAGTAATGGTGGCTTTGCCCTTGACTTGGCTGAAGGAGGGCCTCCGGCGCACACACACACACACACACACACACACACACACACACACAGACACGCACACACACACACACACACACACACACACACACACACACACACACACACACACACACACACATGCACACACACACACACACACACACACACAGATGAGCTAGCTATCAATAGCATCAAGCCTGTAGCCAGAAACACGTTTCTTCTCACCAGTTGTTTTGATGTACTTATACCTCTCAACTAATAATACTAGTACTAGTACTTCACCAGCACTCTGACTGGTCCCTGGTCAGCAGAACGCTACAGACTGTTGGACTGTTTTTGGATGCTTGTGTGGACTCTCTTTAACAAAAGAAAAGTAAAGTACTGTTGGGAACGTCCGAACAACATCAGTGTGCTGCTGACGGACACTTGTGTCCCAGAATGCAATGCAGGAAGAAAACAGTGAAGCAGCTGGAAAACATTTAGAATTGGTGATATATCTAAGTACAACAACCAGGACAGAAGATGAGTCCACAACAGAGTATTTAGTACATATTGTACTTTTTGTCTTTGTCAAGGTGAGCGAGTTGGTTCACAGATAATCTAAAGCATCTCCTCTCCTCAATGGAACTTTATTTTGAAAGGGTCAGACAACAGGAAGTGTCCGACTGCTGCCGTCAAGGTGCCCTTGAGCAAGTCAGTTGTGAGAGAGACGAGACGTCAGCAGCAGGTGTGTGTGTGTTTTTCTGTGTGTGTGTGTGTGTGTGTGTGTGTGTGTGTGTGTGTGTGCTCTGGGTAAATAAAGTCAGACAAACACTAACCCAAACAGACCCACCCACCTGGTGCCTCCAGGAGGACGAAACAAGCCGCCTGAACACTCGTCTGTTTAAAGCGTCTGATCAATACATTTAAGATCAGATTCATTATCTGTTTCATTTAAGAAACTTTAAAATGAAATTAACTGGGAAAGGATTTAAACTAGAGACCATAGTGAATTATGGTTAAACAGAACCTGCATGAACGTGTCCATGTGTCCTAGTGAGTCCTGTCTCCTGTCTCCTGCCTCCTGTCTCCTGCCTGTTGCCTCCTGCCTCCTGTCTCCCTGTCTCCTGCCTCCTAACTCCTGCATCATAACTCTTTACTCCTGCCTCCTTTTCTACTCCGCTGTGATTGGCTAATACTTCTGTACTGTGATTGGCTAATACTACTGAGATTGGCTAATCGCTGGTCTTTTCCTAAACATAACCATAATTAACCATCATTTCTGTCACCAGTGTATCATGACTTTGTGGTGGATTTTGCAAGCTAGCTAGCCAAGTAGCACGTTGCCAAATGAGTAAAGTTGAACAACTTCATCCAAAAACTATTTTTCACCAATCACAGCACAGCGGGGGCGGGGCTATTGTCTCATTACATCACACATATTAAACACGCAAGGACCAAAAATCAGTCAACATGTCTACCAGCCGAGTTTCTGTGCTGTTTGTGTTCCGTGAACAGAGGCTTCAGGTGTGAACACTGAGCGCTAACACTGAGCGCTAGCACTGAGCGCTAAGACTGAGCTGTAACCCTGAGCTCTAACCCTGAGTGCTAACACTGAGCGCTAACCCTGGGTGCAAACACTGAGTGCTAACACTGAGCTCTAACCCTGGGTGCTAACACTGAGTGCTAACACTGAGCTCTAACACTGAGCGCTAACACTGAGCGCTAACACTGAGCTCTAACCCTGGGTGCTAACACTGAGCTCTAACCCTGTGTGTTAACACTGAGCTCTAACCCTGGGCTCTAACCCTGGGTGCTAACACTGAGTGCTAACACTGAGTGCTAACACTGAGCTCTAATGCTGTGTTCACACCAAACGCGCGAGTTGAAATTTTCCAACTTTGCGTGACGCTGAATCAGCGTTGAGAAGCTGCGCCCGTCATCACCGCCGTCCTGCCGTTGCTGAATCAAACTGCTGCTGCTCCGCCTGAAGTAGCGCTGGTAGCGGCTTCATTCAGACGCTGTTGTGGGAATACGGCTAATATTATGAACCCAGACGCCATGGAGTTTGACGTTCCGACTTTGTGGAATTTACACAAGAATAAAGCAGAACTAGTGGTTATTTCCATGGTGGATGGCGGAAACTGTAACTGTTTTTACGGAGATAAGTCACGGAGCCCCCTTTCTGGCGTAAGTAACATTCGCAACGCGTTTGGTGTGAACGCAGCATAACACTGAGCGCTAAACTGAGCGCTAACACTTAGCATGAGCATGCTAGAAACACTCAGTCACTGATCAATAAGTCCTAATTCACTCACACAAACAAACATGCCCACGTGGGACGGTAGCAAGCAGCCTTTAACAAATTCACCTGCAGAAACGACTGAAAATATATTATAATAAACAGAATTAATAAGCAATTACCACGTGACAAATGCGCCAGAGAGGCGTTCAAAGACCTCAGAGTTTGGGTGGAGACACCAGCTCCACCGAGTGTTCAAATGGACAGTTTAAGGCGGCAGAGGGACGGAGGTCAAACATGACGGAGCATTTTTTAAAGAGCAACCACCACGAATATTTATAATTATTTACACTTTTACCAAAAGCCACAAATATGTTGTTCTCATTTTTGATCAGTTGAACATTTCACCTGAAATTAGTTCAGATTTACAAACGGATGGTTGGTGTTTGAACATGATGATGAATTATGATTTAAGAGGAGGAGGAGGAGGAGGAGAAGGAGGAGGAGGAGGAGGAGGAGGAGGAGGAGGAAGAACAGGAGCGTCACTGTGATGTGGACGTTACATAAAGATAAACATATCATTATTATTATATTCTTATTGCAGCATCTGTTACCGGCAGGATCACGTGAGCCGGATTTCACTCCAGTGATCCAACATGGCCGACAGAGGGACGGACTCATGAATGACTAACAGGAGGAGGAGGAGGAGGAGACGCTCTTCTTCTGTGGTGTCTATGAATGGAGGACTCGAGTCAGTAAAAGAGAGAATATAAGTATTTATAATCAGCTGGTCGCCACTAAAGCACCACAGAAGAAGAAAAGGAAACCACGTGGAGGAGATAATGGAAATATGTGGGTCATTTTCGTAAAGATGGTTAAAGTATCTTCTTCTTCTTCTTCTTCTTCTTCTTCTTCTTCTTCTTCTTCTTCTTCGTCATCATCACTATTCTACACCTCCGGACAGAAAACACTGACTTTAAATGATCTAATTAACAATGTGGACTGAAACCAAATGTAAAGGATGCTAGAGGAAAGGAGGAATAAGGAAAGCAGCTAGGAGTTAGGAAGGAAGCATGGAAGATGCAGGATGGAGGAAGAAGGATGGAGGGAGGAGGATGGAGGAAGGAGGATGGAGGGAGGATGGAGAAAGAAGGAGGGAGGATGGAGGAAGAAGGATGGAGGAAGAAGGATGGACGGAGGATGGAGGAAGAAGGATGGAGGAAGAAGGATGGACGGAGGATGGAGGAAGAAGGATGGAGGGAGAAGGATGGAGGAGAGAGGATGCAGGATGGAGGAGAGAGGATACAGGATGGTGGAAGAAGGATGGAGGAAGAAGGATGGACGAGAGAGGATGGACGAGAGAGAATGCAGGATGGAGGATACAGGATGGTGGAAGAAGGATGGAGGAAGAAGGATGGATGAGAGAGGATGCAGGATGGAGGAGAGAGGATACAGGATGGTGGAAGAAGGATGGAGGAAGAAGGATGGAGGAGAGAGGATGCAGGATGGAGGAAGAAGGATGGTGGAAGGAAGGATGGAGGATGCAAGATCTACTACTGTATAAGATGAAGGATGGAGGAAGAAGGATGGAGGGAGGAAGGAGGAGGAAGAACTTATTGATCTGAGACGTGGAAGACAGTAATACAATGAAAATAATTCATGAAAATATCCAATAAATCAATCAAATATCACAGACAGATAGTTATTTATATGTATTAACATATGATGGAATTATTGATATATATATATATATATATATATATATATATATATATATATATATATATATATATATATATATATATATATTGATAGATATATTAATAGATAGATATATTGATGTATTGATCTCTGCAGGAACCGGGTTGAACCCGGGTGGTGTCGGAGGCGCGTGGAGCTGCAGCAGCTGAGCCCCCCCCCCCCCCCTCTAGACCACCACCCTACACCCCTCCATAAAACCACAACCCGCCCAAACCGCGGCATCAGCTGTTGGCTCAGAAACACCGCATCGCCCCGCAGACCGCACGTCCAGACTGTCTCACCCGCGCGGAGCCGAAGAGACGTGAAATGGGTGAGGCCCCCCTACACACACACACACACACACACACACACACGCACACACACACACACACACACACACACACACACACACACACACACACACACACACACACACACACACTAAATGACCCCCCCCCGGAGGAGAAGGAGAACAGAGCCCCCGTATCGATCCACCTGATCGGACCGATGATGCTCCTTGTTCACACACACAAAATCACTGCATTTTGGTCCTCCTCCTCCTCCTCCTCCTCCTCCTCCTCCTCCTCCTCCTCCTCCTCCTCATCAGGTCATCCGAGCACGCACGCATGGACACGCGCGCCCCTCAGCTCTATCCGTCCCCGTCCCGCACGCCGCGCTGCAGGAGGAGGGGACCCGGATCAGGGCCTCTGCGTCTAACGGGTCCAGCAGCTATTAACACCGGAACAAAAGGGGGTCCGGGCCGAAACCGTGACCTCCAGTCGGTGCGCCCCGCACAACGAACCAAACACCCCCTCTCACCGAGAGAGACCCAAATCACTGAGCAAGACTCCATCGAGGCATGAGACCAGAACCAGCACAGGGGGGAGCGGGTTCATCCCCCGGTTCCAGAGAGGCGCGAGGCCCGGGGAGGAGGGAACATGGAGGAACATGGAGGAACGTGAAGGAACATGGAGGGAACATGGAGGAACATGGAGGAACATGGAGGCCGCGGACAGAAAGAGAAAATGGAGCTCACGCTTCGCAGTTCCGCCGTGCGGTCCTTCATGGTGTCGCCGCGCCGAGCTGCTGCTGAGGGGAGTCGGCCTGTGGGGGAGGGGGCGGTCCGGGCGCGGTGGTCCTGTGCGCTCCGGGATGCGACCAGACCTCTTGTGATATGAAATATATATTCCCTATATTACTGTGCGTCTCTCTGCGGCTCGTCCTCCTCTGCGGTCCTCTGGGCTCGGGATGGAGGAGGAACGGTGACGCGGCTCCGCCTCTGCTGCTGCTGCTGCTGCTGCTTCGGGGGTTTTCTTTTTTTTTTTTTTTATCCGTGCGTTCGAGTCCTCCTCCGCTCTTGGGCTGCGGGTCGTGTGGTGCGGTTCTCGGTGTCCGTCCTGTGTTCGCCGCTCCGCCGCTCGGCTCAAGGCTCGGCCCCCTTCGCTTCCTCCTGTGCGGTCGCAGTGTGGCCCGCAGCGCGCAGAGCCGGCAGAGAGAGGGGGAGGGGCGGGGAGGTGGTACTGATGCTGCAGAAAAGAGAGGGGGGCTGGGGGGGCGATGCGGAGGGGATGGAGGGCTAGTGCGCAGGCGCCAACTCCGTCCATCTCCACCTGCCCCCCCTCGCAGCAGCAGGGAGGAGTGTTTAGTTTCAGGTGAATGAGGATCAAGGAGAGGGGGGATGTATTTCTAATAATTATTATTAATATAATAAAATACAATACAATATAATTAAATACAATACAATTTATATATTGTATACATGTGTATATATATATACATATGTATAAATATATATATGTAGATATAAAATATATGTATCTATGTTTTATACACATATATTTACATATATAACACATATAAATATATAAATATGTATACATATATACATATAACATATCCTGTATATGTTTTATATATATACGTACATAAATATATATATAACATATATAAGTGTGTTTTATATGTATAATTATATATATATACAGTATGTATATAAAAACTGCAGTTATCAAACCTTAGTCTTAGTATTACTGGATCTTTGTGTACATGTGTGTATCTGTGTGCATATGTGTGTCTTACTAGTACTAGATATGTGTATAAGTGTGTACATGTCTTAGTAGTACTGGATTTGTGTGTATATGTCTTTGTAATACTGTATCTCAGTGTGTGTGTAGTACTGGATCTCAAGACTAGCTTAGCTAATTACACATCAGAGCTGAGATGACATATGGTGTTCCCCAAGGTTCAATACTGGGGCCTCCTCTGTTTAACTATAACACCAGATAACATAACATAACTATATATGTAGGGGACTATCAGCCTATACAAGGACTGGGTAACATAACTATATCACATGGGGATATGATCCCATACACGGGTTAGAGGACTTAAATGCATTTATCTTCAGTAGACTGGACTACTGTAATGGTGTGTTCACTGGTCATTTATCTTCAGTAGACTTGACTACTGTAACGATGTGTTGACTGGTCATTTATCTTCAGTACTCAAAGATGCTTCACATAGGACAGAGACAAACAGAACAAAACAAAAAAAATATAGACAAGGGAGCAAACAAAACAAATTAACAGAACATGTTTGGTACAAAAGAAAACTGGAGAATGGTAGGGAGCAGGGGTTAGGAATGAATGAATATATACTTTATTAATCCCCAAGGGGAATTTTTTTTGTCATCATCAGTAGCGCCTTACAATTGAAGATACAAACACACAAGATAAAAGATCAAATATATAAAGAAGCAACAGGAATGAAAGATATATACAAATTAAAATAAAGTCATATATATATATAAATATATATATATATTTAAATATACACAATAAAATAGAATAGAATACAACTTACTGGAGAATATATTTATATTTACAGCCGCAGAGTGTATTCATTAATTAAGTAAATTAGATAAACAGTAGAAAGTGCAAAAAGCAAAGTATGTATGGTACAGTGATGAATTAATCCACAGAGAAACTAGCAAGCGGTGACTTGTTATAAAGCCGTATTGCTGTCGGCAGGAATGTTCTCCTGTAACGGTCCTTCTTGCAGCGGAGCGTGAGGAACCTCTTAGAGAAAGTGCTCCTCTGGCCCTGCAGCAGGTGGTGGAGAGGGTGGTCCAGCTTATCCAATATGGACAAAAGTTTCTTCAGCGTCCTCCTCTCCACCACCTGCTCCAGGAACTCCTGCTTGCAGCCGATGATGGAGCCGGCCTTCTTAACTAGCTTGTTAAGTCTATTGGTGTCACCGGCTCCAATGCTGCTCCCCCAGCAGACAATAGCAAAGTACAGGGCGCTGGCCACAACCGACTGGTAGAACATCTCCAGCATCTTGCTGCATACATTGAAGGATCGAAGCTTCCTCAGGAAAAAGAGTCGACTTTCTCCTGAAGTCGACCACCATCTCTCTGGTCTTGGCCACGTTCAGAAGCAGGTGATTCTCACCGGCCCACTTCACAAAGTCACTCACCACTGCCCTGTACTCCTCCTCCCGTCCATCCCTAATACACCCGACCACTGCAGAGTCATTAGAGAACTTCTGCAGATGGCATGACTCCGTGTTGTACTGGAAGTCAGTGGTGTACAGGGTGAAGAGGAAGGGAGACAGAACAGTTCCCTGTGGGGCTCCAGCATCACTGACCACCGTCCCAGACAGCACACGGCCCATTCTGACAAACTGTGGTCTGCCTGTGAGGTAGTCAGTGATCCAGGAGATGGTGGACGAGTCTACCCCCACCACCCGCAGCTTCTCACCCAGTAGCAGTGGTTGGATGGTGTTAAATGCACTGGAGAAGTCAAAGAAAGTGACTCTCACAGAGACACCTGTTCCATCCAGGTGCGACTGAGCTCGTTGCAGCAGGTAGATGATGGCGTTGTCCACACCCACATGAGGCTGGTAAGCAAATTGTATCAGGCAGCTACTGCGACAGGCAGCCGCTGGCACGGCGCCATCAATATTAAATTGTGAAGTTAAAAAAGTGAAGGGTAGGGAGCAGGGGTTAGGAGGTGAAGGGTAGGGAGCAGGGTTTAGCAGGTGAGGGGTAGGGAGCAGGGGTTAGGAGGTGAAGGGTAGGGAGCAGGGGTTAGGAGGTGAAGGGTAGGAAGCAGGGTTTAGCAGGTGAGGGGTAGGGAGCAGGGGTTAGGAGGTGAAGGGTAGGGAGCAGGGGTTAGGAGGTCAAGGGTAGGGAGCAGGGGTTAGCAGGTGAAGGGTAGGGAGCAGGGGTTAGGAGGTGAAGGGTAGGGAGCAGGGGTTAGGAGGTGAAGGGTAGGGAGCAGGGGTTAGGAGGTGAAGGGTAGGGAGCAGGGGTTAGCAGGTGAAGGTTAGGGTGCAGGGGTTAGGAGGTGAAGGGTATGGAGCAGGGGTTAGCAGGGGTTAGCAGGTGAAGGGTAAGGAGCAGGGGTTAGGAGGTGAAGGGTAGGGAGCAGGGGTTAGCAGGGGTTAGCAGGTGAAGGGTAGGGAGCAGGGGTTAGCAGGTAAAGGGTATGGAGTAGGGTTTAGCAGGGGCTAGCAGGGGTTAGCAGGTGAAGGGTAGGGAGCAGGGGTTAGGAGGTGAAGGGTATGGAGTAGGGTTTAGCAGGGGTTAGCAGGGGTTAGCAGGGGTTAGTAGGTGAAGGGTAGGGAGAAGGGGTTAGCAGGGGTTAGCAGGTGAAGGGTAGGGAGCAGGGGTTAGGAGGGGTTAGCAGGTGAAGGGTAGGGAGAAGGGGTTAGCAGGGGTTAGCAGGTGAAGGGTAGGGAGCAGGGGTTAGGAGGTGAAGGGTATGGAGTAGGGTTTAGCAGGGGTTAGCAGGGGTTAGCAGGGGTTAGTAGGTGAAGGGTAGGGAGAAGGGGTTAGCAGGGGTTAGCAGGTGAAGGGTAGGGAGCAGGGGTTAGGAGGGGTTAGCAGGTGAAGGGTAGGGAGAAGGGGTTAGCAGGGGTTAGCAGGTGAAGGGTAGGGAGCAGGGGTTAGGAGGGGTTAGCAGGTGAAGGGTAGGGAGCAGGGGTTAGCAGTGGTTAGCAGGTGAAGGGTAGGGAGCAGGGGTTAGCAGGGGTTAGCAGGTGAAGGGTTGGGAGCAGGGGTTAGGAGGATTTGTAAGTGGTCATTAATGTTTTAAAGTCTATCCTGTACTTGACCGGGAGCCAGTGGAGGCTCCGTAGGACTGGGGTGATGTGGTCACAGCGGTGGTGGAGGTGAGTAGTCGAGTGACAGAGTTCTGAACATATTGGAGTTTATTGAGTATTTTGTTGGGAGAGCCGTAGAGGATGCTGTTGCAGAAGTCCTGTCTGGAGGTTATGAGGGCATGGATGATCATTTCGGTGGTGGCAGAGGACAGGGAGGGCCGGAGGCGTGCAATGTTCCTGAGATGAAAGAAGGCAGCTGGAGCATCAATGTTGAGAGAGAAGGTCTGGGCTGAGCGGGTGAGGGAGTTTGGGCCGATGATGAGTGTTTCAGATTTATTGCAGTTGAGTTTGAGAAAGTTCTGTTTCATCCATGACTTTATATGAGTGAGGCAGGAGGTGAGAGTGGAGTGGGTGACTGAGGTGATGGTCTTGGAGGAGAAGTAGAGTTGGGTGTCGTCAGTGTAGCAGTGGAAATCGAGACCATGACGACGGATGATTTGTCCAAGGGGGAGGATGTAAATGATGAAAAGGAGGGGACCAAGCACGGAACCTTGGGGGACACCATGGGGGTTTAAGACCAGAGGACAGTGATGATGTTTATGATCATTGTGATAAGAGGGGAGAGTGAGGGGAGACTATGGAGGAGAGGTCCATTTCAGGGACTGAACTGAAGGATGAGAGTGAGTGGCTTGGGAGGGTCAAGTTGAGGGCGGTGGATGGCCAGCCAGCTGGTTGTGTATTGCGATGATTTTGTCATTTTGTCATTGAAGAAGTAAAGAAATGAGTTGCATTTGCTGGTGGTAAAGGAGGTGGAGATGGTGTCCATGGGCTTGAGGAGTTTGTTGATGGTGGAGAACAGCGTTTTGGGACAGTGAGTCCAGTTGTATTTATCTTCAGTAGACTTTTTAGACTTTTATTTACTATTTGATTTTTAGACTTTTAATTATCTTCAGTGGACTACTGTAGCGGTGTGTTCAAGGGCCTCTGTAAAATGTCAATCAGGATGCTGCAGCTCGAGTCCTCACTAAGACTGGTCTACCTGATGAACCATCCAGACCCCTCGGGTGGTCTGGGACTGGTCTACTTCCTGTTCCAAGAGTCAGAGTCTAGCTTTTTAAATGGAGTTTTAATGCTGGACGCTCGGGAAACTTCCTCCTCCTCCTCCTCTTTCTCCTCTTTCTCCTCCTCCTCCTCCTCCTCCTCCTCCTCCTCCTAGAGCAGAGCCCCTCTGGACCCCAGAAGGAGCTGAATCAGGAGTCTGGGTCGACCGGCTGCCACTGAGACCGGATGAAAGCGGATCATCAGCGTTTATGAAAGAACCGAAGTCAAATACTCGTGAAGCAGAACTGAAACTGGAGGTTCTACAGCTTTCATCTGTTTAAAGGGACACGGTCAACCTCTGGGAGCAGATCCAGGATCAGCTCCAGCGTGATGGAGGACCAGCTGTTTAGCACTTCCTGTTGGGTAGAAGGACCCGAGCTGAAGGTCCAGGCCGTCTTCACATGTGCCTGAGAGGATCAGCAGGGGAGCTGCACCTGTCCTGTAGCATCAGACATGAATCAGATATGAGTCAGATATGAATCTGATATGAATCTGATATGAATCTGATATGAATCAGAAATGAATCTGATATGAATCAGATGCTCATGTTCCAGTGGTCATATCACTGAAACATGAGCATGTTTTCATCGTCACAATGTCATTTATTGTTATTGGCCAATGAGACACAAACAAGAATACAAGTTATTAAATGAATAAATAGTCCCAAAAGTTATTAAATTACATAATCTGTTTCCTCTGTCAAATATCTAGTATGTATTCCATATTCATAGAATCATTCCAGTAGATGACTCATCAATCTGCAGGTGATGAAGGTGTGCCTCCTCATCTTCTTCACCGCTTAAAGAACAGTTTCCTTCAGATTACATCGTTGCATAAAAACATGCTTCCATATTAATGTTATCATCTGAATCATGAACCTTTAAGTATAAACAAGCGGCTCCGTTGACGTCAGAGGAGGTTTCTGCTGATCAAAATACCGGAAACAAAAATACATGAAACAAAAATACATTACAACAAAAAAAAAATGTTTCTGCCCACATTTTACATGAAATACAGAATTTTACAGATTTTTTAAAATCTGTTAAAATATGAGTCTCCTTTAAGCTTCAGGTGCTTCATAATGTAGATGCTAATGATTATTTATTTTTATTCTTTGAATTTGAATTTTGTTATATTACTGAGACTCACAACACAAACGTGTTTCTGTCAAGTGGCAGAAAGAAAGAAAAACAGAACAGAAACCGTTTATTTTGCCAGGAACGTTTACACAAAAGAGGAATTTGCAGGACCAAGACCAAGGTGCAGGACCAAGACAGGAAATCTTTCCTACCGGTATAACTCCTCCCACTTCTACCTGTATGACTCCTCCCTCTTCTACCTGTATGACTCCTCCCTCTTCTGTATAACTCCTCCCTCTTCTACCTGTATAACTCCTCCCTCTTCTACCTGTATGACTCCTCCCTCTTCTACATGTATAACATATAATTATATATATATTATATATTTAATATACATTATATATATTATGTAATATAATATAAACATAATATATATGTATATAATATAAATTCATATAATATATATTACATGAATATATATATATATTTATAATATATTTGTATATGTAATATATATATATATATATATATATATATATATATATATATATATATATATATATATATATATATTGTATATCCATCCATTATCAGACGCTTATTGTATATAATATATTTTTATATATATTACACATATATATATATATATATAATGAATATACCTCTCCTCCTAGCCCTCCTCTTCCTCTTCTTCCTCTCCTTTTCTCCCTCCATCTTGTCTCTTCCTCCCCCTGCAGGTCGTCTCTCACATTGCAGATGATGAAGACTTTCACCTTCAGCTGAGGTTGAAGGGCAGGAGAAGCGTGTGTGTGTGTGTGTGTGTGTGTGTGTGTGTGTGTGTGTGTGTGTGTGTGTGTGTGTGTGTGTGTGTGTGTGTGTGTGTGTGATGATGTTATTTGGTGCGTCAGAGTGTTGGATGTTTTTTTATATCACATGATTTTATGTTTTTAAAGGTTTTGGATTTGAACTGAACACGAAAACACACAAAAATCATCTCTCCATTAATCAATGACTCAATAATCAATTAGTCTGTTAATCAATGACTAAATACCGATGGTTGAAGTAATTTTTTATGGAAAAATCTTAATTAATACCAGATAAAAAGCTACAATGATAATAATGTTAATATTCTGTTATGTATAATGTATGTCAATAGTGTTTTGTTAAAGTGTGGCATTAGTACTTTTACTTTTAAAGTGTTGTATTATTAATAGATCAATATAGATCAATAGACAACGGGATTGAACATGTGACATTAAACTGTGTTCCTGGTTAAAAAGGCTGGCCCCAGTATGAATATCAATGGAACATTTTATATAACAGAACAGCAGGTTTTTATTATTATTATTCATTCAAATCTCTGCTTCCTTTTCCTCAAAGTCCAGTAAATCTTCACAACTTCCTGCAGGAAGGACACGCCTCCAGCAGAGAGGACACGCCTCCAGAAGAGACACGCCCACATATCAGATAGGATGCGCCCTGCTGGTACGAAAACACGCCCACTACACATAAGGACACGCCCACACAGCTGGGATTCAGGTGCCCAATACCCTCATGACTCAGACTCTGAGGCTCCTCCCTCTATTGAGGCTCCTCCCACTCCGTGAGGGTTTGGTTCTGTCCCGCTGTCACATCGTCGAGGGTTTGAGTCCTTTATGAACCCTTTCTTTAAGTCAACATTAGATGCAGACTTTGCCCAAGAATTACCCACAATTCATAGCAGTGTGACGTTAAACACACAGTTACCATGGAAGCATGGTAATATATAACTCACTATAAAAAAAATATAAAAATATTTACCACACTATACAAACACTCTGCTACAATACTTATACTACACTGTAGAAATAAACTGTAACTATTACCACACTGTACTAATACTCTGTAACAATACTAGTACTCTGTAACAATACTAATACTCTGTAACAATACTAATACTCTGTAACAGTACTAGTACTCTGTAACAATATTAATACTCTGTAACAGTACTAATACTCTGTAACAATACTAATACTCTGTAACAGTACTAATACTCTGTAACAATATTAATACTCTGTAACAGTACTAATACTCTGTAACAATACTAGTACTCTGTAACAGTACTAATACTCTGCAACAATACTAGTACTCTGTAACAGTACTAATACTCTGTAACAGTACTAATACTCTGTAACAATACTAGTACTCTGTAACAGTACTGATACTCTCTAACAATACTAATACTCTGTAACAATATTAATACTCTGTAACAGTACTAATACTCTGTAACAATACTAGTACTCTGCAACAGTACTAATACTCTGCAACAATACTAGTACTCTGTAACAGTACTAATACTCTGTATCAGTACTAATACTCTGTAACAATGCTAGTACCTCACTAGTCGTAAACAAGGAGCTCCGTTAACGACTTCACTCTGACACATGAAACACAGATGAAAGTTATTGATGAACCTTATTGATCTGAATATTAAATATACTTCCTATACTTCAGGTTCTGAGTCTTTCGGCCTCCAGTCTCTTCAAATGATGTGTTCGTGTACAGGAAGTCTTCTTCCAGTCACTTCCTGTACTACTGGGTGGTATTATCTTCATCTATAACACTACATCATCACACAGTAACTCAAGTTATCAACATAATCATATCATATTGCAAATACTATATACTATTATCAACAACAACAGCCATAATCCTAATAATATCAGTAATATAATAATACAAATAAAATGAAATCATTTTAAATAATCATATGAATAATAATAATAATATCAGTACGACTCCAAATAATTCAGTTCTTGTGAATCACTGTCCTTTAATCAACATTACCTCACTGACAACAACGTCACAGCGTGTCGGCAGCAGAGGGGGCGGGGCTAGTTCTGCTTTGTGTGCAGAGGAAGACTCCCCTCCTCACACACACACACACACACACACACACGCATGCCGCAGCAGAGGGACACTCCCCCTAAAGAAACCTGCGCGTGTGCTCCGGCCGTTACGGTAAAACGGTAAACGAGGCCGAGGGGGCGGGGCCTGCATCTTCAAGGGGGCGGGGCCGGCATTCTCATGGTCGACCAGCTCCCGTCTGCTCTCCGCGGCCTCTGCTCCCTCTGCGGCCGCCCGTGTGAGGCCGTGAGGCGGCCGCAGATCGAGCAGAGCCCGCTGACTGGCTGGATGTCTGCTTCTCCTTTTTTTTTTTTTTTTTAAGTTTCTGTTCCCTGTGGTGTGAAAGTCACGTGTGAACGCTGTTACGTCATCGGTGTGTTTTTAGTGCAAGCAGACGGAGAGCCGAGGGGAAGTGGATCAGCGTTTCCTTCTCCTTATCTTACTCTGCACGAATCCACAGCTTCAGTCAACTCTTTATATCATACATCATATTATATCACTTCATATAATATCTGATGTCATTTTGTATCATTTTATATAATTTTAAATCCTTTTAAATCACATCAGATGTCACGGTAAAGTCCCTGTGTTCATGAAACAGCTTCCATCCTCACATACTCATCTCCGGATGGCCTTTCTTTAAAAGCTCACACATGTCTCTCGTTTCTTCCTCCTCCTCCTCATCCCCCTCGGGGATCTTCAGGGTTTCCTCTTCCTCACAGAACCAACGGTCACAGTGACGCTCCAGCTCCTCAGATTGGGGTTTTTGTTGGCTGACGTGGAGGGAGAGGCCCGGCTGGTTTACGAGGCTATGCGCCCATATAGGCCTGTATACATGTGGCTGATCCTATAGGCCGCTCACAGACGCTGTATTGTCTCCTCCCTGGATACCAGCCCTTCCTTTAGGAACGCTGGTTTTTAACAGAGAAAACACACGGACCCTGCATGGACTTCACTTCTCTACCAGTTAAACCAGTGTGTTGCAGAAGCTTCTCATTCTTCATCTTCACAGTGTGACTCTGGTGTGTTCTGTCTGAGCTGGTCTCACATCATAATATCTATGATATGAGATGTTCTTAATATCTCATCATAAATTATCATCTCCATAAGGATTGAGTGTACGTTCGGAGAATCAAATCTCTGTGCGTGTGTGTGTGTGTGTGTGTCATCAGAGCTTCTTCTCTCTTTGTTCACACAGCCGGCCGCGTGCCATTTAGTGCATGTTGGCACATTGTGTTAGCACATGTTGTTAGCACATGTTGGTTTAGGTCGTTAGCACATGTAGGTTGATGTTAGCACATGTTGTTAGCACATGTTGGTTCATGTTGTTAGCACATAGTGTTCGTACCAGAGCTACCAACTCTCATGGTTTCGCCGTGTGACACACGCTTTTGCATGTTTTCACATGCACTCACGCCACACAACCAATTTCTCAGGGCAAAAAAAAAATTCTGATTTTGGGCTGAGGCACGTTCGTTCCTTTTCAAACTCCCCGAGGATAGATGGCGCTTAGGAGCGCATCTGTAAGCCTATTCGCTGCATAGACATCCTATTTACCCCAAAGCAGGGGCGGACTAACCATAGGGGACACCGGGGATTAGGCCTCCGTCATCAAGCGGCCGGCCGGCCTCTGAGATCGCCGGCCACGACTATATTCTATGGCTCAGAGAAAAGGTTCAATTTACTCTAATACATGATGTTGATGATCACTGACTGAGATTTATAGTAGTCCTCGCGTCCCTCCTCACACTCATGGTTTCCACATCCAGCATGCAACACTACTCATCGCGATCTGTATAAAAAATTGGCAGCTCTGGTTAGTACATGTAGGTTCATGATAACACATGTTGGTGTATGTTGTTAGCACATGTTGTTTTTTCCATTTTGGTGACGTCCATTTTGGTGACGTACACTGGGAGACCAGCGCCGTAGTTCACTGAGCGGTTTCACACAAAACTAAATGATACTATAACAAATGTTATAGACTTTACTTTTTACTTTAAAAATGGCATTCAATATACAATTCAAAGGGGATTAAAAAGCATTTGTCTTTGGCGACATATTTTTCTTGAAATAAGATCACAGACTGTTTCCCTTCTCCTGCGTGATCTACTTTAAAAACATCAAGCACAACCAATCCCTCTATTAATTACTATCAATTTTTATTTAAAAAAAAATCCATTTAATGTTTCTTTTGTCACCCTTGTTTTACACTATATCCATGCATGTGTTGCATAACAAAAAATATATTTAGATATTTCAGATCACAATTGCAGTGGTTCAGCAGATTTGAGCTCATTCTCCATTAACTCATGTTCATAATCCAATAAACCGTTCCAACAAAGTGGTTGAATCACCTCCTGGTTATGGATGTGTTGTGACATGAGAGATTGCTACTCCCCCTTCATATTCACACTGGAACAGAGTCAATTGTGCTTGTTGTGTAATGGAGAAGTTGTGATTACATAAATAAATCTGGTTTTGAGGAAAAAATATTTATTTGTGTTTTTAACAAACGCAGATCCAGTAAACTTTGGGACACCAGAAGTGAACGGACATAATAAAGACAAGCAGCTTTGCATCGTTTCACAATGTCCATGTTGTGTATAAATTACTAAATTGTTTAACTTCAAGGTTAATTTAATTTCATTACAGTAAATGTTTATACGATTACTGTGATTTAGATATACATTGCTTTTATTTTGTGACTGTTGGGTTCTAATATGAAAGGCTCGCTTACGTTCTGTTTGTTTACCCGACGAGAGGAAATAAAAAAAAGATGACAATTATTTTTTTAACACCGCTATCCCCGTTAACACCATTAACACCCGTTAATGTATATTTATACTTATATATAAGTACACACACACACACACACACACACACACATACACACATTATATATACACACACACACCACACCCAGCTGACGCCTTTATCCCAAGCGACTTACAATAAGTTCAAACTCAGAACAACAACAATCAGGAAAGTACAATATAGTATATATAGTACAGCTCACTCTTATACTACCCTGACATGTTTAATGTAAAGTCCAGTTGTTGGTCAGCTGGTTCAGTAAAAGTACTATTATCGTAGTACTGTGGAGCCGCAGTGTGTACTTTGGGAGGTGTTTTGCAGTAATAACACGGTTCTGAGTCTGAGCTGACTGATTTGGGAATGACTGATGTTATTTTCCAAAAAAAGCCAAAATGGCGTGTGGCTGCCTGCAAGGGCGCGAGCGTGCGCGGGTGTGCGCGCGGGCCACCACATGTGGGCGGGAAAATGCTGCTGCGCCTCTACTCGGGTCTTTCCGGCCAAACCGCCCGAGACGAGCTGCTGAACACGCGCGGCCGAGAGAGAGCGAGCCGAGCCGCCGGAGGAGCAACCGAGCCGCCCGGTGGATTGAGCTGCTTTTACACCCAGTTTTCCGTCGGGGAGAGGGGAGCTGCTGGCGGGGCCCGGGTACTCGAGGATGAGAGAGCCGGAAACATGAACGGGGCCGTGTACATCTCGTTCTTCCAGGGCCAGCTGGAGTCCGTGCTGGAGCAGGTCGTCCAGCTCGCCGTGCAGGAAATCAGCAAGACGGTGGGATGCAGCCTGAACACGCTGCTGCTGGAGGCCGCCGGGAAGGAGCAGGAGAACCGCCGGCTGCGGCTGCGGCTGCAGGCGTGGGAGAGCCGGGGCCAAGGAGGCGACGTCCCGCAGGACAAGGCGGGCGAGGGGAAGCCGGACGGCGGCAGGACAAAGCCCGAGCAGCCGCCTCTGCCGCCGCCGTTTCACGGCCCCGGAGGACGAGGCACCGAGCCCGGCGTCCTCACCGACATACGCCGCCTGGAGCAGCGGGGCCGGCTCGTGGGTAGGTAGCAAACAACCGTTATGCAACACGCGCATTCACACGTAGAGACACGCCAACACATCCTCCTCCTCCTCCCTCCGCACGCACGCGACGCGTTGCGTAACTCTGCGGCCGGGGACCTACTCCAGGAGCCAGGAGGCCTCCAGCTGAGGAGACCGGGACCACGAGCTCCCCGGACCCGGGACAAAGGAGCTCCATGCCGGGCACACCCCGGGCCCTGGAAGGGGGTCCGAATAAGTGCATGAGAGGGAGGGAGGGGATTAAGGAGGAGGGGCATGATATTATTTATTTGTTTATTTGTTATTGAACATCTGCACGTGTATCTCGCATGTAATATCCTTAAGAAACAATACACACACATTCACACTGCCACAGAGGACTGGAAGAGACGAGAATACAGGCCTAGAAATACACACTTATTGTGTAACAAGGAACATATACACACACACACATACACACATATACATGTGTTTGTATATTTGTATGTGTGTGTGTGTATATATATATATATATATATATATATATATATATATATATATATATATATATATATATATATATATATATATATATACATACACACACACACACACACACACACAGGCAAAGCATGCCACCACTGTGTGTTTATGGCCTGGTTATAATGGGAGAAGCAGCAGCCAGGCCTCCTTTACCATAAATAACTGGGTGTCATGTCATGTCGCATTACTTTGACTTTCTGACTGAACACGAGGAGGCAAGGCGAGACAAAGCGGCGGATCCAGAAACACAGGTTGCAAAACAAAGACGCTGCTCGACTGTAAATAAAATGTACGGCACAGGCGTCTGTTCACAGGAAGCTGGCAGGGGTCACTGTGGGAGATTTACGGCGCTCCTTGACCGGAATGAGGTCTGCGTCGGTGGCTTTTGGCGGTGGGGGGGACCGGGACAAAGAGCCAGCATGGAGCCGCCTAGTGGGCCGCGCTCATGGCCCCCCGCCCAGGATGGCGCTGAGCGGTTTTATTTTCTTGTTTGTTACGAGCGTTAAAGATTGAGCATCAGGAATGCAGCTCCGCCGCCGGAGGCCTCAACGGGTCTTTAATCGTTTCCTCGTCTTTGGAATAAAAGTTGACTTTAGAATCGCTGGAAAGTTTAAAGTACGAAGGTCGATGCCCTCAAGAGACGGCTGACGAGAACCGTTTCTGTAGTCGACCGTTTTTTTTAGGCTCGGCACTTTAAACGAAGTTTGCCTTTTGTTGTCGATAACTCTCTGGTCACCAGATGCATGGCTGATGCTTCATGTGTTAAAGCTGCATTCTCTCTCCTGACCACCAGGGGGCGGCTCCTCTGGTTGTATAGAAGTATATGCTTCATTTGTTAGAGCTGCATTCTCTCTCCTGACCACCAGGGGGCGACACATTTTACTGAGGTTGTTTGTTGCTCTCAGTGCACATGTACAGAAATATCAGGGTAGGAAATTTACATATTTTTTTAGGAGACAATTTTTGCCCCCACCGGCTGAAATCCAGGGGCATTAAAAAAAAATTGGGGGCACTTTTTGAAACTTGTGAAATAACATTGAACCTTTGTTCAAAATAATAAATATACTAATTTAGGCTTACAGTATATGAGCAATTGTCATAACATGGCAATAATAACACTATTAGGCAGAAGTCTACAGATTCTAAGTGTTTTTATTAGATTTTAGAACAAACAAATCAGACAATCGTATTCAATTGTATTCTTATTTCTTTGTGGTTATTTATTGTGATTACATTTTTTTAAATAACCATCAACAATTAGAACTTTTGTCTGTCTTGTTTTTATAATTCAAAATTATATTTATTGCTTTTTTGTTACCTTAATCCCGTTGTACCTACCTAGTACAGGACATACAGATAGAACAGACAAGGGGGGCATGTTTCATCACGTTACGACTAGCTTTCCATTAAAAAACAGTTTGGGAAATATTTACTGGGGTAACGTGACAAAAATATTACGACACAACTTGGATGGCGAGTCGTTCGTATCGCCGGTAACTTCAACTTGGAGGGAAAGGATAAGAAGTCGGAGTCGCCATCTTAACGCTGATTGGCCAAGACTCCATACGTCACATCAAATATGTTTTATTGCAAAGATCACGACATCACCTTTCCTCCGTGTCTTTCCAATTTCAGAAACGCTGGGCGGCCAGTAACTAACGTTAGCTAGCTAAAGCAAACAAAATCATTATTAATAATGATAATTATTGCTAGTTATCGCTCACCGTAGGCGATGGCGTGTTGCCTGAGATGGTGACGGAGACTCGCAGTCACAGCTCTGATCAAGGAGCGCTCCCTTTTTTTAAATTTATTTTTCTCACACACACGCAACATCAGTCAAGGCGGAAATCAAAAACATTGGCAACTAAGCCGGGTCATTTAGGCTGCGATGTTTTTGACAAGTTCATTAAATTATTAGAAGAAATTATGGTGGCATTTTTTGCCCCTCTTCTAGGGATATCAGGGGCAAAATTATGTTTCTTATGTACAGAAATATCAGGGTAGGAAATTTACATATTTTTTTAGGAGACAATTTTTGCCCCCACCGGCTGAAATCCAGGGGCATTAAAAAAAAATTGGGGGCACTTTTTGAAACTTGTGGCCGACTTTGTCCTCGTGTATTTCCGACGCTGAGAAATGTGTGTGTATATATATATATATGTGTGTGTGTGTGTATATATATATATATGTATATGTATATATGTATGTATATGTATGTATGTGTATGTATGTATATATATATATATATATATATATATATATATATATATGTATATATGTGTGTGTATATATATATATATATATATATATATATATATATATATATATATATATATATATATATATATATATATATATATATATATATATATATATATATATATATATATATGTGTGTGTGTGTGTGTGTGTGTATATATATGTTATTACAGTTCATCAGAGCGACGTGTTTTTATCATTTTACTCATCAATACAGAAGGAAAATAAAATACGAGAAAATTATAAATACGTCATATACGCACATGCAGACACACGTGAGGAGGGAAGCTCTGAGTCTCTCACTCATGAACACATCTGTACACACACACAGGCACACACAGGCACACAACACAGACGCGCTGATTAACACAGCGCGTCTGTGTTGCGTGCCAGTGTCACACACGCTGACACACACACACTGGCACGCAACACAGACACACACACACACGGTGACACACACACACACACACACACACTGACCAGTAGAACCATCAGACCTCTTGAGCGACCATTAACAAAGTGAAAGGTTTCATAATGTTTTGATGTTCCGTCTTCAATCCTTCATGCTTGACCTTTCTCATCGTCTCCGTGACCTTTGGTGACCTCGAGGTTCCTCCTCACCTCGATGAGCTCTGACAGACGCACACAAACAATGGATTTGAGCCAAAGTGTCGGATTAACTCAGACAGAGAGATGATGAGGTCAAAGGTCACCGCTGTGTGATGCTGATGGGGGGCCGACATGTACAGTGTAAACTAGAGGGAGGAGGAAGAAGAAGAGGGGAGGAAGAGCGGAGGAGGAGGACTCTTATCACATGTGATCAGGACATCATGATGTTTCTCTAGTCTCTGATCATGTGACTTTGTAAAAAACCAATCAGTGTTTAGACCAACAGGAGGAAAGCTAGAGCTAGTGACGTTAGCAGCACCGCTAACAGAGAACCAACAGGAGAAGAGCTAGTAACGTTAGCGGCACTGCTAACGGAAAACCAACAGGAGAGCTAGTAACGTTAGCAGCACTGCTAACGGAGAACCAACAGGAGGAGAGCTAGTAACGTAAGCAGCACCGCTAACGGAGAATAAACAGGAGGAGAGCTAGTAACGTTAGCAGCACCGCTAACGGAGAACCAACAGGAGGAGATCTAGCATTGTTAGCAGGATCGCTAACGGAGAACCAATAGGAGAAGAGCTAGTAACGCTAGCAGAATCGCTAACAGAGAACCAACAGGAGAAGAGCTAGTAACGTTAGCGGCACTGCTAACGGAAAACCAACAGGAGAGCTAGTAACGTTAGCAGCACTGCTAACGGAGAACCAACAGGAGAGCTAGTAACGTTAGCAGCACTGCTAACAGAGAACCAACAGGAGAAGAGCTAGTAACGTTAGCGGCACTGCTAACGGAAAACCAACAGGAGAGCTAGTAACGTTAGCAGCACTGCTAACGGAGAACCAACAGGAGAGCTAGTAACGTTAGCAGCACTGCTAACGGAGAACCAACAGGAGGAGAGCTAGTAATGTTAGCAGCACCTCTAACGAAGAACCAACAGGAGGAGAGCTAGTAACGTTAGCAGCACCGCTAACGAAGAACCAACAGGAGGAGAGCTAGTAACGTTAGCAGCACCTCTAACGAAGAACCAACAGGAGGAGAGCTAGTAACGTTAGCAGCACCGCTAACGGAGAACCAGCAGAGGTTCCCTTCAGTTACATGATGGTGCATTCAGGCTCTGCTCAGTAAAATTGAGTGCTAGCTGAAGGTAAATGATAAGTTCTTGTGATGCGTTCCAGTGTAATCCAGTAAAATGTAGTGTTGGTGATGAACTAGAATGAATTCAGATGTGTTCTCAGGAATATGAAACGTATTAGAGATTTATTTGTATTGATTTACTATTAATCACTCGTATCTGGTCCCTGCAGACCAGCTGAAGGCCGTCATGGAGCAGGTCCTGGACTTCGCGGTCCATGAGCTGACGAAGATCGTGGAGGCCTCGTTTGACGACCTGCTGCTGGAGATCACCAAGATGGAGCGAGAGCAGCAGGACCTGGGGGAGACGCTGGACCGGAGCTCCCTCAGGGGGGGGGGAGCGGGGGGGCGGGGCCGGGGGCAGGAGGCGGGGCTCCGAGAACGACTCGGTGTCGCCCAGTGGCTCCGAGGACGCCCGGGAGGAGCCTGAGGGACCCGCCTCCAAGGAGACACCGGGGACTAACGGTGGGTGGAGCCCTTTAATGTCACTGTGATGTCACTGTGATGTCACTGTGATGTCACTGTGATGTCACCGTGATGTCACTGCCTTGTTCTACTTAAACACATGATACACGTTTAGGGTTTTCTTCTCCATCTGTTCCTCCTTCACTTGCCCAGCTCTCCTTTCTTACTTCCTTTGTCTTCTTCCTTTCCTTCATCCTTTTTCTCTTCTGCCTCCTTTACTCTCATTTCCTCTCTTACCTCCTCCCTCTTTTCTTCTTTCTCCTCTCCTCCTTTACTTCCTTCCTCACCTTCTTCTTCACTTCCCCTCTTCTACTTTCTATCCTATCTCCCTCTTCCTTCCTCATAACCTCCTCTTCCTCCTCCTCCTCCTCCTCATGGTCTCTTCTTCCTCTTCCTCCTCTTCCTTCATGGTCTCCTCCTCCTCATGGTCTCTCTCTCCCCCCTCAGACTCGGACCGCCCCCCCGTCCTCTCGGTGTCCCAGGACTGGGTTCCCATCCTGGACCAGGTCTTTGGTCAGAAGTGGTGCAGCGACGTCTGGCAGATCAAGGAGCTGGATGGAGGAGGAAGAGGAGGAGGAGCCAGACGAGGAGGTGAGCGGAGTCTGGGTGAGGGAGGGGGGCAGCAGGACCAGGGCCCTCTGGGACCCCCCTCTGGGACCCTGGAGCCCTCCCCCTCCTCCCCCCAGCAGGACCCCCGCTGGACTCCTCTGGAGGACATGGAGGTGTTTTCTCCTGATGAAGAAGCTGCAGATGGTCAGAGGAAGACCAGCGAACCTGGACCTGGATCTGGATCCGGACCTGGACCTGGACCCGGACCTTTACCTGGACCCGGACCTTTACCTGGACCCGGACCCCCCCTCAGCCCTACAGGTGACCACCAAGCATGTTTCATGAAAGACGTATCAGCGTCTTCTTCTGTGGTGACAGCTTCACATTTCTGTTGAAAGTGGTATAATAACCAGAGGGAGTGGTGTAATAACCACCCTGGTCTCTGGTCTCTCTCTGGTCCCCTGACCCTGGTCCCTGGTCTCTGGTCTCTGGTCTCTGGTCTCTCTCTAGTCCCCTGACCCTGGTCTCTGGTCTCTGGTCCCTGGTCTCTGGTCTCTCCCTGGTCCCTGGTCCCTGGTCTCTGGTCTCTCCCTGGTCCCTAGTCTCTGGTCTCTCTGGTCCCCTGACCCTGGTCTCTCTCTGGTCCCCTGACCCTGGTCTCTCTCTGGTCCCCTGACCCTGGTCTGTCTCTGGTCTCTCTGGTCCCTGGTCTCTGGTCTCTCCCTGGTCCCTGGTCTCTGGTCTCTCTGGTCCCTGGTCTCTGGTCTCTTTGGTCCCCTGACCCTGGTCTCTCTCTGGTCCCCTGACCCTGGTCTCTCTCTGGTCCCCTGACCCTGGTCTCTCTCTGGTCCCTGGTCCCTGGTCTCTGGTCTCTCTGGTCCCTGGTCTCTGGTCTCTCTGGTCCCTGGTCCCTGGTCTCTCTCTGGTCCCCTGACCCTGGTCTCTGGTCCCCTGACCCTGGTCTCTCTCTGGTCCCTGGTCCCTGGTCTCTGGTCCCCTGACCCTGGTCTCTGGTCTCTCTCTGGTCCCTGGTCCCTGGTCCCTGGTCTCTCTCTGGTCCCCTGACCCTGGTCTCTGGTCTCTCTCTGGTCCCTGGTCCCTAGTCTCTGGTCTCTCTGGTCCCCTGGTCTCTGGTCTCCCCCTGGTCCCTGGTCCCTAGTCTCTGGTCTCTCTGGTCCCCTGACCCTGGTCTCTGGTCTCTCTCTGGTCCCTGGTCCCTGGTCTCTGGTCTCTCTCTGGTCCCTGGTCCCTGGTCTCTGGTCTCTCTCTGGTCCCTGGTCTCTGGTCCCTGGTCTCTGGTCCCTGGTCTCTGGTCTCTCTCTGGTCCCTGGTCTCTGGTCTCTCTGGTCCCTGGTCTCTGGTCTCCCTGGTCCCTGGTCTCTCTGGTCCCCTGACCCTGGTCTCTCTCTGGTCCCCTGACCCTGGTCTCTCTCTGGTCCCTAGTCTCTAGTCTCTGGTCTCTCTCTGGTCCCCTGACCCTGGTCTCTCTCTGGTCCCCTGACCCTGGTCTCTGGTCTGCAGGGTCCTCGATGCTGCACCGCCTCCTCACGCTGCCGTCTCAGCTGCTGGACGAGGACAAAGAGCCCGTGTCCCTCCGGTCGGGGAACGGAGCCCAGGAGCGAGCGGCTCCAGCCCGAGAGGAAGAGGATGAGGAGGAAGAGGAGGAAGAGGACGGGGAGGACAAGGGGAGGAAGGTGAGAAAACATGAAGCATCTTCATAATGAGTTTAATACAAGCAGTAACAGCTGATCTTCTTCTTCTTTGGTTTCAATTATGAACTTATTTAATTATCATATTTTCATAATAAGTGAAATCTTTGAACCAGATCAGAACTACTAAATATTTATTCAGAATTTTAAAAATGTTATTATTTCCTTTTTTACTAAATGCTGTTATTTGAATGAAAATGTCTGATTTGATTTAAATAAATATAATGCATTTACCTTTATTCAACCAGGATCATCTCATTGAGATTATTAATGATTTTTTTTTTTTTTAATCTCGAAATGAAAACAGAGAAAACCATCAAACTTAAAAAAAGATTCACATAAAAGAGACGACGCGTCAATCACTTTCAGTTTGAAGCAGAAGGGTTGTATGTATATTTATTTATATATTGTTTTTTTTACATATATATTTATTTATAATATTATTGTATTTAAAACTAATCATAACTAGATCTGTTTTAATACAAATTAAATACAACACATTAAAAGTACAACATCTTGTATTGTTGATGGTTTACTGACTTCAGAGTGTTGAAATGGATCAATAATCAATAATCAGAGTTCTATCTGATTTTGATTTAGTGCTGATTTATGATTTAATATCTCTAATTAATTGTGTGTGTGTGTGTGTGTGTGTGTGTGTGTGTGTGTGTGTGTGTGTGTGTGTGTGTGTGTGTGTGTGTGTGTGTGTGTGTGTGTGTGTGTGTGTGTGTGCGCGCAGAGGAAGAGGAGGCGTGTCTGGTCAGAGTGTGAGGAATGTGGGCGTCGCTTTAGCCGCATGTCTCTCCTGAAGGTTCACCGTCAGACTCACGCCTCCTCGTCGCCTCCGGCTGGCTCCGCCTCTTCTCTGGATGGCTCCGCCTCCTTGTCACTGGATGGCTCCGCCTCCTTGTCTCTGGCAGGCTCCGCCTCCTCCGCGCTGTGCTGCACCGCCTGTGGGAAGAGGTTCTCCTCGGCGACCCGCCTCCACAGCCACATCCGGACCCAGCACCCCGGGGCCCGGTCCTGAACCCGGAACGGGATCAACGGAGCTGCGACAGACCAGGATCCACAGAACCTGAGACCAGGATCCACAGAACCAGAACCATCAACGGAGCTGCGACAGACCAGGATAAGCAGAACCAGAACCTTGATCCACGGAACCAGAGACCAGATCAGAACCAGGACCAGGACCTCAACAGCACTTTATTGTTATTAGAGACACTTATTGTAAATAATCAATCAATGAGATTAATTTCTGAAACTTTAGATCAATTATTGAAGAATGTGAGGAAACATTTAAAATATAATTAATAATTTATTGGAGCATTTAAAACCTGATCAGAGCTCCAGATATGTGAGATTGATCTCAGAAAACATGAAGTTGCTCTAGGATCCGTCGAGTCCGGGTCCTGGTCTGGGTCCTGGTCTGGGTCCTGGTCTGGGTCCTAGTCTGGGTCCTGGTCTGGGTCCTAGTCTGGGTCCTGGTCTGGGTCCTGGTCTGGGTCCTGGTCCTAGTCCGGGTCTGGGTCCTGGTCTGGGTCCTGGTCTGGGTCCTAGTCTGGGTCCTGGTCTGGGTCCGGGTCCTGGTCTGGGTCCGGGTCCTGGTCCGGGTCCTGGTCTGGGTCCGGGTCCTGGTCTGGGTCCTAGTCTGGGTCCTGGTCTGGGTCCTGGTCCTGGTCCTGGTCTGGGTCCTGGTTCTGGTTCTGGGTCTGGGTCCTAGTCCGGGTCTGGGTCCTGGTCTGGAAACATTCAGCTGTTTTCAACGTTTTTTACTTTTGAAAGAAATCAAACAGAAAAACAAACAGAAAACAATATTTTATGAAACGACGATCAAAAAAAAGAAAGTTGTTTTAAATTCTGTGAACTTTGTTTCATCTTTGAATCTTAATTATTATAATTATGAATTTCATCTTCAAATCTTAATTATAATTATGAATTTCATCTTTGAATCTTAATTATTATAATTATGAATTTCATCTTCAAATCTTAATTATAATTATGAATTTCATCTTTGAATCTTAATTATTATAATTATGAATTTGCTGATTTATTTTAATGTTTTTTTCTACAAACTAATTTACTTAAAGACAACGAAACTGAATAGATTCAAGAGATGTGAATCAAACAGGAAGTACAGGATCTGACTGGGAGTTATTGAAGAGGAGGAGGAGACGAAGGGGACTCCTCCTCTTCCTCCCGCAGAAGGAAACGAGCTCCGGCTGCTGCAGGTGAGTTTCAGTCTGCAGGTGAACTCTTTGTGTGTTTTTTAATCTTTTTTTGCAATAAGCTTCTCGCCTCAGCAGCCGGCCGTGTGGAGCGTTGTTTCCTGCTTCCTGTTCCCTGTTTCCTCCTTCCTGTTCCCTGCTTCCTGTTCCCTGCTTCCTCTGGTGGTGGTTCGTGTTTCGTTTAAAGTGTTTTTTTTATCGTTTCTTTCGGTGGACGATCGACTCTAAACAGAAAAAACACAAAAGGAGGACGAACTTGGATTGTTTTGCTCGTTGAATGTGAATCTCAGCCGATTGTTTCCTGTTTTTAACGTTTGCTGTACAGAGTTTAGTTTTCAGACTGAATTGATGATGAAACGAGAGGACGAGTTCAAACCTCTACTTCCCTCATTCCTTTCCTCATCCCTCGTTCTTCGGGTCAGTTCGCTTCAGTGACCTCATGTTGACACGCATACCTCCTGAAAAACAAACATTACCACATATATATATATATATATATATATATATATATATATATATATATATATATATACACACACTGCACAATTCTAAGTTTATACGCTTTTTAGAATTTCTATAAATGTTTTTCTGACTTTAACTCATTTTAAACTTTTTTTTTTTTAAGAAATCTGAAAAAGTATGGAAGCCCGTCAGTGTCAAGAAAGGGAAAGAAAATATTTTTTTTTTTAAAAACTTTGATTTACTAAAATTAAAATGTGTGGAAGCTCATTATTGGCACGGAAAGAGAAAAATATAATTAAATGTTGAGAATAAAAAAAAAAAACACAACACAAAAATATAAAAAGATACGAAAATTCTGACTTATTTATTAATTTTGCGGTAGCTTCCATTAACCTGCTGGATACGACAAATTTCCATATTTAGTTAATTAATTCTGTACAAAAAAAACAAAACAATACTTTTTTTTTTTTTCTAGCTTCAGCTAATAATAATTTTCTCGACTGAAATGAATTGATGGAATAGAAACGCCTCAAAGGCGATGAGTCATTCCAACCTGTTGGACAGGAGGAGGAGGAGGAGGATGATGATGATGATGATGATGAACAGAAGCATCAGACATTAATGCATCGCTGGTGACTTTCATGTTTCCGCAACAGCACTTGGACCTTTTATGCTTTTTGACCGTGTTTTTATTTTTGCTCCGTTCTAAATCCGATAATCCGCTGACGATGAAGGCAGTTCCTCTTCCTCACCTAAAGCTCCTCGTCCGCTTCGCTCGCTTCTTTCTTTCTTTCCGCCTCCACACGTGTTCACATACCTCATTTTTATTTGTGCAGTGTTTTGTATTTGTTCCTCTTTCCACACAGACCTCGTTACCTCAGTAGATGTTTGACTACAATAATGTTCTTTTGTTCTGTTTCCATTTTTTTTTTAAAACACAACCTGAAGCTGTCGCGTAAAAACCACAAAAACAAACAAACATCTCCGGTCCCTGGAAGACTTTGTCTCTAAATACGTGAAGAACATCATCTTTCTGGACTCGAATGACCAGTTTTAGCAGGTTCTAAAGAGCCCAACAGGGTGTTATGAAGTATGGAAGCCCAAGACGAGAAACACATTTATAATAATAAAGTAATCTGTCTTTTGAGCCTTAAGGGTCGCAGAGAACTTTAAAGCTCCGCCGTGTGTTTAGCAAAACTAACAATGAGATCAAACATGGGACCAGAAAATAAACGTTTAAATGAGTCGTAAACAAACAACCGCAAGAACAGAAAGTAAGAAACACAAAATAACGCCAGAGAAAGAAGAAGCCGCTTCCAGATGTTCTCCAGATGTTTGTTCTGAACCAGAAACGCACAAAGAACGAGTAGTTCTGTGGTTCTTACGCGATAGCAGCTGCTTCACTGCACTGAACCCGCTGGACCGACGGGAACCAGGACCGGTTCTGGTTCTGGTTGGGGGTTCTCAGCATCATGTGACCTGTTCACCAGGTGATCCTCCCGTTCTTGTTTACAAACCCGAGCAGGCGGCGGCGGCTGGAACCCGTGACTTCGCCGCGTGCGTTGCCAAAACGTAGAACCGATGTAATCCAGTCGAGGCCACGAGTTCTGACTTTTAGTAAATTGTGGCCTTTTTATTAATACAAAATATATAATCATACACGTTCCTTTAGGCTTTCAGACGCTTTCGGACGGCGTTCATATGGTTTTTATTTCACGTGTTGACGGTTTGTTCCCGCGTGGACGACGACACAAAGCTGAGAACGGAGAGAAAGAAGGGAATCAATGATAGTTTCACACCTGGACCTGTGGAACCCAGGGTTCCCCACAGAACCCCTCCTGTTAGTCTGTAGACGTAGAGCTGGGGTTCCCTGTTAGTCTGTAGACGTAGAGCTGGGGTTCCTCAGGGAACCCTTCCTGTTAGTCTGTAGACGTAGAGCTGGGGTTCCCTACAGAACCCATCAGAATCCGTTTATTTGCCAGGAATGTTTACACAAACGAGGAATTTTTCTAGGCGGAAAGTGCATAACATTAGACATGAGACGTTAGACGTAGAGCTGGGGTTCCCCACAGAACCCTTCCTGTTAGTCTGTAGACGTAGGGCCGGGGTTCCTCAGGGAACCCCTCCTGTTAGTCTTCAGAAGTAGAGCTGGGGTTCCCCACAGAACCCCTCCTGTTGGTCTTTAGAAGTAGAGCTGGGGTTCCTCAGGGAACGATCCAAGCTCCTCTTAAATTTCGGGGACGAAAGGGATATTTTTAACGTTTAAATATAATTTTACTGGACTCGGGCGGTTGGCGTGACTCGTGTTCAGATGTTTGTTGTTCTTTAAATATCCATTTGTACGCCCGTGTGACGTCACGGCAACGACCTGCTCGTTGGAAAAGAACGTTCATCTTGTTTTTTTTAGATTTGATGCAATACTTTTGATAAAAATGTGCCCTTTTTTTGTAAATCAGCAGTCTAATAAAACCAAATCTAAAAGTGTTCCTATTTCATAATGACATTTTAAAAGCCGGGCCATCGTCCGTTAATGTGAACTCAGAATCGATGTGACCTTTGACCTTTCTGTGGCCGACTTCAGTTGTGAGTGAATTGTTTGCCAACGTCTCGTCTTCAGAAGCAGGAGAGGTTTGGCTGTTTTGTGCCCGTGTTGATCACAGCGTCTGAATGTCTGTCCGCCATGATGACGAAGACGAGGAGGAAGGAGACGCTGTGTTTCCTTCTTTTGTTATTATTTACCTGTTTTAGTCCACGAGACCGGGTACTTTTTAGTGTTATGATTCAAAGAAAACCAATAAATGTTCACGACAACCAGCCGGCTTGATGCTCTCTTTTGATTCATATTTCATGTTCACTCCTTTACATACTTACATACATAAAACCACTGCATTTCAAATGTTACTTAAATATATAATCAAGAAAATATTAAGTATTAAATACTTAACATTTTAATGAAGTATAAAAGTGAAAAAATGCTTGTGCATACAATAAAACATTTTGTTTTAAACAAACAAAAAACTTAAATAGCTTTCGTAATATTGTAGTTTGAATAATACTTTGTTTATCCGAGAGCTCTAAATGGGAGGAGTTTCTTTCAGCTGCTGTCGCTGCCCATGCTGCTGCAGCTCCTGGAGCTAATGCTAACGCTGCTAGAGTTGCTAGCGCAGCTAGCACCACTAGAGCCGCCGGTGAATCATTTTAGTTGTACTTGCATATTTAGTCTGAGTTATATAAACATAAAATATGTAATTGAATATATAAATCAATAATAATATATTACATCTAGCCAAATGTATATAAATACATACAATTAATAATGACATATATAAATCATCCAACAAAAAAGATGTAGTCCAATTTATATAAATACATAAATCAAACAAAATACATCTAATGTAAATTATAATTATTAATGCCAATACATCTACTGATCACTGTAATTCTAATTAATGTGACATAATTAGATATTTAATGAGTAGATTATTGCTCTGGAAGACGTCACCACTTAACCGCGATGACCCGGATCAGCGGGAGGCGCGTGCCGCACATCAAACACCAGGTGCGTGAAGCTGAAAAATAAATGAATAAAACGAGCGCGAGGAGGTGACGACGACGATAACGTAACAATGTACCGCGCGCGCACCCGCGTACCCGCTCGTGCACGCTGACAAATATACCCAACCTTCTACTACCGTTGCCGTAGTTACCTAGCGCGAGGAGCGACCAGTGGGCAGGCGGGAAGGAAGGGAGGGAAGGAAGCGAGGAAAGGAGGGAGGGAGGAAAGGAGGGAGGGAGCGGAATTAGTCAGCGGTAGAGGAGGGAGGAGAGGAGGCGAGGCGGCGGGTTGTTTCTGCCGAGGTGGACGTGGCGGGTCCGGCTGCGCGAGCGAGGAAGTGACCGAGGAGAGCGCCATGAAGCGGACCATTAAGCGGACCACCCGCAGGTAACGTACCCTCACGCGCACCCTGACCCGGCCGCCGCGCGCGGCTTCCGGCTTCCACGCGCGCTGACAGGAGAATCCGCACAGATTTCATAATCTGACCGGCTGGTTTTTTCTTTTGTGTCGGAGGGTGTCAGTTTCTCACACGTCTTCTACGGGGGAGGAGGGGGAGCATCCAGCGGGGGGAGCGCAGCCAGGGGGGTGGGGGAGAGGACGGGGGGGTCCCGGAGCCGCGGCTCCCCGCTCTCACCGCCTCTCATCCCGGCTCCACTCTCGCTCTCTCCCCGCTGCGTGATAAACAAGATGGCTGCTCGCTGCTCCAGCTAGCGAGACATGGCAGCCTGCCCTGTCTTTGTGAGCCGGGGAAGCGCGTTTAAACCCGGGGGGAGAAGCACCGCAGCTCACTGTCCCCCGCTGGTGTACCGGAGGATGACCCGTTAACCGGGGAACTCGGGATTATTTCGCCCGGTTTGTGTCAGAGGCTGCGTGGCGACTCGAGAAGGTGTTGTTCAGGAGACAGGTAGAGGCTTCCGGTGCTCACCGGGACGCACGCGCCTTTAGTTGCCTTTACTTCATTGAGTATAAACGTGTTATGCAGCTTTCAAAAGTATTCACATCTTTACTGTAGTAAAAGTACCTCAGTAGTTAGTGAAAGTACTCCACTACACGTAAAAGTCATGCAGTCGAAACCTCCCTGACGTAAAAGTGCATGCATATTGTAAACAAACTGCAGTAAAAGTGCATGCATATTGTAAACAAACTGCAGTAAAAGTACATGCATATAGTCAACAAACTAGTAAAAGTACATGCATAGTGTCAACAAACTGTAGTAAAAGTACATGCATATTGTTAACAAACTAGTAGAAGTACATGCATATAGTCAACAAACTAGTAAAAGTACATGCATATTGTAAACAAACTGCAGTAGAAGTACATGCATATAGTCAACAAACTAGTAAAAGTACATGCATATTGTAAACAAACTGCAGTAGAAGTACATGCATATTGTCAACAAACTGTAGTAAAAGTACATGCATATTGTCAACAAACCAGTAGAAGTACATGCATATTGTCAACAAACTGTAGTAAAAGTACATGCATATTGTTAACAAACTAGTAAAAGTACATGCATCTTGTCAACAAACTAGTAAAAGTACATGCATAGTGTCAAAACAATAGTTGACAATATGCATGTACTTTTTACTTTGTTAACAAAATAGTTGTAGTAAAAAAAGTCAAAGTAAAAACAGTAGTAAAAGTATTGCAATCAGTGTTTAGCTATTTCTTTATGTTTATGGATCAATACTTTTGCAGCGTTATTGTGCATGTTGTGTTTTATTGCTGTTGCATGTTTTAAGAGTATTTATATATCACGAGTACCTACATGAATATCTTGATACTGAAACAAAGTACTACCACAGAAACCTGCAGCACCAGGAGTTCTGTAATAGTACATCTTCTTGTATTGAGCTCCACGCGTAATGTTGTTTTATAGTTTACTTTATGCTCGCAGTGGAGGACAAAGTCAAGTACAAGTACACAGAAGTTGTACTTGAAGGAATATTTCACCCACAAAATGAGTTTGTATATCAGATACTCCGCTTCGGTTCTAGAAGCAGTGAAGTCAATGGAGACAAAACTATATTAAAGTATTCCTTTAAGTGCAGTACTGTACATCGCGTCACTGCTAGTACTACTAGTAACTGTAAACAACAACTGTTTGCGCTTTGTACTAAAATAAGTTATTATACTTGTTTTGTGCGTGTGCAGGCTGGTCCCCGTCAGGTGTGGCTGGTGACATCATCAGCGACCCAGAGGACACGCCCCCCCCAGGACAGGTAGATTCTACAGAGGAGGGAGGAAGCGTTGGCGATACGTCGGCCGAAGCGGAGGAGGGTTAGCTCCGCCCCCTCACCATGACGGACCTAGAGGCCGGGTGTTTGAGCCTCGGCTCCCCGCCCCCCCCTCTGGACCCACCCGCGCTCAGGTCGCTGGCGGCGGAGGTCGCCGAGCCGCTGGTGATGCTGCCGTGCGTGAAGAGCGAGCCGGAGGACCTGGACCTGGACCTGGACCCCATCCGGACCGTGGACCTGTCGGAGATCCAGCCGCTGTCCACGGCCGAGCTGGGCCAGGACCAGATCAAGATGGAGATCAGCGGACTCGACTACATCAAGTCCGAGCATCACCACGGAGACCACCACCTGGGACACTTCCACCACGGAGACGTCACGGAGCTGGACTACAAGTCTCACTACGAGCCCAGCTCCATGTTCGACTACATCTCCCAGGTAAAGATCACTCAGATCAATCAGATGTTATTATAAGTGTGTTTATAAGTGTGTTTATAAATGTGTTATTGCTGTGTTACAGGTGACGGACACCCTGGAGTACATCAAGTCGGACCACCATGTGGACCTCCAGTGTTACTACACTGCTGAGCTGAGCTCCCTGAAGTGCGAGTACCCAGAATCCACCATGGCGTCCCGCCTGCAGCCCAACAGCCTGGAGTCCATCCACATGGCGGAGCTGCGCACCGAGCTCAACAAGCTGCGGCCCGACGGCCTGCTGGACGGCGTGGGCGGGGCGGCGGCGTACGAGGCGGCCGGCGATGCGGCGGGAGGAGGGTCCGGTCTGCCGAGCAGAACCCAGAACCTGGCGGCGAGGAAGCCCCGCAACACGCAGGGCGAGAAGCCGTTCTCCTGCGCGCAGTGTGTCAAGAACTTCAGCACGCTGGGGAACCTGAAGACGCACCAGCGCATCCACACCGGCGAGCGGCCCTACAGCTGCTCGCAGTGCGGCAAGAGCTTCGGCCAGGCCGGCAACCTCAAGCGCCACCAGCTGATCCACACGGGCCAGAAGCCCTACGTCTGCGCGCACTGCCCCAAGGGCTTCACCAAGGCCGACGACCTGCGCTCGCACCAGCGGCTGCACACCGGCGAGCGGCCCTTCGCCTGCCTGGCCTGCGGCAAGAGCTTCGGCCAGTCCAAGGAGCTGAAGGCCCACCAGCTGAGCCACACGGGGGAGCGGCCCTTCTGCTGCCAGCACTGCGGCAAAAGCTTCAGCAAGGAGGCCGGCTACCGGAACCACGTGCAGATCCACACGGGCGAGAAGCCCTTCACCTGCTCGCAGTGCGGCAAGACTTTCAGCAACTCGGGCGTGCTGAAGACCCACGAGAAGATCCACTCTGGCGAGCGGCCGTTCGGCTGCACGCAGTGCGGCAAGAGCTTCGGCCGCCTCGGGCACCTGAAGGCCCACCAGCAGATCCACACCGGGGAGCGGCCCTTCGCCTGCCCGCACTGCGCCAAGACCTTCAGCCAGTCGGGGCACCTCAAAGCCCACGAGCAGATCCACAAGCGGGATCCCGGCAGCGCTTGCGGTGCTAGCAGCGTTAGCAGCGTTAGCGGTGCTAGCGGCGCTAGCAGCGCTAGCAGCTCTAGCAGCGTTAGCGGCTCTAGCTGCGCTAGCAGCTCCAGGAGCTGCAGCAGCGTGGGCAGCGACAGCAGCTGAAAGAAACTCCTCCCCTTTAGAGCTCTCGGATAAACAAAGTATTATTCCTCTTTTTTTATAAATCCTATATATATAAAGCTCTTTTCCTTTTTCTTACATTTTCATACCTTTTGTGCTCTTTTGCATCTTATATGTTTGCAGGGTTACTCGACTGATTTGCTCTTATGCAAGTGTGTGTGTGTGTGTGTGTGTGTGTGTGTGTGTGTGTGTGTGTGTGTGTGTGTGTGTCCGTGTGTGTCCGTGTCCGTGTGTCCCAAAGGTCCAGTACTTATTCTGGAGTACTTATACACAAGCACAAAAATACTTCAGTGATCAAGTTTAAGAACTTGATTTTATTTTTAGTATTTTTTTTTACTGAAACCAGACCAGCAGCTCCTGAACCAGGACCCGTTTACTGACGGCTCACCAGTACTTCAGAGAGAGTACATGTACACGATGAAGGGTAAAGTCTGTGTACTGTCCGTGTTTTTATACTTAAATCCCACATGACGTCCTGCTGTGTCCTCAGTCAGCTGATCGTTGTGTATCGGAGAGAAAATACACGTTTTATATTTTTGACGACGAGACAAAGGGCACCAGCGTTCATGAAGAAAGTGCTCATTTAAAACCTCTTCGTCAGACGGATCAAAGTACTCATGTACTTCAGGTAAACGGGGTTCTGGTTCCTCAGTACGCGTTAAAGTACTTCAAAACTTGTACATGTACAATCTTCTGCCAACCGCGTGAGTACTCACGTTTTGGGTTTACTAGTATTTGCCTTCCAGCTGTGAGTACTCTGTGTTACTGTGTTCAGAACCTCGATGTTCAGTATTGATCGGTATCGATCGATCGGGACGATAATCTGCTGATGCCACATTCCTTTTGTTTTTTTTGTAGCAGAATAAAAATCATTCCAGTTTAAAGTTTTCTCTTCGTCGTCGGCTCCAAGAGGACCAAACCCATCAGCACAAAGGACCCGGTCCGGATCGCTCACTGTGTACAAATCTTTATTGATTGTGTCATTCCTAATGAAATCTAATAAAATGTTTAAAAAGAGACGACCGTGATGCAGCATCTTGTACTGGAGAAGAATTATTAAAGAAACTAATGAGACGTCGGCTCCGCTCTGCTTTCTTTTCTTCATGGGGTCGGTTCCTCTGAGCCGGGAATCGGACCGCCGGCCTTTTGTTCACTGACGTGTAAAGATGTGGATTATGTTTGATCCTGTTTCTGTTTCATAGATCGCTTCTGATGGTTGTGATGTAATTCACAAATGTGACTTTATTATTGTTTGTTTGTTCTTCGTGTTCCGTAAGTTCTCAAAGCCTTTCAGAGTAAATGAACCTCTATCTGTAGTCATGAACCACTTTCAAGCTTCAGGTTATTTTTATTATCTTAAAGTTACTGTGAAGAACATTTCATGTTGTGTTGGTTCTGTTTATGTGGACTAAAGAGGTAGTGTTGGTTCTAACGCCCCCTGTGGACTAAAGAGGTAGTGTTGGTTCTAACGCCCCCTGTGGACTAAAGAGGTAGTGTTGGTTCTGGTGCCCCCTGTGGACTAAAGAGGTAGTGTTGGTTCTGGTGCCCCCTGTGGACTAAAGAGGTAGTGTTGGTTCTGGTGCCCCCTGTGGACTAAAGAGGTAGTGTTGGTTCTGTTTATGTGGACTAAAGAGGTAGTGTTGGTTCTGGTGCCCCCTGTGGACTAAAGAGGTAGTGTTGGTTCTGGTGCCCCCTGTGGACTAAAGAGGTGGTGTTGGTTCTGGTGCCCCCTGTGGACTAAAGAGGTAGTGTTGGTTCTGGTGCCCCCTGTGGACTAAAGAGGTAGTGTTGGTTCTGGTGCCCCCTGTGGACTAAAGAGGT
The DNA here is from genome assembly GCF_910589615.1 of Taurulus bubalis. NCBI lineage: Eukaryota > Metazoa > Chordata > Actinopteri > Perciformes > Cottidae > Taurulus > Taurulus bubalis. Next base: position 21,141,999 of record NC_136605.1, read on the forward strand.
GGTGTTGGTGTCTGAAGCTTGTTTCTTGTCGTCGTGAGTTTAGACGTCTCAGTTTTCATGAGTCCTGATATTTCAGGGACTGAGAGTCTGATGGTTTTTCCACAGAGAAGAACTAGCCGCTAGCAACTAGCTAACTGACTAACTAGTTAACTCATAAGTCTGGCTAGTTGAATAATAAATATAGCTAGTTAACTGATAACTAGTGAGCTTATGTGTATATATGTGTATTTATATATATATATATATATATATATATATATATATATATATATATATATATATATATATATATATATATATATATATATACAGTGCCCTCCAGAAATATTGACACAAATCGGACCTTTTCATGAAAGACACATTTTTTTTGGACAATAAATACATATTTTTCTCTTAAACATGTGTGCCACAATTATTGGCACCCCGAGAAATTCTCATGATTTAAATATAACTGAAGTATATTTCCAGTCATATTTTACATTTTTAAGTTCACCTGTTTGATCAGGAGCTCTTAAGTGGTCAACCATGACTTCCTGTTGCACTGAGGTATAAATATGAGGTGAAACAGGCCAGATTCCCTTTTCCCTTCTCATTCATCACTATGGGAAAGACCCCAGAACACAGTGATATATATATATATATATATATATATATATATATATATATATATATATATATACACATATAAATTATATATGTATAATATATAATACAATTATATAATATTTAGTTCATAGGACTGAGTACCGGTGTCTTCACAGGTGAATGCTAACATGCTACGCTAACAGAGAAATGAGCCTTCAGACATGTTTTAGGAGAGTTTTATTCTGTGAAGCAGACTGCAGCGATGACCTATGTGATGATGGTGGTGGTGGTGGTGGTGGTGGAGGAGGATGAGGAGGAAGAGCTGAGAGAGAGAGAGAGAGGAAGTTAGCTCTAAAGGTTTGATCAGTCGGAGTGACGTCTCACTCTGTCGAGTATCACGGTCTTCTTACCCGCCTCCCTCCCCGTCCAGCAGCCTCCGGTACTCGGCGATCTCCATCTCCAGCCGGGTCTTGATGTCCAGCAGCATCTGGTACTCCTGCCCCTGCCTCTCCAGGTCGGCCCTCAGCTGCACCAGCTGCTCCTCCATGGAGGTCACCTGCAGGAGCACGAGGAGGTTCACAGGTGGAGGTCAGGGCGCAGAAACACAGAGGGGAGCGGACTGAAAGGTGTTTCCTCTCCGGCTCACCTGCATCTGGTACCCAGAGAGCTGCATGGAGTAGCGGTTCTGGATCTCAGCCAGCTGGGATTCAAGAGACCCTTTCTGCAGAGAGACGGACGAGTTAGAGGACAGAGGATACTTGTGAGTCCTACTGGTCTCTACTGGGACCCCTGTGAGTCCTACTGGGGCACCTGGGTAATAGCGGCGCTCACCATGCTCTGCTGGGACTGCAGCTCGATCTGCAGAGCCTGAAGTTGACTCTTTACAGTCTTCACCTCCGACATCGTTGATTTAATCGTCACCTCTGCGATCGTCACCTCCTCGTTGAGCGTCTCGGTCTGAGAGGAGGAGGAGGAGGAGGAGGAGGAGGAGGAGGAGGAGGAGGAGGAGGAGGAAGAGGAAGGAGAGAGAGTCACTCGGATGCAAAAGATCAGCCGGTACGTGATGAGAGTCTAGAGGAGTCCTCCTCCCACCTTGCTCTGGAACCAGGCCTCCAGCTCCTTGTTGTTCTTGGCGTTGAGCGCCTCGTAGTACTCCCTCACTTCCTCCATCACCTTGTTGAGGTCCTGGCCCGGGGCGGCGTCCACCTCCACGTTCACCTGGCCGCTCATCTGGGTCCGCATGGACAGCAGGTCCTAAGGAGGAGGTCACATGACACGTCACAACATGACACGTCACAACAGGCCACATGACACATAAACCAGTCGTGTCTCCTGAGCGGCTAGCGTAGCATGCTAGCACCCTGTACCTCCTCGTGGTTCTTCTTCATGGTCAGCAGCTCCTCGGTCAGGCTCTCGATCTGCATGGTCAGGTCTATCTTGGCCGCGCCCAGTTCTCCCATCAGCATCTTCAGCCCGGCGATGTCGGCCTCCACCGACTGACGCATCGACATCTCGTTCTCGAACCTGCGGCGTCACGGGAGGGACAAAAAGACAGAGATCCTTTAAACCTCTCGAGGAAATGATGTCAAAGATAACTTTATCAGTAGATACAGAAGGAGAGCTGGAAGATGCTAATAAAGTCCATCAACAAATACTAGCTTTGCTAATTACAAATGTGATATTTCTCAACATCTTATCTGATTCATATCTTATTGATCTGATTGGCTGATTATTGTGTTGTTGCCACAGTTCTCCACAGCCGCCAGCAGAGGGAGACAAAGCGCTGCAGGAAGCGCTGCTGCTGTCGGTGGGAGTATCTGTATCTGTTTTTCATCTTAATTTAGCTGGAAAGCTGCATGCATCTGAATTATTTGTTCATATATTGGACTCTGCATTGATTTGTGTGTGCTTTTATATAAACATGTGAATGTTCCAGACGGCAGAGTGAGTCCCTGACTTGAGTCTGAAGTCGTCCTGAGCCAGCTGGGCGTTGTCGATGCTCAGCATCACCGAGCCTTTGGCCAAGATGGCGTCCTGGATCTGCAAACTCCCACAAACAAACCAATCAGGAGAGAGGAAGGTATCTATTTAATATATTGTAATACGGTGACTCATACCCCCCCTCGGCCTCGAAAGAAGGAAAGAAAAGAAAAATCACCTGATACATATTTGTGTTTTTTTTGCAACGCGCAGGAAAAATCTGACATCAGTCGTAGTTTTATGACACAGAAATGTCCCTATTTTTCTTTAGGCGGTAAATGTTTGCTAAAGCAAAGCTGAAAGCTGCAGGTCTGGAGCAGCAGCTTGAGTCTTGGGCGCGGCGGCTCCACCTGATCTCGTGCTCACAGGTGTGCAGCCGCCACATCCATCCGATCAGCTGCAGAACTCGGGCCCTGAGGGCTGAGCGGCTTCGGTTACACGCGTCTGATTTCCTCCTCACGTTCTCTTGGTTTTGATGAACACTTTTGTGGCCCATTATTAAGAACATTATTGTTATGTTTTCCTCTTTATTTGCATTTATTTAGTGTTTTGTGATCAGATGTTTCTTTATCTTTTCATCTTTTACAGTTAACTTTCATCTTTTACCAAAAACAATTCTCCCGTCATCAGGATCCGTCAACAAGTGACTCAATAAACTACGAATAGATTTAGTTTCTGCTGATTTTCATCTTTTCTTTCTTGGTTAGATTTAGAAAAGTTATTAAAAAGGTGACGTCCTGCTGGACCCAGACTGCAGACACCTCCCCGAACACCATTTCCCACGCTGCCCCTCTTCCTCACCTTGCCCTGCAGCTCAGCGATGGTGACGAAGAAGTGGCTGTAGTCCCTGGAGCTGGGCCCGACCTTGCTCTCCAGGAACTGCCGGATCTTGAGCTCCAGCTCCCCGTTGGCCTTCTCCAGCGCCGCCACCTTGGCCAGGTAGGTGGCCAGCCGGTCGTTGAGGTTCTGCATCTCAAACTTCTCGTTACCGATGGAGTTGTCGCCACCGCCACCGCCTCCGCCACCGCCACCTGAGCCGAAGCCGAAGCCTCCGCCACCGCCACCGCCACCTGAGCCGAAGCCGAAACTTCCGCCGCCGCCCGCTCCGCCACCGTAGCCGCCTCCGCCACCGCCGGCAGAGAAGCTCCTGCTGGCCTGGGAGACCCTGATGCCACCACCTCCCGCTCCTCCCGACATGCTGTACGAGCTCATGCCTCGGCCTTGGTATCCTCCTCCGCCGCTGAGGCCCATCATGGATCTCTGTGAGAACATACTGGTCATGATGAGGATGGAGTGATGACAGAGGAGTGAGTCAGCCCGTCTTCTCCGTGAGGGAGTAGGAGAGGAGAGAAGTGAGAGCCCACAGATCAGTCGGCTTCTTTTAAAAGGCTCTCAGGTGGGCTGAGCTGCAGGTGAGGGCGGGGTCACGGTCCACACCTCCAGAGGTGGAACGTGACCCAGTACATTAAGTACTGCGCATTGAGGTACTTGTACTTGCTGCATGTACCAATGCAACTGTGTTGTGCACCTTTCTGCTATTTTACACTTTTGCACAGAATTCCAGAGAACCTTTAGTTCGCTGCTTTCTTCGATTGCAACGTTTCTGCAGGCCGTCGTGTTCGACCTGTGCAATAAGTCAGCGCTGTGTTTTTAACAGTCATCGCAAAACTGGTTCTGTCAAGTTTTTACTGCAGTTCAGATATATTGCAAATATTACATCCATCTCTGACAAACTCATCGACTCCTTCGTGACCTCTCAGTCAGACAGCTGGAATAATCTTTTCATTGCAGGCTTCTTAACTGATTCCAACTTTAACTCCTTCAGCGTCAAAGCAGAGGCTCCCAGTTCAGCTGCAACATGAAAGGAAGGAAATGCATCAATGCACTAGTCTATGAACTTGTTGGTTTTGACTTGGCACTAGTCGATGTACTGTAGTGGTACTCATAATCCATAATAATGGTATTGTTGTACTATACTTAATACAAATACTGCTTGCTGGTATTTTAACTTTAATAATACATCATTATATATTAGTTGCTTATATTTTCAATAGTCTAAACTTGCAAAGTAACTGAAGTTGCCAAATCAACGGCAGTAAACAATAAACAGTAAACACTTAGCAATAAACAGCTAGCACTAAACAGTCATCAGTAAGCAGTAAACAGTTAGCAGTAAACAGTTAGCAGTAAGCAGTTAGCAGTAAGCAGTAAACAGTTAGCAGTAAACAGTAAGCAGTAAACAGTTAGCAGTAAACAGTTAGCAGTAAACAGTTAACAGTAAACAGTTAGCAGTAAACAGTAAGCAGTAAACAGTAAGCAGTAAACAGTTAGCAGTAAACAGTTAGCAGTAAACAGTTAGCAGTAAACAGTAAGCAGTAAACAGTTAGCAGTAAACAGTTAGCAGTAAACAGTTAGCAGTAAACAGTTAGCAGTAAGCAGTAAACAGTTAGCAGTAAACAGTAAGCAGTAAACAGTTAGCAGTAAACAGTAAGCAGTAAACAGTTAGCAGTAAACAGTAAGCAGTAAACAGTTAGCAGTAAACAGTAAGCAGTAAACAGTTAGCAGTAAACAGTTAGCAGTAAACAGTTAGCAGTAAACAGTAAACAGTTAGCAGTAAACAGTTAGCAGTAAGCAGTAAACAGTTAGCAGTAAACAGTAAGCAGTAAACAGTTAGCAGTAAACAGTTAGCAGTAAGCAGTAAACAGTTAGCAGTAAACAGTAAGCAGTAAGCAGTAAACAGTAAACAGTAAACAGTTAGCAGTAAACAGTTAGCAGTAAACAGTTAGCAGTAAACAGTAAACAGTAAACAGTTAGCAGTAAACAGTAAGCAGTAAACAGTTAGCAGTAAACAGTTAGCAGTAAACAGTAAGCAGTAAGCAGTAAACAGTTAGCAGTAAACAGTAAGCAGTAAACAGTAAACAGTTAGCAGTAAACAGTTAGCAGTAAACAGTTAGCAGTAAACAGTTAGCAGTAAACAGTAAGCAGTAAACAGTAAGCAGTAAACAGTAAACAGTTAGCAGTAAACAGTTAGCAGTAAACAGTTAGCAGTAAACAGTAAGCAGTAAACAGTTAGCAGTAAACAGTTAGCAGTAAACAGTAAACAGAAGTAGGTCATCCTCCTGCAGTACAGTACCCAGGTTGTTGTTGTACTCTGAGTAGAAGTACACACCTGTGCTGGGGGCGGTTTGGTGCCCGTCCAGCTCCTGCTGGCGGCTCACAAAGAGCTCAGTGATGGCGATGACACGGCTCCTCGCCTCCTCGCCTCCTTGCCTCCTCGCCTCCTCGCAGGGGAAACGCCCTCGGCTGCCAGCCAGATACTTGTTGATGTATCGTCATGGTAACGGAATCGTGCAACAGAAGCGCTCTGTGTTCGTGTTGTTGACCTCTTACTGCCAGAGGTGCAGGCGTGACAGGTGACAGACAACAGGCAACAGGTGACAGGTGACAGGTGAGGCGTGTTCACGATGCACACGAGTGTGCAGGAGCTGTTTTAGTATGTACGTTCTGTATGCTAAAGTAACATCTGCTGTCGGATGAATGCAGCGGACGAACAAGTGAAATACTTCCTCCTGAAACGTAATAAAATAAGTGAAATAAAACCCGACCCTGAAGCGGCAGAGGGGGCGTGTCCTTCTGTCAGGAGGTCACCTGGCAGTCCAGCGAGTTCTCACGTGAGGAACGACTCGAGGGGATTGATGAGCAGCGCTCTGCCGTCACATGATGCCGCCTGTGTCTGCTCGCATGAGGCAGGCTGACACAGGCATGACAAGGACTCTAGTAGCTCATAAGGACTCTCAAGAGGACTCTCATATCATAAGGACTCTCGTAGCTCATAAGGACTCTAGTAGCTCATAAGGACTCTCAAGAGGACTCTCATATCATAAGGACTCTCGTAGCTCATCAGGACTCTCGTAGGTCATAAGGACTCTCGTAGGTCATAAGGACTCTCATAAGGACTCTCGTAGCTCATAAGGACTCTCGTAGGTCATAAGGACTCTCGTAGCACATAAGGACTCTCGTAGGTCATAAGGAATCTCGTAGCTCATAAGGACTCTCGTAGCTCATAAGGAATCTCGTAGCTCATAAGGACTCTCGTAGCTCATAAGGACTCTCAAGAGGACTCTCATATCATAAGGACTCTCGTAGCTCATAAGGACTCTCGTAGCTCATAAGGACTCTCAAAAGGACTCTCGTAGCTCATAAGGACTCTCAAAAGGACTCTCGTAGCTCATAAGGACTCTCATAGCTCATAAGGACTCTCGTAGCACATAAGGACTCTCGTAGGTCATAAGGACTCTCGTAGCTCATAAGGACTCTCAAAAGGACTCTCGTAGCTCATAAGAACCCTCGTAGCTCTTAAAGACTCTAAAAGCTCTTAAGGACTCTCGTAGCTCATAAGGACTCTAAAAGCTCATAAGGACTCTCGTAGCTCATAAGGACTCTAAAAGCTCTTAAGGACTCTCGTAGCACATAAGGACTCTCGTAGCTCATAAGGACTCTCGTAGCTCATAAGGACTCTCGTAGCTCATAAAGACCCTCGTAGCTGCAGGTGTGACAGGGTTAATAGCTCATAAGGACTCTAAAAGCTCATAAGGACTCTCGTAGCTCATAAGGACTCTCGTAGGTCATAAGGACTCTCATAGCTCATAAGGACTCTCAAAAGGACTCTCGTAGGTCATAAGGACTCTAAAAGCTCATAAGGACTCTCGTAGCTCGTAAGGACTCTAAAAGCTCATAAGGACTCTCGGACTCTCGTAGCTGCAGGGGTCTCTGGTCTCCGCTGCACGTTAAGTTCTTGTCCCGGCATGTTGCCGCGGTTCCTTCAGGGCTCTGCAGGAAGCTGAGCCGGTGTCGGTTAGCGTGGAACCTTTTTACCCTGATTTGCACATCAGAACTCTCTTTACTCTGACAAACTCAAAGGAACAATAGGGGCATTCAAAGTGCACGAGAACCAAGTCTCAAAGAATGGAACCGCCTCCAACAACAACACAGCACTGAAGAAGGAACACTTGTTAAAACAAGTGCAACATATTTTAACTGAACCACTAAAAGGTGAGTCAGACTTCCTTTATGAGTTGATTAGCTTCAGATGCATTTAAACATGTGCAGCATGTGAGCTCAATACTGACTGATAGAATCAAGGTACTACAGATACATTTACACTGATCCAGCTGCAGGAGTTGCCTTAACATATTTTAGGTTTTGACTAAAATTAATCAAATAATCACAAACTGGAGGTCCCATGGTGTAGTTTCTGATCTAGATATTGAAAAGATAGTCACACTCAACAAGTGCCAAGTCCAGACTAAATCCCAAATGAAGACCAAGTCCCAAGCTAAGACTAAGTCCAGACCAACAAGGATCATCAAAGATGTGTCTGCTGGAGATTACACATCTTTACAAAGGTCATATATATATATATATATATATATATATATATATATATATATATATATATATATATATTTATATATTTATATATATATATAATATATATATATATATATATATATATATATATATATATATATATATATATATGTGTGTGACCTTTGAGACATTTCCGTCTGAACCAAAGTGGTGGAAATGTTTGATAAACCCTCCCGTGTGGCTTTGCCTGAGCCTTGTTGGGTTAACGGGATCACCTGAGGCCCGGTGTGGACAGGACGAGTTAATGAACAACAATAATTCAATTTACACGTCAACATCTAATCCAATCAATCGATGCACATTGTCTTCAGGCAGTTTGACTGAACACGCAGTCTCACATTTAATCACTTAAGTAGGGCGACGACAGGCTGACTTACGCCCAATGGGGCCACTTTGAGTTCAGTGCCTTGCTCAAGGGCACTTTGATGAAGCTCTGTTGGGATTACTCTCCTGTCTTTGAAGCTCGTTGCGGCTTCATTCTCTCTTTCTACATTTTAACCTCCCGACTGTGACCGCACCTCAGCTCTGGTGAAGCTTAGCTCTGTAAACCGTCTGCCAATCAACTCCAACAAAGACATTCATCTTATAATTCTCTGTCCAAGTCCCAGCTCTAAAACAATACGGCCGTCAAAGGTGACAGTTGAACTTGTTCTTCAGCGTTTTTTACAAGTGTGAGAAACTGATTTTTGGCCCCCAACTGGGCCATTTTACAGGAACTTTTTGTACTGGTTTTGATTCCCATTGTCTTCTCACACAGTCGGTTCTTTCAACACCTTCAGAGCGGAATCAGCCGTCGGCTCATGAACATGAGATTTATGATCCGTTTGTAGGTCGACAGCAGAGTTATATAACACGAGGCCTGAGGCCGGGGAGGGAATGAAGAGTAATGAACCAATAACCATCAGGCGTAGTTCAGCTGCAGGTTTCACTCTGGACCTGGACCTGGACCCAGAGAGGTCAGCTGGTCTGAGGTCGTTGTGTCCAGCCTCGAGTCTCTGTGTGTGTCGCCGATCACGTTCGTAAAAACTAAATATAAACTTGTGTTGTGATGAACAACAAAGGGTTCGATGAGGTTACCATGGTCACAGAGCCAGAGGTAGCTCCTCACCTCCTGGGTCTCAGGTTTCTGAAGCTGGAGGCTGAAGCGCCATCGCGCCTCGGTGGCGTCAGATCAGAGAAACCTATACGTTCAGGAAATGTAAAGTCATCCCTCGCTTTCTTAACATTATTTATTCAAGGATTGGAGCCAAGTCGCCTCTCCTGGAAAACATCGTCGTTACATAACGAGTATTTCATATGACAGTTTTATGAAGACGTTCGTTATCGTGACGCCCGAGGCTCTCAAGTCTCCTCAAGGTGTCAGAATGCTTCAGCTCTGCTTTTAATACCATCGTCCCGTCCCTGCTGCACGTGCCTGACTCCACCTGCAAGTGGATCACAGACTTCCTGACTGATAGGAAGCAGCACGTGAGGCTGGGGAAACACGTCTCAGGCTCTTGGACCACCAGCAACGCCCCCCCCCCTCTGCTCTTGTCCCTGTACACCAACAGCTGCACCTCCAGTCACCAGTCCGTCAAGCTCCTGAAGTTTGCGGATCACACCACCCTCAATGGACTCATCTCTGGTGGGGACGAGTCCGTCTACAGGTGGGAGACTGACCACCTGGTGACCTGTGTGACTCCCCCGTCGACGCTGTGGAGTCCTTCCTCTTCCTGGGCTGCATCCTAACCCAGGACCTCATGTGGGAGCTGAGCATCAGCTCCATCACTAAGAAGGCCCAGAAGAGGATGTTCTTCCTGAGGCAGCTGAAGAAATCCGACCTGCCAAAGACCATGATGGTGCACTTCTACACTGCCATCGTTGAGTCCGTCCTCTGCTCCTCCATCACCGTCTGGTACGCGGCAGCCACTGCCAAGGACAAGGGCAGACTGCAGCGCATCATCCACTCTGCTGAGAGGGTGATTGGCTGCAATCTGCCGTCCCTCCAGGACTTGTTTGCTTCAAGGACCCTGGAGCGAGCTAGGAAGATTGTTGCTGACCCCTCTCACCCTGGACATAAACTGCTGGAGTCCCTTCCCTCTGGCAGGAGGGAAGGGACTCAGGACTCAGGACCTCAACCTTCTGCCACACAAACAGCTTCTTCCCGTCGGCAGTCAACAGAGCCCGGGTCCCCTAACAGAGCCCGGTAGATTTAATTGTAAATTTAAACATGCTCCCATTTCTTGCACTCTGTTTATTGTCAAACGTCATGCACCACCGCCATGACAAATTACTTGTATGAGAAAACATACATGGCAATAAATCATTCTGATTCTGACATCTTGAGCAGTATTCATTTCTAATCTCTGGAGATGAGGAACGCAAGCCGGAGGGGTTAATATGGATCAAGAGGGTTCATTCTCTGCTGATCCGGGACGTGAATCGGCCTGCAGGGCGCGGCTGCAGAGAGGGGCTGCAGAGCGGCTGCAAAGAGAGCGGCTGCAGAGCGGCTACAGAGAGAGCGGCTGCAGAGAGAGCGGCTGCAGAAAGCGCGGCTGCAGAGCGGCTGCAGAAAGAGCGGCTGCACGAGAGCGGCTGCAGAGCGGCTGCAGAGTGCGGCTGCAGAGCGGCTGCAGAGTGGCTGCAGAGCGCGGCTGCAGAGCGGCTGCAGAGAGAGCGGCTGCACGAGAGCGGCTTCAGAGCGCGGCTGCAGAGCGTGCCTGCAGCTGCCAGAACCCTGACACAGAACTAACAATAAAAAGCTCCAGTTGAGGTTAAAATAACAGCAGCTAGAAGAGAAGCATGATGGAATTGGCCAACAGGGAGCAGCATTGCATCACTTCTGACTCCATGCTTGTCATTTAAAGTTCCAGTAGAGCAGTATTTCTCAAACTGTGGGGCGCGGTGGTATTACAGGTGGAGTGCAAGGGGAAATGCTGTTATCATTAATAAATACATGGTGTTACGCTTGCACAACGGCCAAGATTCTTAGTGACTCGTCACATCCTGCCTTTCAAAACCAAATACAGATCTCAGCTAAACGTTGAGCATGACTTGAGAGCGGCCGTATCAAGTCTACAACCCCGTTTAAAAAAGATTTGTAGAGGCAAGCAGCTCACTGCAGCCAGTCATACCGATCCAACGTGATGATCACACATCTGCACTAATTCTGTTTTGTTTTGCACAGGTTGCACGTTATTGTTATTATCTTGAAAATATATTCAGTGCAAAACAGGTTATTTGCAGCCACAATAAGCTATTTCTTTTTCTCCAAATATTAGTTTTTTTTTGCACAGATAGAACTTTATTTGCATTGTTCTAACAAAGTGATTGCACATGTTATGAGTTTTTGTCTGATGGAGCGATCTGGTTTACTTGAAAGTGATTGCAATGTTCTGTATTCTATTATAAAGGCACAGATGGAGGAGTCACAAAAAGTTGTTACTGCAATAAAAAGTTCAGCATCGACCATTTTGTGACAATTTAGTTGGGAACTTTGAGGCTCTCGCTTCTCCGTGAGGGTTTGGTTCTGTCCCACAGGAATTACCCACAGTTCATAGCAATGTGACGTTAAACACGCAGTTCCCAATGGAAGAATGGAGACGTAAAAAGAAAAGAGGGAAACAAAAGACGCACGTGATAAAATACACTACAACGTTACGGATTAAAGATGGAACATAAAAACACATGAAATCAGAGGAATACAAGCAGGAATTATCAAACATTACGTTTTGACAAAAACAAGCAAATAAATAATTTAAAATGACTTCTCATCTCGTGAGGAAGACGTTCAAATCAGTAAAAAGTATCAAATAAACTAAATATAAATTATACATTTTTGGGGAAACACTGAACCAATATTTCCTGATTGAATAAACTACTAAAACTGGATGTTCAGTTGAAGTATTTCCGCCGTAACGTTGGCCCACAGACACTGAACCCCCAGCAGGGGGCGCTGCTGCGCTTCCAATGAGTCCGTTTGACTCGAAGTAGAACATTCATAACATACTTAATGTTGCTGACGTCACACTGTAGAGCTGAAGGTCTTCACTGCAATACATATTATATAAATACACACTGAACTACAACTATATGTATATAAATACACACTGAACTACAACTATATGTATAAAATACACACTGAACTACACTTACATGTATATAAATACACACTGAACTACAACTACATGTATATAAATACTCACTGAACTACAACTACATGTATATAAATACACACTGAACTACAATACATGTATATAAATACACACTGAACTACAACTACATGTATATAAATACTCACTGAACTACAACTACATGTATATAAATACACACTGAACTACAACTACAAGTATATAAATACACACTGAACTACACTTACATGTATATAAATACACACTGAACTACAACTACATGTATATAAATACTCACTGAACTACAATACATGTATATAAATACACACTGAACTACAACTACATGTATATAAATACTCACTGAACTACAACTACATGTATATAAATACACACTGAACTACAACTACAAGTATATAAATACACACTGAACTACAAGTATATAAATACACACTGAACTACAACTACAAGTATATAAATACACACTGAACTACACTTACATGTATATAAATACACACTGAACTACAACTACATGTATATAAATACTCACTGAACTACAATACATGTATATAAATACACACTGAACTACAACTACATGTATATAAATACACACCAAGCTAAAAGTAAACTAAGACTAAAAGTAAATAAAACCCCACTGAACTAAAAGTACATGTATATAAATGCAAAGTGAACTAAAAGTAAAAGTAAGAACTAATTATATAAAATATATAAAGTCTGTTCATCATGTCACAAACAAACTGTAAACAAAACAACACAAACTCAGTTTATTAGGAGTCGTTTTATTGATTTTTGGTCAGATTCTCAACATCAGTTAACGAGGATGATGAAGATGAGGAAGAGGATCGGCTGGCGCTCAGCTGGTCTGTAGGGTGGAGGTCTTGGAGGAGGAGGTCACCACCCTCCCGTCCACCACCTCCTCCACCACCACCACGGTCCGCTTGGTCGTGGTGGAGGAGGAGCTGACGCTGTCGACCAATCAGAGAACAGTGTGAGAGGGAGCTTCTAGTACTGTTATTGTACTTACTTAATAACTCACTAATTAGTACTTTGTACTTTGTACTTCCTAGTTAAACACTAACTAAAAATCTAGTTAATTACTAACTACTCCTCAGCCCCTGACCCTGTGTAACTCCTCCCACAGAGGCGATGACCTCACAGCTCACCTGCCGGCGGCCTCCCCGTCCAGCAGCCTCCGGTACTCGATGATCTCCATCTCCAGCCGGGTCTTGATGTCCAGCAGCATCTGGTACTCCTGCCCCTGCCTCTCCAGGTCGGCCCTCAGCTGCACCAGCTGCTCCTCCATGGAGGTCACCTGCAGGAGCACGAGGAGGTTCACAGGTGGAGGTCAGGGCGCAGAAACACAGAGGGGAGCGGACTGAAAGGTGTTTCCTCTCCGGCTCACCTGCATCTGGTACCCAGAGAGCTGCATGGAGTAGCGGTTCTGGATCTCAGCCAGCTGGACTTCAAGAGACGCTTTCTGCAGAGAGACGGGTTCGACATATGTTTAAATGAACATCAATCATGATAATAATCATTATTCTGCTACTTTACGTATATTTGTACGTGTATTTGTACACAGTGCACTAGTAGTAGTACTCACCATGCCCTGCGTGGACTGCAGCTGGATCTGCAGCGCCTGCAGCGTCCGCTTCACCTCCGTGACCTCCGACCTGGACGTCTGCAGCGTCTCCGTGGTGGTGACCACCTCCCGGCTCAGCGTCTCCGACTGCGGGGACACAAGCGCTCGCTGCACGATCAGGACGCACGGCGCTCTGCCGGCAGGAAGTGATGTCACGGCGTTACCTTTGTCTGGAACCAGACCTCCAGCTCCCTCTGGTTCTTGGCGGTGATCCCCTCGTACTGCTCCCGGATGTCCTGCATCATCTTGTTGAGGTCCTGGGCCGGGGCGGCGTCCACCTCCACGCTCACCTGGCCGCTCATCTGGGTCCGCATGGACATCAGCTCCTGGGGACAGGTGAGACATGTGGGACAGGTGAGACATGTGGGATATGTGACACAGGTAGGACGGGTGATACAGATGGGACATGTGGGACAGGTGAGACAGGTGGGACATGTAGGACAGGTGAGACAGGTGGGACATGTGGGCAGGTAGGACAGGTGAGACAGGTGGGATTTGTGACACAGGTAGGAAGGGTGAGACAGATGGGACAGGTGAGACAGGTGGGACATGTAGGACATGAGAGACTGGTGGGATATGTGACACAGGTAGGACAGGTGAGACATGTCGGACAGGTAGGACAGGAGAGACAGGAGAGACAGGTGAGACAGGTAGGACAAGTAGGACAGGAGAGACAGGTGAGACATGTGGGACAGGTAGGACAGGAGAGACAGGTGAGACAGGTAGGACAGGAGAGACAGGTGAGACAGGTGAGACAGGTGAGACAGGTAGGACAAGTAGGACAGGAGAGACATGTGGGACAGGTAGGACAGGAGAGACAGGTGAGACAGGTAGGACAGGAGAGACAGGTGAGACAGGTGAGACATGTGACACAGGTAGGACAGGTGGGACAGGTAGGACAGGTGAGACAGGTGGGACAGGTGGGACATGTGAGACAGGTAGGACAGGAGAGACAGGTGAGAGAGGTGGGACATGTGACACAGGTAGGACAGGTGGGACAGGTGCGACAGGTGGGACAGGTAGGACATGTCGGACGTCAAACGTTGTGAACTTTATTTTGAAAGTCGGCGTGCCCTCTGACCTCCTCGTGGTTCTTCTTGAGGAAGATCAGCTCCTCCTTCAGGCCCTCGATCTGCATCTCCAGGTCGGTCCGGGTCAGAGTCAGCTCGTCCAGGACTCTCCTCAGACCGCCGATGTCGGCCTCCACAGACTGACGCATGGCCAGCTCGTTCTCGAACCTGCGGAGCGAAGACGTGATGATGTCATAGTGGACGTATCCAGTAGATCATGTGATCAGGACGTCATGGATGTTTCTCTGGTCTCTGATCATGTGACTCAGTAAACAACCAATCAGTGTTTAGACCAACAGGAGGAGAGATAGTAATGGTAGCATCACCGCTAGCAGAGAACCAACAGGAGGAGAGCTAGTAACGTCAGCAGTACCACTACAAGAGAACCAACAGGAGGAGAGCTAGTAACGTTAGCAGCACCGCTAACAGAGAGCCAACAGGAGGAGAGCTAGTAACGTTAGCAGCACCACTACAAGAGAGCCAACAGGAGGAGAGCTAGTAACGTTAGCATCACCGCTAACAGAGAACCAACAGGAGGAGAGCTAGTAACGTTAGCAGCACCGCTAACAGAGAACCAACAGGAGGAGAGCTAGTAACGTTAGCAGCACCGCTAACAGAGAACCAACAGGAGGAGAGCTAGTAACGTTAGCATCACCGCTAACAGAGAACCAACAGAGGTTCACTTCAGTTACACGATGATGCGTTCAGGCTCTGCTCAGTGAAAATGAGTACTGGCCGAAGGTAAATGATAACGTTCTCATGATGCGTTCAGACTACTATAACAAAGTATAAGTACAACATTTAGAGGTTTTGATGGTTAACTGACTTCAGATCAGTTGAAATGATTTTAGAGGCGGAGCAATAAACTAGAAGGTGACAGGTGGACTCTTTGATTTCCTTCAGGTGTGTCGAGGAAGATGTATGAGTTGAGGCGACGCCCTGAGCTCACTGATGCATGATGGGACGTAAATATCTCTCCTGTCAATCAAGTCACACCTGAGTTAATCTTCCTCAATCTGTGTTCTCACTGACTCCGCCCACTTCTTACAGAAACTGATCAGGTCTGAGGTCAGTCACTATAGCTGATACTACTACTACTACTACTATTGTTACTACAGCTAATACTACATATAATATATATGTCTGTGTGTATATATGTACATGTATTTGTATATGTGAGACTCACTTGGTCCTGAAGTCCTCTGCCGCCAGATTCGCGTTGTCGATGTTGAGGTGAGTCGCTCCGTTCACCCTAATGGCCGCCTGAATCTGTGACATCATCGCATCAGAATGACATCATCAGGTGAGAGGACTCTTCTGGACGTGTGACGTCACACATGTACACATGTCAGGAGGAGGAGCGTTACCTTGCTGCTGATGTCGGCGATGGTGATGAAGAAGGCTCCGTAGTCCCTGCTGCTGGGCCCCACCTTGCTCTCCAGGAACTGCCGGATCTTGAACTCCAGCTCCCCGTTGGCCTTCTCCAAGGAGTGCACCTTTTCCAGGTAGGAGGCCAGCCGCTCGTTCAGGTTCTGCATGGCGAACTTCTCGTTGCCGATGGAGTTGCTGTCGGCGCTGCTGGACGCGTTGAAGCTGTAGCCTCCTCCTCCTCCTCCTCCTCCTCCTCCTCTTCCTCCTCCTCCCATGGAGGCTGAGGAGATGCGAACCCCGAAGCCGCCGGCGCCGCCGTACACGCTGCCGGCCCTCATGGAGGACACCTGCCCGCCGCCGCCCATCACGGAGCTGCTGGAGCTCCTCGTGGTCATGGAGGAGCGAGAGTAGGACATGATGATGATGATGAAGATGGAGGGTTCCTGATGAAAGGAGAGTGAGGAGCTGCAGGACTCTCTGCCCCTATTTAAACCTGCTGCAGCCAACCAGCAGCCAATCAGGAGCCAGCAGCAGCCAACCAGCAGCCAATCAGGAGGAAGCAGCAGGGGACAGGTGAGGCGGGCGGCAGGTATGCGGGTGTGCCGGGGTCAAGGGAAACATGTGACCTCTAGAGCTGCTGGAGGGTCACACCTCGGATATCACCAAGAGGCTCTGCTCTACATGGCAGCTGAGGGAGGAGCGGCATTACAGAATGCAGGTATTATATTATCATAATTATAATTATAATTATGATAATAAGGGTCCAGGCCTCCGTCACACCAGCGGATGATTAATGACACAAAAGAATGTGTTTTGGAATTATTATTTAATAGATTTATATTTTTATTGGTTTACAGGAAACGATGCGATACTTTAAGTTTATTAACGTTAACAAATCAATGACAAGTAGTACTAGAAGCAACTGCAGTAGTACAAGCAGTACTAGTAACACAATAAGTAGTAGTAGTAGTAGAGTCAGTAGCAGTAGTAATAGAGTCAGTAGTAGTACTAGTAGTAGTAGTAGAGTCAGTAGCAGTAGTAATAGAGTCAGTAGTAGTACTAGTAGTAGTAGTAGTAGTAGTAGTAGTAGTAGTACTAGTAGTAATAGAGTCAGTACTAGTAGTAGTAGTCAGTAGTAGTACTAGTAGTAGTAGTAGAGTCAGTAGTAGTAGTAGTAGAGTCAGTAGTAGAGTCAGTAGTAGTAGTAGTAGTAGTAGTAGTAGAGTCAGTAGTAGTACTAGTAGTAGTAGTAGTAGTAGTAGAGTCAGTAGTAGTACTAGTAGTAGTAGTAGTAGTAGTAGTAGAGTCAGTAGTAGTAGTAGAGTCAGTAGTTGTAGGAGTAGTAGTAGTAGTAGTAGTAGTAGAGTCAGTAGTTGTAGTAGTAGTAGTAGTAGTAGTAGAGTCAGTAGTAGTAGTAGTAGTAGTAGCAGTTGTAGTACTAGTAGTAGTAGAGTCAGTAGTTGTAGTAGTAGTAGTAGTAGAGTCAGTAGTTGTAGTAGTAATAGTAGTAGTAGAGTCAGTAGTTGTAGTAGTAGAGTCAGTAGTAGTAGTAGTAGTAGTAGTAGTAGAGTCAGTAGTAGTAGTAGTAGTAGTAGTAGAGTCAGTAGTTGTAGTAGTAGAGTCAGTAGTAGTAGTAGTAGTAGTAGTAGTAGAGTCAGTAGTAGTAGTAGTAGTAGTAGAGTCAGTAGTAGTAGTAGTAGTAGTACTAGTAGTAGTAGAGTCAGTAGTTGTAGTACTAGTAGTAGTAGAGTCAGTAGAAGTAGTAGTAGAGTCAGTAGTAGTACTAGTAGTAGTAGTAGTAGTAGTAGTAGTAGTAGTAGTAGGAGTAGAGTCAGTACTAGTAGTAGTAGTAGTAGTAGTAGTAGTAGAGTCAGTAGTAGTAGTAGTAGTAGTAGTAGTAGTAGTAGTAGTAGTAGAGTCAGTAGTAGTAGTAGTAGTAGTAGTAGTAGTAGTAGTAGTAGTAGTAGTAGTAGTAGTAGTACTAGTATTAGGCCTTTTAAGCATTGCAGGTCGAAACACTTGTTCTGCAGTGAATATGTTTTTATTAACGGTTTCACTGGCGTGAAATATGATATTCTCTCATGTAAACACAGTAAATTATACTTCTTACTAAGTAAGTAGGACCTGTCTATCAAAAGCACCACCGCCTGGTTAAAGGTTGAAGGTTAAAGATGGGGCTGCCAGAAGGAGATCTACAGGTGAAGGAGATCTACAGGAAGCAGGTGGATGTCCTCAGACCTGCATCAATAAAGGTGACTAAAGCTCTTCAGTCCTCTGCAGTGGACTTGTCTCAACGTGACTTTTGGCATCAGAGCTGCTGTTCTTTAACCGAAGTTACGCAAGACGTGCTTCTGTAACTGTGAGTGAACCCTTCTTCTTCTTCTTCTTCTTCTTCTTCTGCACCCTGCACCCTGCACCCTGTGCACCCTGTGCACCCTGCACCCTGTGCACCCTGCACCCTGTGCACCCTGTGCACCCTGTGCACCCTGCACACCCTGCCCCCCGCAGCTCCTCCTGCATTCCATCTATTGTGCCCGCTGGTAATCTCTGTTGACACAGCCGAGGCCTCGTTGTGTGCACTAACGTCCTCGCTCTCAGCTTCGAGGGAAGCAGATAAGAGAGAAATGTTATCGGACCGGTTCCTGCACCCCGATCCTGACCTCCTCCAGGGTTTACTGCCCAGGTGATGCATGGCTTTCTGCTCGGTGACAGGATGACAGCCGGCATGCAGAGAGCCAGCAGGAACCACCTGAACCTGCACGGGTTCTGTGTCGGGACGCGTCTCTCTAATATCTAAAATATGTAAAGAGGGACGTGCTCTATGACAGAGAACGTTTCATGGTTAACACGATATATACTATAAGTACTATAAGTACTACGAAGCGGCGTTTAAACCTCCACATTCCTGTCATGTTTAATAATTCATCATTCACAAAAAAACAACCTTTAAAACCTTTTGAGAGCATGAAAATGCTGCTATGAACTGATTAATGTCTCATGTTACGATCATAAAGGCTTCACGAAATGCTCAGTTTATTTTCATCTATTTTGATGTATAAATATTTATCTATATATAGATATCTATATATAAATATAGATATCTATATATAGATATTATCAATGAATGTGCAGTTCGTTGCAACAGCAAATGTTTGGCTTCACATATCAAATCATATCATATAATATCCGAAGAGATTTATTGCGTATTAATTACTGACGCAGAGCCTTTCAGGCCTGAAGGTTTCTAACCGCCGGCTTCAGACTCCTCCACGTCAAACGCTTGACAGAAGAAGTGAGCGGCGTGAAGCGATGAAGAGGAAACGAGACGAGCCGGGTTATAAGAAGTCAAAGAGACGTCAGCGTTCAGGAATCAAACCACAAACATCTGTTAAAGATGAGACGAGCAAAAGTGATTTTATTGATCAAGGAAATCTTCCAAAACTAAACGGATCGGTTCCAAAATGTAGAAGAAACAAATAAAGAAAATTCAGAACAGGCAAAATAGCAGAGAACATACGAGGGAACATATGAAGGAACATACAAGGAAACATAGGATGGAACATATAAAGGAACACGTGCAGCTGATCAGGCAGGAGGAATCAATAAGGGGCGGGGCAGACAATCACACAGGTGGGAGATCATACAAAGACAGGAAGTAAAGTGAACACGGTGCAACTTCAAAATAAAACAGGAAACCGTGCGACTTCAAAATAAAACAGGAAGCCGTGTGACTTCAAAATAAAACAGGAAGCTGTGTGACTTCAAAATAAATCAGGAAACCGTGTGACTTCAAAATAAAACAGGAAGCCGTGTGACTTCAAAATAAAACAGGAAGCTGTGTGATACCTCGGTCGACCACACAGACTGACATTTACCAACAGTAAAAACTTGAATGGTGATGGTACTTAACAGTGTGTAATGGTTAAACTACATTAAAGTACAGTTTACATGCTCATGCATCAACTATAATTTGGCATAATGAGTACTTTTAGTTTTGATACTTTAAGTATCAAATTGTGTAACCAATACTTGTGTACTTCTAATCAAAATACCTGTAGTGGAGTATTTATATTGTTTAATAGTGATATTGATATTTTAGTATGTAAGCAGAAGGATCCTGGTTCACAGTGCATGACACAGTGGATCGGTGCAGCGGCAGTTCTTCACCTCAACCACCAGAGGGCGGTCTTCACAACACCACACTTTACATCAGTTTAACCTTTAATGACCTTTATTGTGTTTTACTGGTTCTCAACCAGAAGGGCTCTGATCGGTGCTGACACACACACAGCCTCTTAGTTAAACATCTTCAGGACAGATGGGGATATTCAGGAAGGTCACATGTCACATGACGAGAAGAACTACAGATACAATATCACGTTTATATGAAACATATCGCATTGGAACATAAAGTGTTGTATTTGTGAAGACCACTATGTGTTAACAGTATCTCTGCAAAGTTTGACTTTGATTAAGTGAAGTTAAATTTTTTTAGTAAATAGATTTCGTGAACCGTAGGTTTAGATCCAAGCAGCATCGTTTCATTCATAAGTCATATTTCCGTTTTTGGGCTGGAATGTGGTTGATATCTTGCTGAGGTTTTGTCTCACAGAGATTTTGGTGCAATTAGCAGATTCTATAAGTCGTAAGCTTTCCAGAAAGGTGCGCCAATCATGTGTGGCATCAAGCTAGAGATATGAACATTTTTATTATCATAACTTGGGGAGCTCTCTCGAGTCACTCTCGAGTCCTCCCGAGTCAAACTTATGGTTTATGTTCATATTTATGGTTGAATCGTGTTATAAACCATTAAAATGCTCTTGTAAGGCTGTGCAGTTTTTTTTGTCCCAGGTGCCCCAAAACTGCACAGCCAGGTTGTTACGGTTTTAAACTAAAGTTACTCATAGATCTGCTCTGTTATATCATGCATTCTTTATTTAAATACACATTAATTACACATTACACATAAGTTGTATTTACACTCCACTGTCTGGTGCTGCTAACTGTCAGAAGATTGTGCACATTTGACTCTGTGTGCTCGCCTTCTCCAGTGATCAGCTGTTAGCCGTTAGCCGCCGGCCAGCTGTTAGCTCCGCCGACCAAGCGGCGCTATCAATTTACTGTGGATTATCCAACGTCACTCCGCTGCTCACTTTGGACTCCTCCATGCCACGACTCCAGGACTATCCACCTCGTGTTCTGGCTACACTGTTTGCTGCTGCTGTTCTGGCTGCATTCCCTGCTGCTGCTGCGGTGTGAGGTTGGGAGCCTCCTCCACGGATAGTGTTCTTCAAATACTCATCAACGCAACTCCTAGACCTCTTCTGTCACTTCATTCCAAACTGCATCGATGACGTTAAGTCCCTCGGACTCCTACGTCGCCCCCGTTATGTCCATGGAGCCTCCCGGTGCAAGTTTGTTTACACTGATCATGGTGTTCCCTCAGTGCTGTCTGACGGGCGCTCCAACGCGCAGCTACGACGTCATCACAACAGACCACACGTGTGCACCCTGAATAATCTGAGGTCCCTGGTCTGTGTTGACAGTGTCGTTCCCTCCACACCGCCTTCCCCAGCATTCACTAACAACGGTGCAACATTTATGCTGCAGAATGCTCGCTCAATCAACAATAAAGCTCTACTCATCCATGATATCATCACTGACAGGAAAATTGACTTTCTCTGTCTAACTGAAACTTGGCAAAATCAGCAGGATTTCATGGCACTTAATCAAGCCACTCCCCCTGGATATGTCTACATACAAAAGCCTCGCTCCATGGGTCGTGGCGGCAGGCTGGCTGTTATACATCGAGCTGACATCCTGGTCAAAGACCTCCCAGTACCCAATGTCACCTCGTGTCATTTTCTCCCTGGTTGGGTCTACACAGCTCCAGGTTGTCCTCATCTACCGCCCCCCTAAAGCCTCCACCACCTTCATGTCTGAGCTATCTGAGCTTCTCACCTCTGTCTGCTCCATGTCTCCATCTACACTCCTGCTCGGTGACTTTAATATTCATGTGGACTCCACCAGCTGCTCGTTTGCCACCGAATTCCTGTCACTGTTGGACTGTTTCAACTTCACACAGCACGTTAAAAGTCCCACCCACACTAAAGGCCACACGCTAGATCTGGTGTGCTCCACTGGCACAACTCCCTCCCATCTGCAGTGCCTGAACCTCGCGGTTTCAGACCATCTCGCTGTTCTCTGCACTGTTCCTGTCACCCTGCCCAGGCAGCGCACAAAACGTACCATCCAGTACAGGAACATCAAGACAGTGAGTACACCAGCTCTGAACGACCTGATAGCGACCCATCTGGCCTCAGGTCCACACGACAGCTCTGCTGATGGGCTGATTGCCCACTACAACGCCACTTTATCCGGCAGCCTTGACTCCCTTGCCCCCCTCAAAACCCGGACTGTCTCCTATACCCGTCCCGCCCCCTGGTTCACCACTGAACTCCGCACCCAGAAGTCCACTGGCCGTCAACTGGAGAGGCGCTACAAAAGATCTGGCCTCACTGTCCACCTTGAGGCTTATAAAGAGCATGTGAGGGCCTACAAAGTAGCTCTCTCCCAGACCAAAACACTGTACTACTCCACCCTCATTACCAACCAACAAAACCACCCCAGACTGCTGTTCTCCACCATCAACCGGCTCCTTCGCCCCCTTGACCCCCCCCCCCTCCTCTCAGGTACCCCCGACCTCTGCACTAAGTTCCTGGACTTTTTCCAGGACAAAGTCGAGTCCATCCATTAGCAGCTCCTGGTTCCTGCCCACCTCCCTCCACACACACCTCAGCCACTGGGCGTGGCTCCCTCGGATGTTCACCTGCCTCAGTGCTCCCTCTCCTTCTTCTCCCCTGTATGTGCTCCTCAGGTTGCAAAGTTGGTCACTAAGGCCAAAGCC
Organism: Taurulus bubalis; assembly: GCF_910589615.1. Classification (NCBI taxonomy): domain Eukaryota; kingdom Metazoa; phylum Chordata; class Actinopteri; order Perciformes; family Cottidae; genus Taurulus; species Taurulus bubalis. Next base: position 21,165,108 of record NC_136605.1, read on the forward strand.
TCCACCTGTTCTCTGGACCCCATGCCCACAGCCTTGGTCAAGGCGTGCCTACCTGCCCTGTGCCCCATTATGGTGAACATCATCAACTCCTCCTTGGCATCTGGTCTTGTACCCGACAGCCTCAAGATGGCCTCAGTCACTCCCATCCTCAAAAAGCCAGGTCTGGACCGGGATGACTGCAACAACTATCGACCGATCTCCAACCTCCCTTTCCTGAGCAAAATTCTGGAAAGAGCAGTGGCCGCCCAACTCCATCAATATATGGCCAACCATGAGCTCTACGAAACATTTCAATCTGGTTTCAGACCACATCACAGCACAGAGACCACCCTCATCAAAATCATGAATGACCTCCTCATCGCTGCAGATTCTGGTCACATCAGCATCCTTGTCCTCCTGGACCTCTCAGCTGCCTTCGACACAGTCTCCCACACCATCCTCCTCACCCGCCTATCTGACTACCTTGGCCTCACCGGTTCAGCTCTCTCCTGGTTTCAGTCCTACCTCACAAACAGAAAACAGTTTGTCACCATCAGAGACTCCAGTTCCACCCCGGCCCCAGTCAACCATGGCGTACCTCAAGGCTCTGTGCTGGGACCCCTCCTCTTCACCATCTACATGCTTCCCCTTGGTCAGATCATCCGCCACCATGGTCTCAGCTTTCATTCTTATGCTGACGATACACAACTATATCTCAGCACCAAACCATCCACCCAGCTACCCCCACAGTCACTTGTAAACTGCCTACATGCAATAAAAATCTGGATGTCATCAAACTTCCTAAAACTCAACAGCAACAAAACTGAGCTCATGGTTGTGGCTCCCAAGGCCCTGCTCCGGAAGGTTGGAGATCTCCACCCGGACGTTGACGGCTGTTCCTTCTCCCCATCCTTGGAAGTCCGCAACCTGGGTGTCATCCTGGACCCAACACTATCATTCCAATCTCATATCAGGTCCATTACCAAATCCGCCTTCTTCCACCTCAAAAACATTTCACGTCTCCGGCAATCACTCTCTGACTCTGTGGCAGAAACCCTTATCCACGCTTTCGTCACCTCCCGTTTGGACTACTGCAATGGAGTTCTGTCCGGGGTTCCCAGCAAAGCCCTGGACAGGCTCCAGTATGTGCAAAACTCGGCTGCCAGGGTTCTCACCCGCACCAAGCCCTGGCAGCACATCACCCCCACCCTCATCCACCTCCACTGGCTTCCGGTCAAGTCCCGCATCACCTACAAGATCCTCCTCCTCACCTACAAATCCCTCAATGCCCTGGCTCCTCAGTATCTATCTAACCTCCTCCACCCTTACACACAGTCCTGGAACCTTCGATCCTCAGGCACGGGTCAGCTCTCCATCCCTCACACAAAAATGCGAACTTTTGGGGACAGAGCCTTCAGTGTGACAGCCCCCACACTTTGGAACTCTCTCCCCATAGAGCTCCGCAACACACCATCTCTGGACACCTTCAAAAAACTCCTCAAAACTCACCTCTTCACCAAAGCCTATGTCCTCTAGCTACTGTTGCATTTGTTATGTTTATTTATGTCTTTGTTAAGCGTCCTTGGGTTTCATGAAAGGCGCTATATAAATCCTAGCTATTATTATTAATATTACATTTAATAACAACATTCAATATCAGAAATAACAAGTAAACGTTTAATAATAATTAATAAAGTATTGTGGTCTTCATGTCATTCCTGTACTTCTACTTGAAAGTTGTTGGCCTTTTAGTTCTTCAGGTGTGGAGAGACACACCTTGTTTACCTGCAGGCCATAAGCCCCGCCCTCTCAGGTGACAGCGTTATGTAAGGAAGGTGCTTCAGGCGGAAGATTCACCTTAATGCTGTCAGGTTCCTGATGGGGGGGGGCTGTGTGTGTGTGTGTGTGTGTGTGTGTGTGTGTGTGTGTGTGTGTGTGTGTGTGTGTGCGTGTGTTTGTGTGCGTGTGTGTGAGTGTGTGTTTGTGTGAGTGTGTGTGTTTGTTTGTGTGTGTGTGTGTGTGTGTGTGTGTGTGTGTGTGTGTGTGTGTGAGTGTGTGAGTATGTGTGTTTGTGTGTATGTGTTTGTGTGTGTGTTTGTGTGTGTTTGTGTGAGTGTGTGTGTTTGTTTGTGTGTGTGTGTGTGTGTGTGAGAGTGTGTGTGTTTGTTTGTGTGTGTTTGTGTGTTTGTGTGAGTTAGTGTGTGTTTGTGTGTGTGAGTGTGTGTGTGTTTGTGTGAGTGTGTGTGTGTTTGTGTGAGTGTGTTTGTGTGTGTGTGAGAGTGTGAGTGTGTTTGTGTTTGTGTGTGTTAGTGTGAGTGTGTGTGTGTTTGTGTGAGTGTGTGTGTTTGTGTGTGAGTGTGTGTGTTTGTGTGAGTGTGTGTGTTTGTGTGTGAGTGGGTGTGAGTGTGTGTGAGTGTTTGAGTGAGTGTGTGTGTGTGTTTGTGTGAGTGTGGTTGTGTGAGTGTGCGTGTGTGTTTGTGTGAGTGTATGTGTTTGTTTGTGTGTGTGAGTGTGTGTGTTTGTGTGACTGTGTGTGTGTGTGTTTGTGCGAGTGTGTGTGTGTGAGTGTGAGTGTGTGTGTGAGTGTGTGTGTGTGAGTGTGTTTATGTGAGTGTGTGCGTGTGTTTGTGTGTGTGTGTGTTTGTGTGAGTGTGTGTGTGTTTGTGTGTGTGTGTTCGTGTGAGTGTGTGTGTTTGTGTGAGTATGTTTGTGTGAGTGTGTGTGTGTGTGTGTATCTGTGTGTGACTGTGTTTGTGTGTATGTGAGTGTGTGTGTGTGTGTGTGTGTTTGTGTGAGTGTGTGTGTGTGTTTGTGTGAGTGATCGTGTGTGTGTTTGTGTGAGTGTGTGTGTTTGTGTGTGTGAGTGTGTGAGTGTGTGTGTGTGTTTGTGTGTGTGTGTGTGTGTGTTTGATAGAGAGTTTTTGTGTCAATGTGTGTGCGTTTAAGTGTTTAAGTGTTTAAGTGTCTTCTGGGTAAGTGTGAGATTGGGTTGGGCAGTAAACCGGTTCAACCGGTTAAACATTGAAGTACCGTTGCATTGCCGCAACAACTGTTGTCTCTCTTGCAGGCAGCAACATGAAGTGTTCACTCAGAGCTTGTCTTACGTGTCAAGGTTATATCTTCATAACAACAATTAATAACCGTCAACTATATAGATAGATAGATAGATAGATAGATAGATAGATAGATAGATAGATAGATAGATAGATAGATAGATAGATAGATAGATAGATAGATAGATAGATAGATGGATTTAATAATGTGTTGTCGTAGTAGCGCCTTACAACTTACAGATACAAATGAACACACAAGATAAAATATATAAAAAAGCAACTGGGATGAAAGATATGTACAAAATAAAATTAAAATACAGTAAAAACATAAAAAATAAATATATATATATACACACAAATAAAATAGAATACAAAAACTAGAATGAAACTCTGCTGAATCGCCACCTTAACGTGGTGGAGGAGTTTGAGTGGCTCAGTGATCCTGGGAGCTATGTTGTCCGGGGCGTCAGCCCCTGGTAGGGTCTCCCAAGGCAAACAGGTCTCGGGGGAGAGCCCAGACTAAGAGCGGTTCAAAAAACCCTGATGATTTACGGCCCACGGAATGACGCTACCTCGCCCGGACAAGGGAAACCGGGGCACCCTCCCGCAGCCAGACCCGGGAGGGGAGCTCGACGGCGAGCGTCTGGTGGCCGGGCTTTCACCCATGGGGCCCGGTCGGGCTCAGCCCGAAAAAAGATCATGGACCAGCAACCCTGTGGACTCACCACAGAAGCATCGGGGTCGGGTGCTATGCAGACCGGGCGGCGGGCCAGGCAAGAGACCTGGGCGAGCCGATCGCCGGCAGCATAGACTAGCTCTAGGGACGTGGAACGTCACCTCGCTAGCGGGGAAAGAGCCGGAGCTGGTGGAGGAGGTGGAGCGGTACCAGCTAGATATAGTTGGGCTCCCCTCCACGCACAGCATGGGCTCTGGAACCAAGCTCCTGGAGAAGGGTTGGACTTTGTCCTTTTCTGGAGTTGCCCAGGGTGAGAGGCGCCGGGCGGGAGTGGGGATACTCATGAGCCCCCGGCTGAGCACCGCTATGTTGGAGTTTTCCCCGGAGAACGAGAGGGTCGCCTCCCTGCGCCTACGGGTTGCGGGGAGTAAAGCTCTGACTGTTGTTTGTGCTTATGCACCGAACAGCATTTCAGAGTATCCGGCCTTCTTGGAGTCGGTGGGAGGGGTCCTGGAAAGGGCGCCACCTGCCGACTCCATAGTTCTCCTGGGAGACTTCAACGCTCACGAGGGCAATGACAGAGAAACCTGGCGGGGCGTGATTGGGAGGAACGACTTGCCCGATCTGAACCCGAATGGTGTTTTGTTGTTGGACTTCTGTGCTAGCCACAGTTTGTCCATAACGAACACCATGTTCGAGCAAAAGGTGGCTCATAAGTGTACCTGGTACCAGAACACCTTAGGCCGGAGATCAATGATCGACTTTGTAGTCCTATCATCTGATCTGCGGCCGTGTGTCTTGGACACTCGGGTGAAGAGAGGAGCAGAGCTGTCAACTGATCACCACCTGGTGGTGAGTTGGATCAGATGGCGGGGGAGTCGGCTAGAGAGACCTGGCAAGCCCAAACGTGTAGTGAGGGTGAACTGGGAACGTCTGGCAGAGGATCCTGTCCGGGAGGTCCTCAACTCCCACCTCCGGAAGAGCTTCTCACACATCACGAGGGAGGCTGGGGACATGGAATCCGAGTGGACCATGTTCAAAGCCTCTATTGTGGACACAGCTTCTAGTCAGGATGCCTCCTGGACGCCTCCCATTAGAGGTTTTCCAGGCACGTCCAACTGGTAGGAGACCCCGGGGAAGACCGAGGACACGCTGGAGGGATTTTATCTCCCGGCTGGCCTTGGAACGCCTCGGGATCCCAGAATGAGCTGGAAAGTGTTGCAGGTGAGAGAGAAGCCTGGGTCGCCTGCTGAACCTGCTGCCACCGCGACCCGACCCCGGATAAGCGGTTGATAATGGATGGATGGATGGATGGATAGAATGAAATATGTGTACAGCTGCAGAGTGTATTCATTAATTGAGCAAATTAAATGTAAACAATAGAGAGTGCAAAATGCAAAGTATGTAAGTGAAGTGTGTGAAGTGTAATAAGTATACAGAGTGATAATTAATCCACAGAGGATCTAGCAAGCTTTACTTGTTGTAAAGCCGTGGGCAGGAATGTTCTCCTGTAACGGTCCTTGTTGCAGCGGAGCGTGAGGCCCTGCAGCAGGCGGTGGAGAGGGTATATGTCCAATATGGACAACAGTTTCTTCAGCGTCCTCCTCTCCACCACCTGCCCCAGATACTCTAGCTTACAGCCGATGATGGAGCCGGCCTTCTTATCCAGTTTACTGAGTCTGTTGGTGTCACCGGCTCCCATGCTGCTCCCCAGCAGACGATGGAGAAGAACAGAGCTCTGGCCACAACCGACTGGTGGAACATCTCCAGCATCTTGCTGCACACACTGAAGGGTCTAACGCTCTTTAATAGGGTAAAACACCACGACACAACAGTTTGTGACACATAAACACTAATAATTGTACATTTATAAAATTACACTGCTGAACTGCATGCTGGGTACAGCTCGCCCCACTATCACAACAAGAAGAAACTCTGTCGCCACATAAAAAATGGAAAGGAGCGATGCAAGAGGAACAACAAGAGACCAGAGATGCACCAATGCAACTACACACATATGCAACGCTGATTACTGTGTGGGATTTGTTATAAATGTGCGTTGGTACATAGAGGATGTAAAAAAAATACAGTGATATACCGTGAAACCGCCAGAATCTTACAAAATACTGTGATATGAATTTTTGGCCATACCGCCCAGCCCAGTGTGTGTGTGTGTGAGAGAGAGAGAGAGAGAGAGAGAGAGAGAGAGAGAGAGAGAGAGAGAGAGAGAGAGAGAGAGAGTGTGTGTGTGTGTGTGTGTGTGTGTGTGTGTGTGTGTGTGTGTGTGCGTGTGTGTGTGTGTGTGTGTGTGTGCGTGTGTGTGCGTGTGTGTGCAAGAAGATCATCTTCATCTTCATATTCAGTTAAAACATCAGAACTCACAGAACTGAACGTGAACTGTTGTTTGAGATTTCATTTTAATCATTGTAAACATGAGTTTATGTCTCAATCTCTAGTTTCAAGTCTTCTTCAATCCAGCATGATGTTCATTTAGTAAATTATGGTCATTTAGAGTCAAACAGACCATAAAGCAGGGGATGCTTTAGGGCGGGGCTTCAATATGATTGACAGGTCGACACCAGGCTACAAAAAGGACGTGATGATGTAAAATCCATCAGAATAACACCAACAATGAGATCTTTAGGTTTAATTTATGTTCTATCTGAGATTTGCTCTGCAGCTAACTGCTACCCGCTAACCCACTTTGTATTTTATCCAGTAAATAAACTATCAAATCTTACAGATGTTTTATTGGCGATATCTCAGCTGGACTTCTGAGGACAGTCTGGACGCTGCCGTGACTCTCTATCGCCTCTCCAGGTTACAAGTGGTATTACAAGACGGGCCGGGGCAGATGTAGATGTAAATGAGCTCTTCACATTCATGTTTGTTCATTTATTGAATGATTTGAACACAAATACGTACACAGAACCTTTGGACTGTCTTCTCAGACAAAACTTCATCCAGATGTTTAGTTTGTGGTACAACCTTTGACCTCCACAGTCTTCTTCCTCTCAACACTCGGTGCGCTTTTATGGACTCAATGCTCTTTTGGTGCATTATCACCATTAAAATGCTTTTAAAAAGAATAAAGAGGTGAAAGTCCTCAGAGTGAAGTCAGAGTGTGGCTGATCTACTCTCTGTGTGTCGATGCATTGTGTGCGATGAAGGGCATATTGTGCTTTATTGGTTCATTCCGTATTTTTCCTCCTTTCAAAGCTACATAACTGAAGGTGACACGCCTCTTGAACAAATATGCTGCAGGTTTGCGAAATCCAGGTTCCATCAAGTGGGTGTTGTACATTCCTGTCAGTCCCTGCAGGCTGAGAGCTTCGGCTGCTCACGATGGGAACACGCCTGCAGCACAATACCACGCAGCCACGCCCGCATGAAGGGCATGCAATGCATGCAAAGCATGAAAGTAAAAGCTGGAGATCGCTGCAGGATGCCTTTCTGTGCACACGGAGAATCCATTGATGTGACGACCCAGTTAGCAATAGCTGTTGTTATTTCATTACACATCAGGACTTAAATACTGATCATTACACAAGTAAATGACTACATTGAAACTAAATACATATATCATTCCAAATATGAACAACTGTGTTAGAAAATGTGTTTCTCTTGTAGAAAGTAAAGGTTTGAGAAGTTAACTACAACTCTCAGGGTCCATTTCTGCAAAACTAATGAGTTTATCTCCAGCTAAAATCAGTGCACTTATAATTGAGCTGTAAAATTTGATTTTAAAATCAAAGAAAGGAGAAAACCAGTGGCCTGCTTCATTAGCTGTGTTAGCTCCGTTAGATCCGTTAGCTCCGCTTATCGCCGTTGCTTCTCTCCGTCGCTTCTCTCCGTCGCTTCTCTCCGTGAAAAAGAGTTCTCTTTTCTGCTATCGACTATGGAATAAATAACCACTACTTCTGCTTTATACTTGTTGTGGAAGTCCCAAACATGTCGGAACATCAAACGCCCTCGTGTTTGGGTTCATAACACCATCCGTAGCCGCACACAGCTCGGTGAATTTCACCGACTCCTCCAGGAACTGTGTCTGGCTTACCTCCGTAAAATGGATACTGTTTCCTTCATCCACCATTGAAATAACCACTAGTTCTGCTTTATACTTGTTATGTAAATTCCACATACATCGGAACATCAAACTCCATCGTGTCTGCGTTCATGATATTATCCGTAGTCCCACAACAGTGTCTGAATACTAGCAGAGCCGAGGTTCGAACCACAGACCCTCTGATTGAAAGACAGGCATGGTAACCACAAGTCACCCCTCCTTACCCTATCTCTAAGGCTGAGGCTGGCCCCCCTACAGCAGAAACTCATCTCCCTACAATATATCCCCTTGGGGAAATTCTTCTCTGCGGTTGACCCATCCTTGGTTAAGGAGCAGTGGGCTGCCCTGTGAGGCGCCCGGGGTTCAGTGTCTTGCTCAGGGACACTTCGACATGTGAACTGTGGGGGGACTGGGGATCGAACCGGCTGCCTTGTGGTTACAGGACAGCCGCCCCATAGACCTGAGCCAGCCCAACAAACTATAAGCCTAATCCAGCCCTAACTATAGACCTGAACCATCCCTAACTATAGACCTGAGCCAGCCCTAACTATAGACCTGAGCCAGCCCTAACTATAGACCTGAGCCAGCCCAAACTATAAGCCTAAGCCAGCCCTAACTATAGACCTGAGCCAGCCCAAACTATAAGCCTAAGCCAGCCCTAACTATAGACCTGAACCAGTCCTAACTATAGACCTGAACCAGTCCTAACTATAGACCTGAGCCAGCCCAAACTATAGACCTGAACCAGCCCTAACTATAGACCTGAGCCAGACCTAACTATAAGCCTGAACCAGCCCTAACTATAGACCTGAGCCAGACCTAACTATAAGCGCTATCAAAGAGGAAAGTCTTAAGTCTACTCTTAAATGAGGTGCCTGTCTGTCCCACAGAAGAGGAGCTTGATAACTGAAGGCTCTGGCCGCCAACCTACCTTTTAAGACTCTAGGAACCACAAGTAACCCTGCATTCAGTGAGCGCAGCTCTCTAGTGGTGTAATATGACACTATAAGCTACTTGAGGTATGATGGTGAATCCCCATTTAAGGCTTTGTAGGTAAGGAGAAGGATTTGGAAATGTGATTCTTGATCTTACAGGAAGTCAGTGGAGAGCAGGAGAAATGTGATCTCTCTTCCGCATCCTCGTTAGTACACGAGCTGCAGCATTCTGGATCAACTGGAGAGATTCGAGAGACTTACCAGAGCAGCCTGAGAATAAGGAGTTACAGTAATCCAGTCTTGAAGTAGCAAATATGTGGATCAACGTTGCTGCATCGCTTTGAGACAAGATGTGCCTGATTTGTTTAATGTTACATAGGTGGTAGGCACTCCGTCCCCACCTGGAGGGAGCAATCCACCAGTTTCCGGCAGAGCACCATGGCCTCAGATGTGGAGGTTCTGACTCTCATCCCTGCCGCTTCACACTCGGCTGCAAAACACCCCAGTGAATGCTGGAGGTCATGGACCGAGGAGGCAAACAGGACCACATCATCTGCAAACAGCAGAGAAGCGATCCCGAGACCCCGAACCTGACGTTCTCCGCCCCCTGGCTGCGCCTAGATATCCTGTCCATAAAGGTCAGGAACAGGACCGGTGATAAAGGGCAAGCCCTGGCGGAGGCCAACAGCCACCGGGAACGTGCCTGATTTAATGCAGAGAATATGAACACAGCTCCTACTGCAGTATAGAGACTGGATAGCCCGTTGCAATGGGTCCGGCACCCCATACTCCCACAGTACCCCACACAAAAACCCCAGAGGGACCCGGTCGAAAGCCTTCTCCAAGTCTACAAAGCACATGTAGACTGGTTGGGCAAACTCACAGGATCCCTCCAGTAGTCTTTGAGGGTAAAGAGCTGGTCCACTGTTCCACGACCGGGATGAAATTCACATTGCTCCTCTTGATTCTGAGGTTCGACAAACAGTCGGAGCCTCATTTCCAGCACCCTGGCATGAGCAGTGTGATGCCACGATAGTTCAGCACACTCTCCGGTTCCCCTTTTTGCCAGTCCATGGACACACATCTCATTATGTGAATGAAATGTGTAATTATTATTATTGTTATCATTATTTTCGTCATTATTATTATCATCATTTTATATGTATATATATATGTATATATATGTATATATATATATATATGTATATAATTTATATACTAGTAGGTCATATTGTCCAGTAATGAGCAGTTCATCGTCTTCAGACTTGTTCGCAGAAATTATTTCTACATCGAGAGTGATTCTGCTAACAATTTAGTTTAATTTTATGAAAACACTTAACCGCTCTGCTTGCGGTGGTTTACCTGGAAACCATGAGCTGCTGCCAAGATTCAGCTCATAAAAAAAATAATTATTATAATTATGCTTGTGAGGTTGATGGTCAGGCACACCCAGGGTGTGGACTCAGACACGCCCGGTAACCTTTTCAGCTGAAAGAAGAACAGGTGTCTCCTCCCAGACTTGGCACAAGCTCGCCCACCTCCGCCTCCTCCTCCCGAACTCTTCGAACAGTATAAAAAAAATGAGCCGCTCTTCCCTCTTCACTCTCTTCTGAAGCAGAGCCTCCTCATCACCACTCAACATGACCAGCTATAGAAGCAGCTACACAAGCTCCTCGTCCGGAGGAGGCAGAGGGTATGGTGGCTCCATGTACGGTGGCGCTGGAGGCGGTGGAGTTAAGATCTCCAGCGGCTCCTCATTGTTTTCCAGCGGTGGAGGAGGTGGAGGTAGCTATGGCTACAGCTCCAGTAGCGGCGGAGGCTATGGTGGCGGCGGAGGAGGCTCTGGGTTCAGCTTCGGTGCTGGAGGCGGCGGTGGCGGTGGCGGCGGCGGTGGTGCAGACATCTCGGCCAATGAGAAGGCAACTATGCAGAACCTGAACGACCGCCTGAGCTCCTACCTGGATAAGGTCCGCAAGCTGGAGGCGGCCAACGGGGCGCTGGAGCTGCAGATCAGGCAGTACCTGGAGAGCAAGTCGTCGCCTTCCTCCAGAGACTACAGCGCCTTCTACGTCACCATCGCAGACCTGCAGGGAAAGGTAGGCCCACCTGGGACACTCAGTCATGTGACCCCCAAACAGGAAGCTGTGTCTTCACGCTGCTGCAGAGTTTATCGTCCAGTGAGAAGTTAAACATCAACACTGTAGCTTGTGATGCAGCTTTAAAACCAGCAGCTTTTTACTGGTCAGTGCTGTAGTTAAAGTAGTACTCGTAGTAGACAGAAGTACAAGTACACAGGCTGTGACATCATGCAAATACCAAAGCGTGTAAAGAGACGCTCATAAGTAACGGCCGGCATGAAGAAGAGAAGAGGCGTTTGTTTGACAATCAAACAAAGCCTCAAACTAAAGCGTTGTAGACAAGCTGGTTTCCTGTCGATGGAGAACTTGAAAAGAAAACAACTTTTCTCTCCTCTCTTTTCTCTCAGATCCAGGATGCCACCAGAGTCAACGGGGGCATCTACCTCTCCATCGACAACGCCAAGCTGGCCGCCGACGACTTCCGGCTCAAGTCAGTGAACCAATTCCTGAAATCTAAAGTTCTGTTTCACCTCCTTCAGCGGCTTCAGGCCGTTCCTCTTCTGGGAGAGCGGCTTCGGAAACCAACGCTTTGTCTTTGCTCCGCAGGTTCGAGAACGAGCTGGCCATGCGGCAGTCGGTGGAGGCCGACATCGCCGGTCTGAGGAGAGTCCTGGACGAGCTGACCATGAGCCGGTCCGACCTGGAGATGCAGATCGAGGGTCTGAAGGAGGAGCTGATCTTCCTCAAGAAGAACCACGAGGAGGAGCTGCTGGCCATGCGCGCTCAGATGACCGGCCAGGTGAACGTGGAGGTGGACGCCGCGCCGGGTGTAGACCTCAGCAAGGTCATCGACGAAGTCAGGGAGCAGTACGAAGCGTCCGCCATCAAGAACCGCAAAGAGCTGGAGGCCTGGTTCCAGAGCAAGGTAAGACGCGAGCCGCCACCTGAGACGTCTCAGCAGCTATTATGGGATGGATGGAGATGACATGCTCGGTGCTTTGTGTCCCCTACGCAGTCAGAAGCCCTGAGCAAAGAAGTCAGCATGAGCACTGAGACCATCCAGACGTCCAAAACAGAGCTCAGCGAACTGAAGCGGATTCTGCAGAGCCTGGAGATCGAGCTGCAGTCCCAGCTCAGCATGGTGAGCGTCTCTCTGCTCACGGCTCCTCTTCACGCCCACGAGCTCACAAACTAACCTTCTCCTCCTTCTCTCTGCAGAAAGGGTCTCTTGAATCCCAGCTGGCCGACACCCAGAACCGCTACTCCATGCAGCTGTCGGGGTACCAGATGCAGGTGACCTCCATGGAGGACCAGCTCAGCCAGCTGAGGTGCGACCTGGAGAGGCAGGGGCAGGAGTACCAGATGCTGCTGGACATCAAGACCCGGCTGGAGATGGAGATCGCCGAGTACCGGAGGCTGCTGGACGGGGAGGGAGGCGGCGGCTTGAGCATTAGTAGCAGCGGTGGCAGCAGCAGGTGAGACAACCACAGGGTCGTTTAGAGGATAAACATCTGACAACATTGCTGGGCGGCGACCTGCAGTAATTACAGAATAGATCGGTCATTGCTGCGTTACAGTTTCTAGGGACTCAAGGATTCTCTCTCTCTCTCTCCTGCAGCTCCACCAGCACCAGCACCAGCAAAACCACCACCAAATACATCACTGTCACAGAGGAGTTGGTGGACGGGAAGGTGGTGAGCTCATCCACGGAGGTCCTCCAATAGAATGACGAGCTCCAGCAGGAGGCGCTCTCACGGAAACACACACCACAATAAAAGTCTGCTGACTGGCTTCAAAATAAAAGCTCATGTGTTGTGTCTTCTGTTCAAATGAAGTGTAGCAATGCAGTTCCTCTGGTGGCCACTGGGGGCCAAATAGTCCTGGTTAATTAAGATTAATTTTGGAAGATTTCTAAAATATAGTTTCACAATAAAAGCCTTCCTCAGTAAACGTAACACAACAACAACAATCAGACAAACAGAAGTAAACATGATGTCCCAGTAAGAATCTGTGTATAAATATTAGGGCTTAGGCACGCTAACGTGTTATCAACACGTTAACGTAGCAATCCATTAACTCCGACAATGATTTTTATCATGCATTAACAGCATTTTTATTTATTTTTAGCATTGGGAGGGGCTTATCACTGCTGCACACATTAACCGAGAAAATGGAGAAAGGTACTTCACTTTTAAATGGGATTTTCATTTTAAATCTCTCCAAACAACCAGTGGAGCGAAACTTCGGCAGACTACGTCGGATGCGACGTGCGGGAGAACTGTCGACAAACCAACGACTGCAGGCCGGATACTGCAGTGGAAGATGTCGGTCTGAGGAGCGCACTATCACAGAGAAATCATGCAATTAATCGGTTGCATTTTTTCATCTTTGCCCAGCACTAATAAATATACAACGAGTGCATATAAACCTTTAAATGTAAACGTCACTATTCAGACAAAATATCCTCTTGAGCTAAAAAACAATAATAAAAAATATATAAATAATAAAATATATATAAAAATAAAATCCATTTCTAGAGATATTTAACTTAAAATACTGTTTAATGTTTTATGAACTTCATTGATCGTTTAATATATAAATGCTCATTCTGAAAATGAAACACTTCAATAGGTTTCTAATCAGACATCATTTAACTACATAATAATATAAAACAGCCGGTTACAAAGGTTCAATAAACAAAGAGTTTCATAATTCAACTGACGAGGATTTCATGTCACGCAGCATGTCATGTGACGAGGGACAACCAATCAGGTCGCTCTCAGGCTGCGGCCCATATAAGGAGGAGGAGCTAAGTTAACGCTACTGTAGTACTGAGGTGTAGTACAGTAAATAGTACAACATGTAACTCTGAGGTGTAGTGCAGTAAAGAGTTCTCCATGTACCTCTGAGGTGTAGTACAGTAAAGAGTACTCCATGTACCTCTGAGGTGTAGTACAGTAAAGAGTACTCCATGTACCTCTGAGGTGTAGTACAGTAAAGAGTACTCCATGTACCTCTGAGGTGTGGTACAGTAAAGAGTACTCCATGTACCTCTGAGGTGTAGTACAGTAAAGAGTACTCCATGTACCTCTGAGGTGTGGTACAGTAAAGAGTACTCTATGTACCTCTGAGGTGTAGTACAGTAAAGAGTACTCTATGTACCTCTGAGGTGTGGTACAGTAAAGAGTACTCTATGTACCTCTGAGGTGTAGTACAGTAAAGAGTACTCTATGTACCTCTGAGGTGAAGTACAGTAAAGAGTTCTCCATGTACCTCTGAGGTGTAGTACAGTAAAGAGTACTCCATGTACCTCTGAGGTGTGGTACAGTAAAGAGTTCTCCATGTACCTCTGAGGTGTAGTACAGTAAAGAGTACTCCATGTACCTCTGAGGTGTGGTACAGTAAAGAGTACTCTATGTACCTCTGAGGTGTAGTACAGTAAAGAGTACTCTATGTACCTCTGAGGTGAAGTACAGTAAGGAGTACTCCATGTACCTCTGAGGTGTGGTACAGTAAAGAGTACTCCATGTACCTCTGAGGTGAAGTACAGTAAAGAGTACTCTATGTACCTCTGAGGTGAAGTACAGTAAATCAAAAGCTGATTTTATAAAATTAGTAGTTTTATGAAAATCAATGCCTATTCCTCCTAATGAGACCATGACGTCGGTTACGTTTTCCGTGCTAGCCGGGGCTAACGAGCACTTTGCTCCAGACTGAAACATCTCAACTATTATGGGATGGACCCAGAACCGGCCCGTCAGGTGGGGTTCCATTCCAGGAAGTACAAACACCCTTTGAGTACCTGAAGACTGGGGGGGTAGTTGTGTTGTTTTTGTTATGTTTTTGTTGTGCTGAGAGCCTTGGTGTCAGAGGAACCTTCGGCATGCTCCTTCAGATCTCATTCCTGCATTTATTTGTAGGAACTGGTCCCAGTTTGTACTTTGTTCTCTGTTAACTGGTCTCCACTGCCTCCCAGTACTTTGTTCTCTGTTAACTGGTCTCCACTGCCTCCCAGTACTTTGTTCTCTGTTAACTGGTCTCCACTGCCTCCCAGTACTTTGTTCTCTGTTAACTGGTCTCCACTTCAGCAGAACATCATAACCAAATGTTAAAATAGTATAAAAGTAAATATAATATATTATTGAGACTCAAATACACTTGTGTTTCCTCCAACAAAAGCTGAGCAGCAGGTTTAGGCCCCGGGGCCCCTGACCAGTTAGTCTGGCTCCAGTATAACCAGTTCACAAGTCACAAGTCAACAAACCAGCAGTCAACAGCCCTGAGACCTCCCTCAGGGGCCCCGGGGCGTCTGCTGAAGGTCCCGAGCAGCTCCGACCGGTTCGCTCTCCGGGCCCCGGGGCCGCACTGCGACCCACCGAGCATTCCCACCCCCAGGTGAGGCGTATATGGAGGCGCCGCTGGAAACCATTTCCTCCTTTTTATCACTGAAATGTTGTTTTCCTGCGTATGGAGTACCTCTACTGCAGTACAAGTACTTATACCACACTATAAGTACTATGTTCCAGTACAAGTGCCAATACCACACTATAGAAGTACTATGTTACAGTACAAGTACTAATACCACACTATAGAAGTACTATGTTACAGTGCAAGTACTCATACCACACTATATAAGTACTATGTTACAGTACAAGTGCCAATACCATACTATGTAAGTACTATGTTACAGTGAAAGTACTAATACCACACTTTAGAAGTACAATGTTACAGTGCAAGTACTAATACCACACTATAGAAGTATTATGTAAGAGTAAAAGTATGTCAGTATAATCAGTAAAAATGTAGTGGAAATACACAAAGTGTGACTGTTGTACTAATATACATTATAACAGCATTATTACTTGTGCATGACGCACAGAACCAGACCATCAGGTCCGAGCAGCTCCTTGGCCCTGAGACCTCCCCCAGGGGCCCGGGGCTTCTGCTGAAGGACCCGAGCCGCTCTGACCGGTTTGCCATCCGGGCCCCGGGGCCGCACTGCGACCCACCGAGCATTCCCGCCCCCAGGCGAGGCGTATAAGGAGGCGCCGTCCCAGCCGACCCTCAGCCACTCAGCCATGACCTCCTTCTCCGGCCGCAGCAACTTGTCCTCCATGAGGGGCTCCGGCATGATGGCCTCCTCCTCCTCCTCCTCCGCCCGCCGGCTCGGCAGCTCGGGGGCCGGCAGCGTGTACGGAGGAGCTGGAGGGACCGGAGTCCGTGTCTCCAAGGCCTCCTCCTCCGCCGGCGGTTCCTTCAACCTGTCCGATGCCATCGACATATCCGACAACAAGAAGATGGCCATGCAGAACCTGAACGACCGCCTGGCCTCCTACCTGGACAAGGTGCACTCCCTGGAGAAGGCCAACGGGGAGCTGGAGTTCAAGATCAGGCAGTTCCTGGAGAGCAAGACCAGACCCGAGGGCCACGACTGCACCGCGTTCAAGGTCTCCATCAAAGACATGCAGGACCGGGTGAGGACCGGTTTATGAAGCTTTCAAACTGCTTTTTCAGATTCAGCTTCTTTGTGATCTTTTTATGTCTTTTTATGATTCATGTTTCTGGGTTTCCTGTTCTTTAAGTGTTCCTGTAACCTTCGTACGTCCTCAGATCTTCTTCGCCGCTCATGCAAACGCCGCCATCGTCCTCGCCATCGACAATGCCCAGCTGGCCACCGACGACTTCAAGCTCAAGTGAGTGAGACTTAGTTTCCTCCCACATCGACTCGTTCCTCCAGACCTGGACCAGAGTCCATGTGGTTCAGTGAGCGGGTTCGTCACCACCTTTAGACCAGGTCCTGGAACTCACTCTGGTGTCTCCTTCAGGTTCGAGAACGAGCTGGCCATGCGGCAGTCGGTGGAGGCCGACAGCGCCGGGCTGAAAAGGGTCCTACAGGAGCTGACTCTGAGCCGGTCCGACCTGGAGATGCAGATGGAGGGTCTGAAGGACGAGCTGGTCCAGCTGAAGAGGAACCACGGGGAGGTGAGACCACCGGAACCAGTCAGCAAATAAACCAACAGATCAAAAGACAAGTTTAACCGCCGTCTAACCCTAACCCTGCAGGACCTGCTGGCCATGCGGACCCAGGTGGGGGGTCAGGTGAACGTAGAGGTGGACGCCACCCCGCAGCAGGACATGTCCGTCATCATGGCCGGAGTCAGAGAACACTACGAGGCCGTGGCCAACAAGAACCGCAAAGACCTGGAGACCTGGTTCCAGGCCAAGGTGAGCCCATAAAGTCCCGTTCCCCGCCGCCCCCTACTGTCCAAAGCCTGATCAATAACGTCATTGATCCTTGTTCCTCACAGTCGGCCGAGCTGAGCAAAGAGGGCTCTGTGACCACGGAGATCCTGCAGACGTCCAAAACCGAGATCGGAGAGGCCCGGCGGACCCTCCAGAATCTGGAGATCAAACTGCAGGCTCAGATCAGCAAGGTCAGCAAACCCTGATCCACTAAACATGGACTCCACCTCAGTCATAAGTACACAGGTTTATACATAAGTACACATGTTTATACATAAGTACACATGCTTATACATAAGTACACATGTGACTGAGTGCTTTGGGGTGCTGTTGGCGTACTAAATGGTCGTCTTACTGGGAAGTCAGAACCACAGTAACCCGACTGTCCTTCCCTTCCCCCGGAGCAGAAAGGAGCCCTGGAGGCTACTCTGGCTGAGACCGGGAGCCGCCAAACCAACATGCTGACGGGCTACCAGAGGCAGGTGGGCGCTCTGGAGGAGCAGCTGGCACAGCTGAGGGCTGACCTGGAGAACCAGGGCCGAATGTACGCAGAACTGCTGGACATCAAGACCCGGCTGGAGCTGGAGATCTCCGAGTACCAGAGGCTGCTGGACGGAGAGAAGTGAGCGTCTCCACTCCGCTAGCTCTTTCAGACAAACACCTGTTAGCGTAGCATGCTAGCGTGAGCAAACAGTCAGGGAACGTCATAGGTTTTTGTTGACCTGATGAGCAGAGGATCAATAAAGTTATGACATTAACCATAATCCATCCCTTAATCGTTGAGATGTTTTAGTCTGGAGCAAAGTGCTCGCTAGCCTCCAGAGCTGCTAGCACGGCTAACGTTACCGACGTCATAATCTCAACACAAGGAGGAAAAATATGTATTGATTTTTATAAAACTACTATTTTTATAAAATCATCTTTTAGATTAAATAACATAATTTCATAATTATTCAATATTTAAAAGTAGTTTTATCTACTTTTTCGGATGTTGCTATGACAATAAAACCGTCAGTTTGAGTCCCATCAGACAGAAAAGACCTGAATAAATATCATCAATAATAATGGATGATGTATTTCCGTCCTGCAGCAGCACCAGCAGCACCACCAGCACCAGCACCACCAGGACCAAGGTGGTGACCATCGTGCAGGAAGTGGACGAATATGGAAACGTGATCAAAAGCAGTTAGACCAGAACAAGACCAGAACCAGACCAGAACCAGAACCTGTGAACTGAGTCCGTCTGAGCTTCTTCAATAAATATCTCGTCTGACTTTCCGATCTTCTTGTGTTTTATTAGAGAATCATTTCTGCAGACGCAGAAACATGACGGCAGCAATATTCACGTTTTACCATTTCCCTGCAGAAAATAACGTTAATTTAATTTTACAGGTTTTTTTCTGTATTTGTTATATTTTAAAAATATTTCTTTAGACAGTTTTTTTCATGTGGAAACCTGACACTGAGGCTCAAATAGTTTGAATCCACTGATACATCAAAATATAGCATATGAGCACGATACTATAATATTAAAAAACTTGCAGTGACAATATTTATGATTTACTTTCAACATCATATTGACAAAACTATGGATGGAGGTGGAAGTACACATATTATAATGTGTTCACATGACGTGGCCCAAACATACCTTTCCCCATAGAAGTATAATATAGCCACCACGTCCCATAATATGAGTTGAGGTGAATCAACTTCCTTTATTTAAACCATGACCATGAAGGTTATAAAATGCATAATAATAATGTATAATGATCTAACAGCTGGATCAAGAGTTATTATTATTATTATTAATAATAATAATAATGTATAATGCTCTAACAGCTGGATCCAGAGTTATTATTATTATTATTAATAATAATAATAATGTATAATGCTCTAACAGCTGGATCCAGAGTTTTGGGTAAAACGTGGAGCTGACGCCTTTTTCATCTCGTATCTCAATATCTATAAATTCTACAAATTCTACATATATCAAACTTTGTGCAGGCTCTCTATCGTTTGGCCCTCGACTTCCCCAAACATGGTCCCAATAGCGCCATCATGTGGCCACTTTCTAAGCACTGGGCGCCCGTGAGCCATGAGGGAAGTGGTTCTGTGGCCTGAAGCTTCATATTATAACGACACATGAAACATGAACGCATTAATATCTGATACTCCAGGGAACGTTGGAAGCAAAGCTACGCTAATTGATGCTTTGTGGTGAGAATGTGTCCTTCATCATTTATTACAATAAAGAAACATGTACAATGTTAAAGTAAGTCGAGTGGCGATTAAAGGTACTAATACACAGAAAATACACACACACACACGTGTTTCAGTTCATCAGAAGTATTTTATTTGTGTATTTCTGACGGCGCTCTTCGTCTCAGTCGGAGGTGACCTCTTCATCGTCCACGTACTCTTTGGTGATGATCATCACTTTGCTCTTCGTGGTGGTGGACGGGCTGAGGAAGAACCAGCTAGTTAGCTTTGAGCATTATGCACTAACAATACTCATGATTACTATGTTAATACTCATGATTACTATGTTAATACTCATGATTACTAAGTTAATACTCATGATTACTATATTAATAATCATGATTATTATATTAATACTCATACTTTCACATGAATGTGCATTAATACTCATGATTATTAAAACTAATGCTTACATATGCATGTGTCTGCATTCATAGTTTGTGCTCCTTAAACTTGTTAAAAATTATTCACTGGTTTTCAACCAGCTATTTGTTGTGTAAAAACTGTTATTTGTTCTGTCTAAACTGTTATTTTGTATGTAAAAACTGCTATTTGTTATGTAAAAACTGCTATTTGTTGTCATTTTTGAGTTTGTGTGTTCTAAAATAATTTAAAAAGAATTCTATTTGTTTTGGTGAATCTCATAATTTAGATTATTGACAGAATATTTTATAATTAAGATTGGCCCTGAGGTTTTATTTTTTCATCTACTTGATTTCATGTCATGATTTCACGTTATATTCCTAAAAACTGAATTACTAGAAAAGTATAAACATGAACTTTTGATCAACTTCCCTGCAGACAAAAACAGCTGCTCTGTTATTTCTGCACGTTGTATCTGTTTGATGTTTATGTTCCACTTCTCTGTCTCCCAGTGGGCTCCCAGTATGGACTGGTCCGCTCACCTGTACAGCTCCCCGTCCAGCAGCCTCCGGTACTCGGCGATCTCCATCTCCAGCCGGGTCTTGATGTCCAGCAGCATCTGGTACTCCTGCCCCTGCCTCTCCAGGTCGGCCCTCAGCTGGCTGAGCTGCTCCTCCATGGAGGTCACCTGCCGCTGGAAGCCTCCCAGCATGGCGGCGTAGCGGTTCTGGGTGTCCGCCAGGGTTCCTTCCAGAGACTCTTTCTGCGGCGGAGAGGAAACCGAGTAAACGGATTCACAGGGGAGGCAGGAATCAGACTCACGAGAAACTGAGCACTGACCATGACACACTTACCATGCTCTAACACACTCATAACCCACACACTCATAACACACTGACCATGCTCTGCTGCGCCTGGAGCTCGATCAGCAGGTTCTGCTGTGAGCGTTGGCTCTCCGTGACCGCCGAGCGAGACGACTGCAGACTCTCCGTGCTCACGGCGACCTCCTTAGAGAGGTCATCGGACTGCAGCAGAAAGACACCAAGAAGAGAGGCCAAGCTGCTCATGAATCTGATCAGAAATCAGCATGAATCTGCTCATAAATCAACATGAATCTGCTCATAAATCAGCATGAATCTGTTCATAAGTCAACATGAATCTGCTCATAAATAAACATGAATCTGCTCATGAATCAACATGAATCAACCCGTATGCAGATGACACGCGACTGTCACTTTAATTCACACACTTGTTTTTATTATAGGTCTTAAATTCATTATTGGATTTAATACAATTCAGTTTGATACAGTAAGTCACGTTTTATCTCATGATTTCTTTTTATACTGCCTCATGTAAGATTGTCTTTGCTTGCAGATTCAATAACGAGCCACTAGGAGCTGCTAGAAAACTCCTAAATGTGCACGTGAATGGGGTAACAGTAACACCCACTTTTCCCTGCACGACATGTTCAAGCTATTTTGTCCAAGTAGAGGAAGGTGATCTACCTTCAGGTGTGTCTCTTAGTCATGATTTATAAAATGAGGCTTCCAGAAGGACGCATTTGGAGGCGGGGCTTATCCCCACTTGGATTCAGAGGGTCTCATTGCTCACCTTGGCCTGGAACCAGACCTCCAGCTCTCTGCGGCTCTTGATGGCGGACGCTTCGTACTGCTCCCTGACTTCAGCCATGATGGCGGACATGTCCTGCTGCGGGGCGGCGGCCACCTCCACGTTCACCTGGCCCCCCACCTGGGCCCGCATGGCCAGCAGGTCCTGCAGGGAGACGCACAACAAAGAGGAATTATGATGATGACCAACATTCGGTTTTTCGCTCGTTGTTTATTAAGACAAAATTCTGTTTTTTCTTTTTCATATGATTTTTGAAAAAAGCATCCATAATAAATATGACTTTATGCTGAATTGACTCACTAACAATACTCACGAACACTAAGCTCCTTCATCATGAGATAAATATTAGGTTTTTTTTGCAAAACTCCAAGAAATGGAGTTTGAAGTTCCCTCAACTTCTCCTCCATCATAAAACTGCTTTGATGAACGTTTCCACCAAACTACTGATGTTGAACACTTCATATTGAACTTTAACGAGCCACCTCCTCGTGGTTCTTCTTGAGCTGGATCAGATCCTCCCTCAGCGCTTCGATCTGCATCTCCAGGTCGGACCTCCCCAGGGTCAAGTCGTCCAGGAACCTCTTGAGCCCGGAGATGTCGGCCTCCACCGATTGACGCATGTTCAGCTCGCTGTCGAACCTGCAGACAGACCAGCAGCAACGTTAATGCAGCTCTATGACGGGGTTTAGTTGCCAATAACTAATACCAGGAAAGCAATGCACCACACATGCAAAGGAAAGAGACCCACTTGACCCTGAAGTCCTCCGCAGCCAGCTTGGCGTTATCGATGGCCAGGTACAGGGATCCGTTGGTTCGGGTTGCAAAGATGATCTGAAACACAAAGGAGGTTTTATCTCATCATCAGAGTCTCTGAATGTGACCTGAACCTGCATGTTTGTTTGTTATTCTGGTGGTTCATGTTTGCAGAAGTCATCATGCAAATCCTGTTTGCTCTTCAGGTGGCCTCTGTGTGTTCTGGGTGTGGCTGCACCTGTTTTCCACCTGCAGGAAGTGACACATCCCCCACGTCCCACCTGCACGCCTGAGGGTGGCTGCAGGGCCTCTGGCAGCCTTTGTGCTGGAGGGGATGTATTTCCAGGTCTTCCCTGGAAGAGAGAGACGACCCTGCGTTCGGAATCAGAGTCCAGACTCACCTGGTCCTGCATGTCGCTGATGGCGTCCGTGAAGCCGGTGCAGTCGTGGCCCTCGGGTCTGGTCTTGCTCTCCAGGAACTGCCGGATCTTGAACTCCAGCTCCCCGTTGGCCTTCTCCAGGGAGCGCACCTTGTCCAGGTAGGAGGCCAGGCGGTCGTTCAGGTTCTGCATGGCCATCTTCTTGTTGTCGGAGATATCCAAGGCGTCGGACAGGTTGAAGCCGCTGCCACCGCCGCCGCCGCCGCCGCCGGCTCCGGCTCCGGCTGCAGAAAACCCTGCACCAGCAGAGGAGAAGCTCCTGGGAGCGCTCATGCTGGAGATGCGGACTCCCTTGCCTCCGGCGCCGGCGTACACGCTGGGGGCCCTCATGGAGCCGGAGCGGTTTCCACTGGAAAAGGTGACGGAGTGAGCGTAGGAGGACATGCTGGAGGAGTCTGCTCTGGACGGAGAGGAGAGAATGAAGCGCATCGGGACTCGGGCTGCTTTTAAGCTACCTGAAAGTGAGGGAGGGTCCGGGGGAGGGGGAGGGGGGGGGGGGGGGGGGGACAGGGCCAGCAGGACGGTGACAAGCAGAGCAACCACTCACAGCAGGAATGTTAAGTATATGTCTGTTGCACAAAGCTGTGAACGCAGAGCCTCTGTTTGTTCTGCGGAAGATGACTCCATCCTCCCGTTCGTTCAGGTGAATCTGAGATAAATAAATATCTGGAGACCCTCATCTCTGCCTCCCACAGATTCCTCTCTGCAGGTTCAGACCTGCCAATTCTGGACCGAGGGTGTCGTGTTAGGCCCTGCAGCTCCTGCTCTTATTGTGCTAGAGAACAATGGAATCCTTTGTGCTAACTAGAATACACTCCTGGTTCACGCTCTGTCTGTGTGACCAAAGCAGGAAACACACAGCATTTACGTTGTTTACGTGGCTTCATGTGAAGTTTGGAGGACAGACGTGTTCAAGTACACACAACAACCCCATGAATGTGATCCATTGTATTACCCTATGAATGGATCCTCGTCTAACCAGGCGGAGTCACATAGAGCTTGTTTATGACACCAACAGTCAGATCCTATTTCACTTCCTTTGTTCAACCAGGGATCTGTTTTTATGAGACCCGTAAAAACACAACATACAGAAGGAGGTGGACACTCGATCCTTAGTGAGCTGTATTTTGTTTGTTATGAAGTCTTTGTTATAAAGTATGTGTTATAAAGTCTGTGTAATAAAGTCTTTGTTATATAGTCTTTGTTATAAAGTATTTGTTATAAAGTATGTGTAATAAAGTCTTTGTTATAAAGTATGTGTTATAAAGTATTTGTTATAAAGTCGTTGTTATAAGTATATGACAGGATGTCTGAGGGGCGGGACAAAAAGGTTTAAAGGGAACAAGATCCAACAAGAGCACCAACGTCCAGAAGGTGTTCTAGCATGTTGGGCAGCCAGGGCCATGTAGGCTGGAAGGTCACCCCAGAGGGCATTTTATCATGTTTTCTCCACTAGAAGGTCACCCCAGAGGGCATTTTATCATGTTTTCTCCACGTGAAGGTCACCCCAGAGGGCATTTTATCATGTTTGCTCCACACGAAGGTCACCCCAGAGGACATTTTATCATGTTTCCTCCACGAGAAGGTCATCCCAGAGGACATTTTATCATGTTTTCTCCATGTGAAGGTCACCCCAGAAGGCATTTTATCATGTTTTCTCCACTAGAAGGTCACCCCAGAGGACATTTTATCATGTTTTTTCTATGTGAAGGTCACCCCAGAGGGCCCTTTATCATGTTTTCTCCACGTGAAGGTCACCCCAGAGGGCCCTTTATCATGTTTTCTCCACTAGGTCACCCCAGAGGGCCCTTATCATGTTTTCTCCACGTGAAGGTCACCCCAGAGGACATTTTATCATGTTTTCTCCACTAGAAGGTCACCCCAGAGGACATTTTATCATGTTTTCTCCACTAGAAGGTCACCCCAGAGGACATTTTATCATGTTTTCTCCACTAGAAGGTCACCCCAGAGGACATTTTATCATGTTTTCTCCACGTGAAGGTCACCCCAGAGGACATTTTATCATGTTTTCTCCACGTGAAGGTCACCCCAGAGGGCATTTTATCATGTTTTCTCCACGTGAAGGTCACCCCAGAGGGCATTTTATCATATTTTCTCCACTAGAAGGTCACCCCAGAGGGCATTTTATCATGTTTTCTCCATGTGAAGGTCACCCCAGAGGGCATTTTGTCATGTTTTCTCCACTAGAAGGTCACCCTAGAGGGCATTTTATCATGATTTTTCCACGTGAAGGTCACCCCAGAAGGCCCTTTATCATGTTTTTTCCACATGAAGGTCACCCCAGAGGGCATTTTATCATGTTTTCTCTACATGAAGGTCACCCCAGAGGGCATTTTGTCATGTTTTCTCCATGTGAAGGTCACCCCAGAGGACATTTTATCATGTTTTCTCCACGTGAAGGTCACCCCAGAGGACATTTTATCATGTTTTCTCCATGTGAAGGTCATCCCAGAGGGCCCCTTATCATGTTTTCTCCACGTGAAGGTCACCCCATAGGGCCCTTTATCATGTTTTCTCCACTAGAAGGTCACCCCAGAGGACATTTTATCATGTTTTCTCCACTAGAAGGACACCCCAGAGGACATTTTATCATGTTTTCTCCACTAGAAGGTCACCCCAGAGGACATTTTATCATGTTTTCTCCACGTGAAGGTCACCCCAGAGGGGTACCACAGGAGCAGAAAAGAGCCTTTTTGCTCCGTTTAATTAAATCATAGTGGCACTAAGGGGTTTTGTCATAATTGTAAAAAACATTTTACAAAAATTAAAATTTCAAATTTCTAAAGCGTCTTTGAACGTGTGTTCTCATGAACTTATCGAACAACTTGCCACTTGCATCATGTGACTTTGAAGCACGATCTGTATCTCAATGCACAGATTCAACTCTTCTGCAAGTCGTCTTCCATTAACAACATTTTTGACTGACTTGCAGCTCCGGAGGTGTTTGAAGCGCCTTCAGGGCGTATCATGCTGGAACAGGAACGCAACCCGCATACCTTCAGTCATGTGGTTCCTTCTCTGGAACCCAAGAGAAAACAGACATAAATCAAACACAGATAACGCCAGAGTTCACAGCAGAAAAATACAATAATTTACTGCCACTTTGTTTCAAGCACAACAGCTTTTCCTCCATTTTGGCCTTTTGTTCACTTGATTGTTCACATTTTGATTTAATAACGTCCCAGATATTAGCAAACCATCCGTTTCGTGTATTTCACAGATGTTTGCAGCATTTCTCTCTGCATCATCAGCTCACTGTATGAGGTTTGTTTTCTTATTCAATAATGGAGTATTTTAATATTCTACATATTTAGACTGCTACTGTGTCGTATTTTCTTCCCTACTTGTTTGTTTGGTTTATAAAGGTATATATATATATATTTATATATATATCATGGGTTACCTGGCTCCCTTTAATATTTCTGCTTAAAGTGGAAGATGAACTGTGACTGACTGCAGGAGTTTTGGTCAGGTGACTTCTGTCGTTATGGTTACGGCACGAGAAGGAATCAACAAGTACTTTGTGATTTGGAGGTACTTGTACTTTACTTGAGTATTCATTTTCTGCTACTTTCTACCTTTTACTTTCTACCTATTGCACTACACCTCAGAGGTATATGGAGCACTCTTTACTGTACTACACCTCAGTACTACAGTGGCGTTAACTTAGCTCCTCCTCCTTATATGGGCCGCAGCCTGAGAGCGACCTGATTGGTTGTCCCTCGTCACATGACATGCTGCGTGACATGAAATCCTCATCAGTTGAATTATGAAACTCTTTGTTTATTGAACCTTTGTAACCGGCTGTTTTATATTATTATGTAGTTAAATTATGTCTCATTAGAAACCTATTGAAGTGTTTCATATTCAGAGTAAGCATTTATATATTAAACGATCAATGAAGACTATTTTAAGTTAAATATCTCTAGAAAAGAATAAACAAGTGATTGAATTCTGTTTTATTTAGAATTGTATTATGATATACATTATTTATTATTGTCTTTTAACTCAAGAGGATATTTTGTCTGAATAGTGACGTTTACATTTAAAGGTTTTCATATACACCGATTCTTAGTGGGAGATCATGTTTACTTCTGTTTGTTGTTGCAGTGTTGCGTTTACTGAGGAAGGCTTTTGTTGTGAAACTATATTCTAGAAATCTTCCAAAATTAGCTAATCTTTAACCTCCACCAGGACTCATTGGCCCCTAGTGGCCACCAGAGGAACTGCAGCTCTACACTTCATTTGAACAGAAGACACAACACATGAGCTTTTAGTTTGAAGCCAATCAGCAGACTTTTATTGTTGTGTTTGTTTCTGTGAGAGCGCCTCCTGCTGGAGCTCGCCGGCTCTAGGATGTGGTTGAGCTGACCACCTTCCCGTCCACTAACTCCTCTGTGATCATCACGACTTTGGTGGTGGTTTTGCTGGTGCTGGAGGAGGACGAGCTGCAGAAGAGAGAGAATCAGGGCTAAGTATACAAATGTAATATGCTGCACAAATCTTTCTCCACATTTGAGATTCACAAACAGAATAAGCAGCTTGATCAGCCACCTCCAGGCCAGTTTTCTTAAACTACAAATGCTAAAATCATCCAGTTTTGAGAAATCTGTAATAAGTTGTTGCAATAAAACCTCAGAAGTTAATTGCAAAACCACTTGTGATGAAGTTCATGAATCAATTATTCAACCCCAAAAGATTTGGACTGAGTTTGATCTCTTCATATCGATCAAAGCGCAGTAAATAATTGCTGATGTGACAGTTATGAGCCTGTTGTCTGACGTTTATCCGGTAAACGACCCTGTGGTTGTCTCACCTGCTGCCGCCTCCCTCCCCGTCCAGCAGCCTCCGGTACTCGGCGATCTCCATCTCCAGCCGGGTCTTGATGTCCAGCAGCATCTGGTACTCCTGCCCCTGCCTCTCCAGGTCGCACCTCAGCTGGCTGAGCTGGTCCTCCATGGAGGTCACCTGCATCTGGTACCCTGACAGCTGCATGGAGTAGCGGTTCTGGGTGTCGGCCAGCTGGGATTCAAGAGACCCTTTCTGCAGAGAGACGGAGGAGAAGGTTAGTTTGTGAGCTCGTGGGCGTGAAGAGGAGCCGTGAGCAGAGAGACGCTCACCATGCTGAGCTGGGACTGCAGCTCGATCTCCAGGCTCTGCAGAGTCCGCTTCAGTTCGCTGAGCTCTGTTTTCGACGTCTGGATGGTCTCAGTGCTAACGGCGACTTCTTGGGTCAGGGCTTCTGACTGCGTAGGGGACACAAAGCACCGAGCATGTCATCTCCATCCATCCCATAATAGCTGCTGAGACGTCTCAGGTGGCGGCTCGCGTCTTACCTTGCTCTGGAACCAGGCCTCCAGCTCTTTGCGGCTCTTGTTGGCGGACGATTCGTACTGCTCCCTGACTTCGTCGATGATCTTGCTGAGGTCTACACCCGGCGCGGCGTCCACCTCCACGTTCACCTGGCCGGTCATCTGAGCGCGCATGGCCAGCAGCTCCTCCTCGTGGTTCTTCTTGAGGAAGATCAGCTCCTCCTTCAGACCCTCGATCTGCATCTCCAGGTCGGACCGGCTCATGGTCAGCTCGTCCAGGACTCTCCTCAGACCGGCGATGTCGGCCTCCACCGACTGCCGCATGGCCAGCTCGTTCTCGAACCTGCGGAGCAAAGACAAAGCGTTGGTTTCCGAAGCCGCTCTCCCAGAAGAGGAACGGCCTGAAGCCGCTGAAGGAGGTGAAACAGAACTTTAGATTTCAGGAATTGGTTCACTGACTTGAGCCGGAAGTCGTCGGCGGCCAGCTTGGCGTTGTCGATGGAGAGGTAGATGCCCCCGTTGACTCTGGTGGCATCCTGGATCTGAGAGAAAAGAGAGGAGAGAAAAGTTGTTTTCTTTTCAAGTTCTCCATCGACAGGAAACCAGCTTGTCTACAACGCTTTAGTTTGAGGCTTTGTTTGATCTGCAGATCCACTCAGCCGACTGTCAAACAAACGCCTCTTTTCTTCTTCATGCCGGCCGTTACTTATGAGCGTCTCTTTACACGCGTTGGTATTTGCATGATGTCACAGCCTGAGTACTTGTACTTCTGTCTACTACGAGTACTACTTTAACTACAGCACTGACCAGTAAAAAGCTGCTGGTTTTAAAGCTGCATCACAAGCTACAGTGTTGATGTTTAACTTCTCACTGGACGATAAACTCTGCAGCAGCGTGAAGACACAGCTTCCTGTTTGGGGGTCACATGACTGAGTGTCCCAGGTGGGCCTACCTTTCCCTGCAGGTCTGCGATGGTGACGTAGAAGGCGCTGTAGTCTCTGGAGGAAGGTGACGTCTTGCTCTCCAGGTACTGCCTGATCTGCAGCTCCAGCGCCCCGTTGGCCGCCTCCAGCTTGCGGACCTTATCCAGGTAGGAGCTCAGGCGGTCGTTCAGGTTCTGCATGGTTGCCTTCTCATTGGCTGAGATGTCTGCACCACCGCCGCCGCCACCGCCACCGCCGCCTCCAGCACCGAAGCCGAACCCAGAGCCTCCTCCGCCGCCACCATAGCCTCCGCCGCTACTGGAGCTGTAGCCATAGCTACCTCCACCTCCTCCACCGCTGGAAAACAATGAGGAGCCGCTGGAGATCTTAACTCCACCGCCTCCAGCGCCACCGTACATGGAGCCACCATACCCTCTGCCTCCTCCGGACGAGGAGCTTGTGTAGCTGCTTCTATAGCTGGTCATGTTGAGTGGTGATGAGGAGGCTCTGCTTCAGAAGAGAGTGAAGAGGGAAGAGAGCGGCTCATTTTTTTATACTGTTCGAAGAGAGGAGGAGGAGGAGGCGGAGGAGGGCGAGCCAAGTCTGGGAGGAGACACCTGTTCTTCTTTCACTCAGCTGAAAAGGTTAAGGTGTGGCTGAGTCCCCCCCTTCAGCGGATGCATGCCGAAGGCCTCGTCAGAAGCGGGTCCTGACACATTCATCTGTAGCTCAACCTTCAACCTTAACAATCACAAGATCATTAATAATTATGGGTTTCACAAGCTGACAGACTCTTGGCAGCAGCTGACGCTTTAGAGGTAAACCACTTGTTTGTTCAGCAAAGACTTGGATGAGTGAAACACGTGTGTTCATGAGTCACCTGAGAAGTCCTGCTGATACTCTCCTCATGTGGAAACCACAGATGTTATCATAGATGAATGCTGGTAAAGTTCAAGTAAACTCTTCTTGATGTTATGTAATAATCCACAATACAATGGATCTGATTGACTTCCTGTTTTACAATAGCTGAATTAATCTAGTTTATGAACCATGAACCTAAAATAGTATTTGATTTTATTGCAATAATCTGATCAAAATGATGCAGAAACAACTAGATAACAATGCAGATTAGTAAAAACGGAGCCAACAAAGCTAACAGACCTAACGGATTTAATGGAGCTAATGGAGCTAACATAATAATGGAGCTAAAAGAACTAATGGAGCTAACATAACTAATGGAGCTAACATAACTAATGGAGCAAACAGAGCTAATGGAGCTAACATAACTAATGGAGCTAACAAAGCTAATGGAACTAACAAAACTAATGGAGCTAACATAACTAATGGAGCAAACAGAGCTAATGGAGCTAACATAACGAATGGAGCTAACATAATAATGGAGCTAATGGAGCTAACATAACTAATGGAGCTAACAGAGCTAATGGAGCTAACATAACTAATGGAGCTAACATAACTAATGGAGCAAACAGAGCTAATGGAGCTAACATAACTAATGGAGCTAACATAACTAATGGAGCTAACAGAACTAATGGAGCTAACAGAACTAATGGAGCTATCAGAGCTAATGGAGCTAACAGAACTAATGGAGCAAACAGAACTAATGGAGCTAACATAACTAATGGAGCTAACAGAACTAATGGAGCAAACAGAACTAATGGAGCTAACAGAACTAATGGAGCTAACAGAACTAATGGAGCTAACAGAGCTAATGGAGCTAACAGATCTAACAGAGCTAACAAAGCA
Source organism: Taurulus bubalis (assembly GCF_910589615.1). NCBI lineage: Eukaryota > Metazoa > Chordata > Actinopteri > Perciformes > Cottidae > Taurulus > Taurulus bubalis. The sequence continues at coordinate 21,195,602 of NC_136605.1, forward strand.
GGCCACTGATTTTCTCCTTTTGGATTTTAAAATCAAATTTTACAGCTCAATTATAAGTGAATTGATTTTAGCTGCAGATAAACTAATCAGTTTTGCAGAAATGCGCCCTGACAGTTGTAGTTAACTTCTCAAACTTGTACTTTTTACTCTTTTTCGAAGAGAAACACATTTTCTAACACAGTTGTTCATATTTGGAATGATATGTATTTAGCTTCAATGTAGTCATTTACTTGTTTAATGATCAGTATTTAAATCCGGATGTGTAATGAAATAATAACAGCTATTACTAACTGGGTCGCCACATCAATGGATTCTCCGTGTGCACAGAAAGGCATCCTGCAGCGATCTCCAGCTTTTACTTTCATGCTTTGCATGCACTGCATGCCCTTCATGCGGGCGTGGCCGCGTGGTATTGTGCTGCAGGCTTGTTCCCATCGTGAGCAGCCAAAGCTCTCAGCCTGCAGGGACTGACAGGAATGTACAACACCCACTTGATGGAGCCTGGATTTAGAAAACCTGCAGCATGTTTGTTCAAGAGGCGTGTCACCTTCAGTTAAGCAGCTTTGAAAAGAGGAAAAATACAGAATGAACCAATAAAGCATAATATTCCCTTCATCGCACACAATGCAGCGACACACAGAGAGTAGATCACCTGCACTCTGACTTCACTTGAGGACTTTCACTCTATTAAAAGCGTTTTAATGGTGATAATGCACCAAAAGAGCATTGAGTCCATAACAGCGTCGTTGTGTTCAAATCATTCAATAAATGAACAAACATGAATGTGAAGAGCTCATCTACTAAATTAAATTAAATGCTAACCAGCTAGCCCCAGCCCGTCTTGTAATACCACTTGTAACCTGGAAAGGCGATAGAGGGTCACGGCAGCGTCCAGTCTGTCCTCAGAGGACCAGAAGTCCAGCTGAGTTATCGCCAATAAAACATCTGTACGTTTTGATAGTTTGTTTATTGGATTAAATACAAAGTGGGTTAGCGGCTAGGGGCTAGCTGTTAGCGGTTAGCTGCAGAGCAAAGCTCAGATAAAACATTGATTCAACCTGAAGATCTCATTGTTGTGTTATTCTGATGGATTTTACATCATCACATCCTTTTTGTAGCCTGATGTCGACCTGTCAATCACCTTGTAGCCCCGCCCGAAAGCGTCCCCTGCTTTATGGTCTGTTTGACTCTAATTTACCATAATTTACGAAATGAACATCATGCTGTATTGAAGATGACTTGAAACTAGAGATTGAGACATAAATACTGTAAAATCTCAAACAACAGTTCACGTTCAGTTCTGTGAGTTCTGATGTTTTACTGTATATGAAGATGAAGATGATCTTCCTCGAGCACAAAGAGTTTCTTTGTGCTCGTTCCTCTTGGAGATGTGTCACCGCTTTTCTCCTGCAGCAGCAGCTTGGTCACTCACACCCACACGCATGCACACACACACACAATACACACACAGCGCAAACACACACACACAGTCACTCACACACACACACTCCCACGCACACACAGCCCCGCCCCCCTATCAGGAACCTGTCAGCATTCAAGTGAATCTTCCGCCTGAAGCACCTTCCTTACAAAATGCGGTCTCCTGAGAGGGCGGGGCTCATGGCCTGCAGGTAAACAAGGTGTGTCTCTCCACACACCTGAAGAACTAAAAGGCCAACAAGTTTGAAGTAGAAGTAGAAGTACAGGAATGACATGAAGACCGCAATACTTTATTAATTATTATTAAAGTTGTACTTGTTATTTCTGATATTGAATGTAGTTGGTGGTATTAGTGGTGGTGTTGGTGGTATTAGTGGAGGTATTGGTGGTATTAGTGGTGGTGGTGGAGGTATTGGTGGTATTAGTGGTATTAGTGATGGTGTTGGTGGTATGAGTGGTGTTGGTGGTATAAGTGGTGGTGTTAGTGGTATTGGTGGTATTTGTGGTGGTGTTGGTGGTGTTGTTGGTATTGGTGGTGTTGGTGTTATTAGTGGTATTGGTGGTATTAGTGGTATTGGTGGTATTAGTGTTGGTGGTATTAGTGTTGGTGGTATTAGTGGTGTTGGTGGTATTAGTGTTGGTGGTATTGGTGGTATTAGTGTTGGTGGTATTAGTGGTATTGGTGGTATTAGTGTTGGTGGTATTAGTGGTGTTGGTGGTATTAGTGGTGGTGTTGGGCGGTATTGGTGGTATTAGGGGTGTTGGTGGTATTGGTGGTATTAGTGTTGGTGGTATTAGTGGTGTTGGTGGTATTAGTGGTGGTGTTGGTGGTATTGGTGGTATTAGTGTTGGTGGTATTAGTGGTGTTGGTGGTATTAGTGGTATTGGTGGTATTAGTGGTGGTGTTGGTGGTGTTGGTGGTATGAGTGGTGGTGTTGATGGTGTTGGTGGTATTGGTGGTATTAGTGGTGGTGTTGGTGGTATTGGTGGTATTAGTGGTGGTGTTGGTGGTGTTGTTGGTATTGGTGGTGTTGGTGGTATTAGTGGTGGTGTTGGTGGTGTTGGTGGTATTAGCGGTGTTGGTGGGATTAGTGGTGGTGTTGGTGGTTTTAGTGGT
>NC_136605.1:21203158-21213158 GCF_910589615.1 Taurulus bubalis
TCAGGTTCAGTTACCACAGTTCTGGAACCACAAAGTTTATTACCGTACAAGTGTGAGGAAACAATTAATAATTTTGTCGATTAATATTTTCGTAAATGAGACAATTTGTCCGTTAATTTAATCAATTACTTCGTTCATGAACTAGTAAATGAATCAATTATCGATTAGTATATTGATCAATTAAATGTAAAACCATTTTGAATGTAAAACCATTTGCTGATTCCCGATGTAAACATTTTTAAAATGTTTATGTATAATCCTAACATTATCAATTTATTAGTAGTAATGTAAATGTATTAGTAATAATGTAAATATATTAGTAATCATGTTGAGGTCTCTTTCATCAATCGATGATTATCCATAATGAAAATAATAATAAAGTGGTAGTGTTTGTTCTGGTGCCCCCTGTGGACTAAAGTGGTAGTGTTGATTCTGGCTCCCCCTGTGGACTAAAATGGTGGTGTTTGTTCTGGCGCCCCCTGTGGACTAAAGTAGTAGTGTTGGTTCTGGCTCCCCCTGTGGACTAAAGTGGCAGTGTCTCTGAGCACCAGGGTCCCTTTAAAAAAACAAAATTTACTGCAGCAGGCTTCACATTTAAACCCAGAGAAACTCAAAAGGAAACAACACATGATTTATGACGTACATATAAAAAATAGTCTCTTAAAGCCCATAAAAAAAAGCCATAACACTTTAAACTACAGTGTTTGGGATTTTCACCTGAATGTTTGTTTTATTGAATAAATCTTTATACATTCAAAATGAATAAAGCTGAAAGTCATGTTGGTCATTTTATGCTCTGGGGAATTTAATTAAGTACAGTTTTAAAACTACTTTACTGGAATGTTCTTGATTTTATGTTACTTTCAGGTAATTTACAGATTTATTATTATATATTTTTGGTACTTTTGTCCCATCATATTGGAGAAAAGTAAACAAACGAGGTAACTCACACAAAAACCATCTGCATTGATTAATAGCACAGCAGGTTAGAGGAAAAATATGTATTTTCGTATATGGAGTGAACTGTCCCTTTAAGCATGATGTCACTCAGCTCCGCCCCAGTTTTCCAATCAGAGACGCATGATGTCATCAAGACCATAAGGTTCGGCACTCGAGACCCCAACACCTGTGGTCAGCCATCGCTGGACGAGAGGAGAAGTAGCTGCAAGAGAAGGATTATTCTTTTTTTTTTAGATCCTGTAATACTTTATAAACTAGAAGCTTCAAGCAACACCGTCATATTTCCTGGTCCTGATAGTATTTTTAAAAAGGTACTTTATAAATTAATGCATTATTATTAATATTATCATTACTTGAATCTCAGGAGAACGTGGGTGTGTTTTTATATTGTGAAAGTGGAACAGCTGTTCTCACCTGCAGCTTGTTGTTGTTGTTGTTGTTTGGACCACTGGGCTTGTTGTTGTTGGTGCTGACTCCTCCCCCTCCCCGCTGCAGAGATCGACAGCGCCGCCATCTTACAAACGCTGATTCTCTCCCTGTTGCCTCCGGCTCCGCTGCCGGTGCTCCTGGTTGGCCGGTCGCTGCTGCTGATGACCCTTCCTCCCGAGCTGTTGGTCCTCCCCGACCCGGAGGAGCCGCTGATCCGTCCGCCGGCTCGGCTGCTGAGTTTGGAGCCGCTGCCGCCGCTGCCAACGCGACTCCCGCCGGCCGCCGAGCTGCTCGGCCACCCGGCGCTCATGTTCCCCCTTGGACTCGGGGCTCTTTGGCTGCTGGTTGTCCTCCCTCCACCTGATTGCCCGGCGTTCCCCACAGTGCTGCTGCGTCCGCTGGCCGAGCCGTAAACGGGCTTTGATTCGCTGCTGCCGGTGCTGCCGAATCTCCCAGAGCTGCTCATCACGTGGCTTCCAGGTGAGCTGCTGAGCCGGCTGCCACTACCTGAGCTTCTTAATCTTCCACCACTACCTACGCTGCTGCTGCGCCGAACAACCCTCCCACCGCTACCGGCGCTACCGGGTCTTGGTCCACTACTCGTGTAGCTACTTGGCGGACTGATGACCTGGCGATAGTTGGCACCGACGCTGACCCTGTCTGCATTACCAGTCCCACCATAAACTCTCCAGTCTCCACTGTGTCCACTGCCAAACCTCGGTTCTCTTGGTGCTCCTGGTGGGCTTGTTGCTAGTTGCCTGGCCACTAACAGGCTTTCTTCTCTCACCGCATTGGGTAAACTATCAGTAGTGGCCACCCTGCTCATACGGCCAGTGCTCCCACCATAGACTCTCCACTCTCCACTCCCTCCGCTTCCAAATCTCCCTGTTTCAGGAGGGCTGGTTGGCAGGTGCGTGGCCGCCGACTGGCTTTCCCTGCTCCCCGTGATGGGTAAGCTGTCACTGCATTTAAGACTGCCACTGTGAACAATTCGCTCTCCACTGCCGCTTCTGAAAAGCCTCCTTGTGTCTGGTGGGCTCGTTGCACGGAGCTTGACTGCTGCCGGTCTATCTTCACTCCCTGTTCTGGGCAAGCTGCTCTTACGTCCGAGACTGCCTCCATATGGCATCCACTCTCCACTCCCTCTTCTGTCGAATCTCCCTGTTTGTCCTGGGCTTGTTGCAGAGTTTGTGAACACTGATGGTCCATTGTCTTCCCCTTCACTGGGTAAGTTATTTTCACCATCCAGGCTCCTCTTATGGCCAAGACTGCCTCCATAAACTCCCCACTCCCCACTTCCTTTGCTGCCGAATCTCCCTGTTTCTGGTCGACTTGCTCCATGTGGCGTGGCTCCAGATGGGCTTTCTTTGCACCTTGTGCTGGGGGATGTCGTACTTGTACGTCCCAGAATTCCGCCGTAAACTATCCAGTCTCCACTGCCACGCCTGAATCTTCCCTGTACCTCAGCCTCTGCATTACTATTGACTGTAGGTGATGAATTAGCAGCCGTGCCACCACAACTGGATGCCAGATAACTAACCATACCACTACCTTGTGACTGACTGGTAGTTCCTCCATTAGCAGGGACACTTCCAAAGCTAGCTGACTTAACAAACACTTGAGCAATGTTTTTCTGTCCCATCACCTCACTGTCTTTGATGGAAGTATCTTTCTGGTCTCCTGGGCCATACCTGCCTCCTGGACAACCACTTAGATTCTGGGCATCCTTTTTATCTGCAATACCACTTGTGTCTTGGTACCGGTCTCTGAGCCTTGTCTCATTGCTTTCACTTTTCCGATACAGGCCTCCAAAACCAAGCTCTTTCTCTTCATCTGCTATGATGCTACGACCACCTGGACCTCCAAACTCAAAGCCTCCAAGACTGCTGCTCAGCTGGAGGCCAACCCCTCGACCGGATGGTCTAGAATTGCTGTTTGTAGCATTCTGATTATCTCTACTTCCATCGTTACTTTCAAATGATCTAAAACACAAACTTTCCCCATCTCCCGCTGAAATGCTGATTTCTCTATTTCTGTCTTCTTCCGGCAAAGCTTGATCTGTTCTAAAGGACAGGGACTGGCCTTCCTCTTTTGTAGAGAGAAGATATTTCTCGACTGGTCTCACGTGTATTCTTGCCTCAGTTAAACTCATAGATACATCTTCGTCTTCTTCACTATTTGGGCTCAGACACCCCTTTGCCTCAACTGGACTCAAACATGTGTCGGAGTCATTTGGGCTGAAAAACATTTCTGGGTCACGTGGACTCAGAAGAGAATCAGGACTTTGAACATGCTCCGCTAGATCAACTGGGCAAAATCCTTGACTTGTCATGGTCATTAACACTTCCGTCTCCACTGGGCTCAAACATGTTTCTGGACACGGAGGGCTCGGAGGTCCCACGAATACATGAGCTTCAATTGGACTAAGAATCGCTTCATAGTCGGAAGAACTCAAAGCCACACCAGAATCTGTGAGACTTACAGACTGTTTTGACTTTGTGGTACTCAACGATTCTTCTTGACCTGTTAGATCAACAATCTTATTGTCCAATTCAGTAGAGTCCACCTTTACCTTGTGAGCATCATGGAAACCACTGACAACCTTCCCTTTGTTCATTTCTAATTCCACTTTCCTTAAAATCTCTGTACTTGAAGTTTCCCTTTCATGTTTGTCCTTGCAGTCTGGGCTACCGGACGAAGCAGTTGTACAACTGGACCCCATATCTGCATCCTCCATGACTTTGTTTGGTTCACTATTGTATGCATTGTACCATGTACTTTCTACTTCTTCTTCTCCCTTCTTTACTTCTCTTTCTATGTCCTTGTCATTAATCAGGGTCAACTCACCAAAGACCTTACCCTGAGTGTCCTCAGCCGTAAGAGGAGGTCCAGAGACAACAGGTGCTGTCACACCAACTTCCTCCACATCCCCATCAGCTTCTGCTGAAGTCTCCAAACTCAAAGTCACAACCTGAACAGGATCTTGGTTCTTAGTCTGGAATAAGTCCTTGGTGCAGTTGTGTTGGTGTGATACCACAGTCTCTGGCTCTTTCTCTACCTCTGCAGCAGTTTCTTTGCGGAGATCAGTTGTGGTCGTGGGTGTTACGGAACATGGACCTTCCTTTACTTCTGGTTCTGCACACAGAATGGTTCCGGTGATCTCTGTTTGAATGTTTATTTTATAAGTCTGCAAACCAGCTTCTGGGGTAGCTTGTTTGGAAGGACTGGTTTCTGGTTTTGTCTGAACAGCAGCACTTCTGTCAGATTGTTGAACCAATGTGGGGATTCCTTGTGCAACGTCACTATCTTTACCGTGCACTTCATCCTCCACTGTGCTGCTCTGCCGGTTGACCGTCGTGGTAAGAGATCCAGTTCTCTGGTTTTCCGACTTGTGGAATGATCCAGTCAGATTTGAAGTATTAATCGAGCTCACTGGGGATCTCTTGGGTTGTTTGCTGTAGACCCTGATTGGCTGAACTGTGGTCACTGTTTCTGAGAGTGGAGCTTTCCTGGGTGTTTGTCTGACGGTGGGGGCGTGGCCTCTGGGGGCATTTTGAACCCGCATCATGATGAAATTTCCTCCCTGAACTCTGACTGCTTTGTTCACTGTGATGTTTCTCCTGAAGGCCGACGGGCTGCTGGTTCCACAGAAAGATATGACGCTAGAGTTTGAGTGAAGACTTGAGACCCTGTGAACAGAACATAGAAAGACAAGAAGAACAAGGAGAAGAACAAGGAGAAGGAGGATGAAAAGAAGAAGAAGTTGTTGTTTTACAGAAAAGAAATTGCACACTTATATTACATTTTAAACCAAAGATAATATAAATCCTCCTCCTCTCGTACCCTCGCTGGCTGGGCCCACCCAGCAGCATCCAGTAGTCCTGTATCTCAGCCTGCAGTCTGGTGTTGAGGCCCAGCAGCACCTGGTGGTCTGCAGCCTGCTGGGCTGCAGCCTGCAGCACCGGGTTCAGGTCTCTGCACAGACCGTCTGCTCTGCGCTGCAGATCCACCAGCTGCTGCACGAAGGACTCGGTCTGCTGCAGACCGGAGGCCTCGGACGCCACGTTCTAGAGGGACGGACAGACGTGAGCCGGGTTTCCTGTTTGTGACCTGACCTGATCGACCGTCAGCGTTGTCTCTCACCAGAGCCTGCAGGCGGGTCAGCTCCTCCTCCAGAGTCGCTGCGGTTCTCCTCAGCTCCTCCAGCTCGGCCCAGGCGGCCTCCGACCCGGCTGGAGGGTCTGAGGTCACCGCCGGAGAACCAAACATGGATGCCTGAACACAACACACCTGATGAAATGTTTGTCTGTCCAAATTGTTTAAAATACCGACTCATTTTTAATTTATATTTCAAAATAAGAGGGTGCTGCAGATTACCTGGCCAGTGAACCAGGACTCGTTGAGCGTCACGCTCGTCCGTCTCAGGTCGTCTAGCTGCTGGATCAGGTCTGATGACCTTGTGCTCCGCATCTCCACGGCGACGCCCCCTGACACCTGAGCCAGGAGACCCTGCATGTCCTGGAGAGGTAGACAGGAAGTACGATGAAGACGTTCCTTCCAATACTCCAGGTGAGGTTGTTATTTGTTTTACCTGTCGATGTTGCATCTGCAGCTCCATCAGTTGTTGTGTTTGATCGTTCAGCAAAGTCTGGAGCTCCGGCAGTGTGTCGACCTTCAGCACCTCCTCCAGCAGCCTCAGGTCGTTAAGCTCCGCCTCCACGCAGCCGCCGCGCTCACGCTCTTTTCCACACCTGTGCACACAGCAGGGGATGATGGGATACGTCTAGGTGTGCTGTGTGTGTGTGTGTGTGTGTGTGTGTGTGTGTGTGTGTGTGTGTGTGTGTTTGTGTGTGTGTGTGAGGATCGACCTGACGTTGAAGTCGAAGACGGTGAGCTCTGCGGAGAGCAGTTGCAGCTTCACCTGAGCCTGGGCCGAGAGACATTCACTGATCTGATAGAGAGAGAGAGAGAGAGAGAGAGAGAGAGAGAGAGAGAGAGAGGTGTTACCTGGAGGAGTAGTAATTGTAGTAGTAATGGAAGTAGTAATAGTCGTAGTAGTAGTAGTAGTAGTAGTAGTTATTTATTTTGCCCAATTCAAACAATAAAACAAAAAATCATAACAGAAAATGAATATCACAGTGCAGGAAGAGACAAAAAGCCAACTGGGCTTATTTGAAGCCTCCACCTATATAATATTTAAAATGTTACAAAATTACAAACATAAATTGAAATATGCATTAATAGCAGTAATAATGGTAGTAGTAATGGAAGTAGTAATTGTAGTAGTAGTAATAGTAGTAGAAGTAGTAATAGTCGTAGTAATAGTAGTAGTAGTAATAGTCGTAGTAATAGTCGTAGTAATAGGCATGGTAATAGTAGTAGTAATGGAAGTAGTAATAGAAGTAGTAATAGTCGGAGTAATAGTCGTAGTAATAGACATGGTAATAGTAGTAGTAATGGAAGTAGTAATAGAAGTAGTAATAGTCGGAGTAATAGTCGTAGTAATAGACGTAGTAATAGATGTAGTAATTGTAGTAGTAATGGAAGTAGTAATAGTAGTAGTAATAGACGTAGTAATGGAAGTAGTAGTAGAAGTAGTAATAGACGTAGTAATAGATGTAGTAATAGTAGTAGTAATAGAAGTAGTAATAGTCGTAGCAATTGTCGTAGTAATAGACGTAGTAATAGTAGTAGTCATAGAAGTAGTAATAGAAGTAGTAATAATAGTAGTAGTAGTAGTAGTAGAAGTAGTAATAGTCGTAGTAGTAATAGAAGTAGTTATAACAGTAGTAGTAGTAGTAATAGAAGTAGTTATAACAGTAGTAGTAGTAGTAATAGAAGTAGTAATAGTCGTATTAGTAATAGAAGTAGTAATAATAGTAGTAGTAATAGAAGTAGTAATAGTAGTTGTAATAGTAGTAGTAATAGACGTAGTAATAGTAGTAGTCATAGAAGTAGCAATAGAAGTAGTAATAATAGTAGTAGTAGTAGTAGTAGTAGTAGTAATAGTCGTAGTAATAACAGTAGTAGTAGTAGTAGTAGTAATAGAAGTTGTAATAGTAGTAGTAATAGTAGTAGTAATAGAAGTAGTAATAGTCGTAGTAATAATAGTAGTAGTAGTAGTAGTAGTTATAATAGAAGTAGTAATAGTAGTTGTAATAGTAGTAGTAATAGTAGTAGTAGTAGTAGTAATAGTAGTAATAGAAGTAGTAATAGTAGTAGTAATAGTCCTAGTAATAGTCCTAGTAATAGTAGTAGTAGTAGTAGTAGTAGTAGTAGTAGTAATAGAAGTAGTCTCTGAGTTTACAGGTTGTTGTTTACATATTGTTGTTGTTTACCTGTCGGTGAGCTCACCTGGTTCTGCAGCAGGGACGCTGTCCTCTGGTACCCGTCCAGCTGTCTCAGCTCTCTGGGACACTTCCTGTCCAGCTTCTCCTGGATCTGACGCTCCAGCTTCTGATTGGCCGTCTCCAGGCGCTGAACCTGCATCCACCAATCAGAGGTGACAAGCAGCTGATCAATGATCAGATATGGTGAACTGATCGAGGTTTCTAATTGTTTCGCAGCTTCTTCTTCTTCACATTCAGGTGAAGACGCTTGTTTCAGTTTACGCAAAAATCTTTAAGAAATCTGTAATTTTGTGGTTTTCTCTGAACAGATATTGATCCGGTTGTTTACTCCCTTTGGATCCTGCAGCTGAAGAGCAGGACGTATTTGGGCGTTTCACTCATGCATCAAAGGATAAAAGCAGACGGACTCGTTTCAACTAACTGTGTAACAGCAAAACTCCTTTAAGAAATATTCAACGTGCTCCAATGATTAAAAATCTGTTCTAAATGTCCTCTTTATGTTGGTGTTTCTGAGCTTTTTGTATGTTTCCCTCGTCCATCAAAAGAGTCCAAAACCTGCTGCTTGTATGTTTTCAGTTTGGAGTCATTAAACATTCAGTCCATTGATGAATCTGCTCTTAACCCTTAAGCCTCTTCCTCGTGCGCAGCTAGTGTAGTGAACGCGGTGCTGCAGGTCCAGGACCAGCGGGTCCAGGACCAGCGGGTCCAGGACCAGCGGGTCCAGGACCAGCGGGTCCAGCGGACCGAGTGCAGTCCTACCTGCTGCAGGTACAAGGCCAGCCTCCCGTTGAGCGTCTGCAGGACCTCCTTCTGTGGGGACCAACAGAAGCTTCCGCTGCGGTCCAGAGGCCCACGATGGACCCGGTAACCCGGACCGGCCCGGGTCGCCCTGTGTGCACGAAGAACCTGAGCCATCTCCCTTGTGTTCACTCCTCTGGATTCATGGAGCCTCTAGAGTCTCTTTTCCTGCAGAGCCAGACGTGGAACCTGATCCTGGATCAGCTAAGCTCAGTGGATGTGAAGCCTCAGGTGTGTTTCCGTCAGGTGTGTCGGGACACGATGGACCTGCGGGCTTTCTGCAGTGACCTTTAAATGTTGGCAGGTTCCTGCAGGCCGCTCCCTGCTCCTCCTCTGATGTCGCTCTGACCCTGAGGGCCGGATAAAACCAGATATTTCATGTTTCATTCTCACTATCAATCATCTGCAGCAAGTTTTCCCTTCATGCAATAAAATAAATGAAAAGATGCCAAAGAAAGAGTTAAGAAACTGATACTTTTAAGATTTGTTTTGCTTTTTAATATTAAATATGTTAACACAGAATATTAATAATAATTTCAATACGCATATACATGTTATGTTTAAACGTGACACGGTTTTTATTAAGTATTATAAACATCCTTAACAAAATCTATTATTTTTCATTTCAATTTTTTTTTATATATTTTATTTTGTAATTATGTATTTACTGGGAAGACAAATTAACAAAACATGAGTACTTCAACTTTTTGTGCTTAAGTATAAGTACATTTCGATGCACTTGTATTAGAGTATTAGTTATAGTTATCATATCATTATAAATATTAGTATTAGTAGTATAGGATCCTCTGTAGGAGCGATGTCAAACCAGCAGGGGTCACTAGTGAGCACAACATCTAATCTGAACTCCACACACGAAGGAGAGACAACAGCCAATGAGAGATGAGCAGCCGCGGTCCCGGCGCCTGCGCATTAGAGGCATGGTATTTTTGTTGATATGTCTGCCTCTGGGTTTTAAAGATAATCTCTGCGGGTTTTAGTGTTCCAGTGAGCGCGACCCCCCGCGGTCCGGACCCATGGAGACCCCCAGAGACCTGGTGAGTTGTGAGTCTGTCCGGCGGGAATCCCTCCTTTGTTGTGGGGGAGATAGCGGCGTTCAGACCGCTGACAGACCGACGAGGCCAAACTCCTCTCAGGAATCCACTACTTTAAAGTTACCTTGCTCTTAATACAAAATACATACCTGATTAAAATTTTATTTTACATTTTTATTGAGGAGATCAAAATGGACTTTTATTCGGCACACATATAGTAAGCAGAGCATTTCTTAATTTTAGTCTTTTATAAAATCTTAGCCAGATGTTCTCCCTGTCTTCTTCCATTATACTCAATGAAGAATCCCTCAACGGACGGGACACCCTTTAATTTAATTTAATTTAAAACCCAGCACCTCTTAATGAAGGCCTCTCAGTCAGTGAGAGACTTTCTTCTGCAGCACACTGTGC